>NC_053392.1:357097299-357411312 GCF_905171765.1 Bufo bufo
GCCATGGAAGATTATATTGGTAAAGGGCATATTAGACCTTCTGTCTCTCCTATGGGAGGCGGGGGTTTTTTTTGTTAAGAAAAAAGATGGTGGTCTTAGGCCATGAATCGATTACCGGAGATTAAATAAAATCACTGTCTAGAATAGATACTCCCTCTCATTGATTCCGGATTTATTTAACCAGGTTCTGGGGGCAACCTGGTTTTCCAAGATTGACCTGAAAGGGGCATACAATCTAATCCGAATCAAGGAGGGAGACGAATGGAAGATGGCGTTCAATACTCTGGCAGGACACTTTGAATATCAGGTGATGCCTTTTGGACTCAGCAATGCCCCAGCTGTGTTCCAAAACTTTATGAATGACATTCTTAGGGTGTTCTTAGGTAAATTTGTTATTGTCTATCTTGATGACATTTTGATATTCTCTCCTGACTTCGAATCCCATGTGTCTCCTGGTAAACAAGTATTAGAGGTGTTGAGGGAGAATCAGCTATCCGCTAAGCAAGAGAAATGTGTCTTTGGTGTACAGGAGATTCTGTTTCTAGGGCATGTTCTGACTCCTCACGCCTTCAAGATGAATCCTGGTAAGGTACTAGCAATTAAGGAATGGGTAAGACCTTCATCCTTAAAGGCCTTACAACGGTTCTTAGGTTTCGCCAATTACTATCGTAAATTTATTATGAATTTTTCTGTAATTGCTAAACCGTTGACCGACCTTACTAAGAAAGGGGCGGATTTGGAGAATTGGTCTACTGAGGCCATTTCTTCATTTGAAAAATTAAAAAAGGCATTCAGTAGCGCTCCCATTCTGATTCAGCCTGATCAGGAGAGACCTTTTATTGTGGAGGTGGATGCGTCCGAGGACGGCGCAGGAGCAGTCCTTTCACAAGGTCCTGCTAGCCTCACTAACCTGAGACCGTGTGCCTTCTTTTTCAGGAAATTTTCTCCCACGGAGAGAAACTACAACATAGGGAATAGGGAGCTGCTGGCCATTAAATGGGCATTTGAGGAGTGGAGGCATTTTCTGGAGGGGGCAAGGCATTGTGTAACTGTTGTCACTGACCATAAAAACCTTATGTTTCTCGAGTCTGCTAAGAGGTTGAATCCCCGTCAAGCCAGATGGGCTCTCTTTTTTACTCGTTTTGATTTTTCCATTACGTTCAGGCCATGAAGTAAAAATGTGAAGGCGGACGCATTATCTCGGAGCTTCCATGCTTTTCAACCTACTGATGTACCACCTGAATCCATCCTACCAGCAAAAATCTTCATAGCAGCTCTAACCTAGGATATCTCGGTTCGCATTAGGTCTGAACAACATCTGGCAACGGTATCCACCCCAACAGATAAGTTGTTTGTTGCCGTACAATTTCGTCTCCAGCTGTTGGGTGAGTGTCACGATTCTGCCTTTTGTGGACATCCGGGTGTTGAGGGCACTAAGGATCTGGTTTCTAGATGTTATTGGTGGCCCACTCTAACTAGGGATGTCAAGTCCTACGTGTCAGCCTGTGAGGTTTGTGCCAGGTCCAAGACACCTAGGACTCGCCCTACTGGTAACCTATGACCCCTACCCATTCCCAGTAGACCCTGGTCCCATATCTCAATGGACTTTATAACTGACCTACCGCTGGCAGAGGGTAAGACTGTGGTATGGGTAGTGGTCGAGAGGTTTAGCTAGATGGTCCATTTCATTCCCCTGTCTAAACTCCCGAATGGCAAAACCCTGGCATCTATTTTTGTGAAAGAAATTGTTCGATTGCATGGTATCCCGGAAAATATTGTTTCTGACAGGGGTGTGCAGTTTGTGTCCAAATTCTGGAGGGCCTTCTGTCAAAAATGTCAAATTTTATTGTCTTTTTCCTCTGCCTACCACCCTGAGAGTAATGGGCAGACTGAACGCTTTAATCAGTCTGTGGAACAATTCTTGAGGTTGTATGTTGCTGATGACCAGCAATTATGGGTTAAATTTCTTCCATTGGCTAAATTTGCAGATAGTGACCGTTACATCTCCCAAGGAAAGACAACCATCTTGCCAGCGCCACCATGTGGAAGTGGCTTCCTATGGGTCAAAAACTCGACCTTTTTAGCAACCTTTGGGAAGTGACTAAGGAAAATAGCCAAGCCAAATACCTATATAAAGACTGCATCATACTCCATACTGACAAAGAGAAAGCACCTTGAAAAAGCTGTGGTTCATGCACACGAACGTATTTTTATTCCCTTTCGATTCAGTTTTTTTACAGGTCCATATGCGGAACCATTCATTTCAATGGGGCTTGAAAAAAAAATGGAAATCACTCCTTGTGCACTCCATGTCCGTATGTCCGCATGTCCGTTCTGCAAAAAGAAATAGAACATGTCCTATTCTTGTCTGTTTTGCATATAAGAACAGGCATTGTTACAATGGATCTACAAAAAAAAAAAAGAATGAAACACGGACGTCAAACGAATGTCATCCGTTTTTTTTGCGGATCCATGTTTTCTGGACTGCAAAATACATACGGTTGTGTGCATGAGCCCTAAGGATGGATATTTGTCTTGGCTTTTTTGATGATACTCTTTCCTTAGGGGATATTTCTTTGCATATTATTTTCCCATAGACCATTGCCTAAAAGTCTCCATGTACAGCTAGTCTCTTTAAGGAGACCTAGCACACTGCCTAAGTCTGCCCATCGAAATATTTAAGAAAATGGTTATCTTCCATTTGTTTTATTTTTTATGAAATCCACTTGAACCCGTCATCAAACACATGACTTATATTTTACAAGTCATATTTTAACTACCACTTCCCTTCCGGAAATAATCCTCTACGTTTGCAAAGTAAACTGAAATATCCACCTAAAGTCTGTTAAAGCACAATACCATAAAGCCTAACCATAAGCTCTACCATAACTATAAATAACATACAGTTAGTAGAGCAATTATTTATTACTGGAATTTATACATGATGTTGGCGATCAGGGCGAAAGTAAGGTTTTGAAATTTGGAAATCTATAAAAATGATTTAGGAATTACCATCAGATAATATATAATAGTTTGTGCAGAAAGGGAGCTTAACTTTATGCTCAACACTTAACAGGATCTTTGAAAAAGGAGAATAAACCACACGTTTCCTTCCTTTATGCTTTTCATATTTTTGGGATTTTACTTGCCAAGATGTTATTAGCACTAAGTAAAGAAAGAGCTTAAGGCACATAACTCATATTGACCTCAAGACATCTAGCTATATGAAAAGATGAACAAAAGAATAATATATTGTGCATTTACCCAAATAAGTTGTCTGTTTCACAGTATCTCCAGAATAGCATATCAGGAACCAAAGTGCACTAAAAATAATGTTCTAGTCCAACACAGAATAAATAGGTGGCTGCATGACCAGGGGTGTACTTCAGCTAAAGAAAGTGGTGGGGAGTACTGTCTCTCTCTCTACAAGAAACTTCAAGAGCAGTTCAGGAGAAAACAATGGGGCAGATTAACTAATCCTGTATACTGTATAGGCAGTATAAACTTCCTGTCCATCGCCGAACATTCTGGGCGGGTCTTTAAAGAGGGCACCCACTCGCGAGCACATCAGGTGCCATTGTCATGAGATGCCTGCTGTTTAAAGAGCAGATACCCGGGGCTAATTTGTGCAGTCGTCGATAACGCGTTCAAATGTAACCACAGGATCTGGGAGCTAAAAAACTTGCCTGCAACTGCTCCCCCTAGCAGTGATCTCAGGAGCTGGATACTCAGGGGCGTAGCTAAAGGCTCATGGGCCCTGGTGTAAGAGTTCAGCTTGCCCCCCCCCCCTTCAATCAGCACTGGTGCACCTAGCTTTTCTGCTGCCCGAGGCAAATATTGGAACGGCCCCCCATGCCAAATTCTCAACCTAACCCCTTCCCTCCAGTGCTACTGTTAAAGGGGTTGTCCTCTTTTTACTACTGATGACCTATCCTCAGGATAGGTCATCAATATCAGATCGAGCAGCGCTTTCTCTGCTCTGTTTACCTGCTCGCCGTAGCATTTGCAGTAATGAGCAGGTAAACAGAGCAGAGAAGGCAGCGCTTGTACGGAAAAAAAAAGTGGTCAACCCCTTCAAAGACATACTTGGAAAATATTACATACAGCGCTACAGAACATACAAGGTGTCACAGCGGCTGCTATGCACCGCTGTTCCCCTACTTACCGCTGCTGTCCCGGGCTCTGTGGTCAGCAGTGATCTGCTGCCAGTGCTTCCCATTCACCGCTGCAGTCCTGGGCCCTGTCTGTGTAGGTATTGTTGTTCTGCCTGTTCTGCTCCACAGTTTCCTCTCAGCCCTGGTCACAGCATGCTTGCTGCTTGTTTCCTGCAGCACTTCCTTAAAAGCTGGTGTGCGTCACTCCCTGTGCTTTATGGGTTAGGTCATGTGACCTCGCTGACTAATCCTAGACCTCCTGCACATACAGTCAGGTCCATAAATATTGGAACACAGACACAATTCTAACATTTTTGGCTCTATACACCACCACAATGGATTTGAAATGAAACGAACAATATGTGCTTTAACTGCAGACTGTCAGCTTTAATTTGAGGGTATTTACATCCAAATCAGGTGAACGGTGTAGGAATTACAGCAGTTTGCATATGTGTCTCCTACTTGTTAAGGAACCAAAAGTAATGGGACAGAATAATAATCATAAATCAAACTTTCACTTTTTAATACTTGGTTGCAAATCCTTTGCAGTCAAATACAGCCTGAAGTCTGGAACGCATAGACATCACGAGATGTTTGGTTTCATCCCTGGTGATGCTCTGCCAGGCCTCTACTGCAACTGTCTTCAGTTCCTCCTTGTTTTCCCTTCAGTCTTGTCTTCAGCAAGTGAAATGCATGCTCAATCAGATTCAGGTCAGGTGATTGACTTGGCCATTGCATAACATTCCACTTCTTTCCCTTAAAAAATTGTTTAGTTGCTTTTGTAGTATGCTTTGGGTCATTGTCCATCTGCACTGTGAAGCGCCGTCCAATGAGTTCTGAAGCATTTGGCTGAATATGAGCAGATAATATTGCCCGAAACACTTCAGAATTCATCCTGCTGCTTTTGTCAGCAGTCACATCATCAATAAATACAAGAGAACAAGTTCCATTGGCAGCCATACATGCCCACACCATGAGACTACCACCACCATGCTTCACTGATGAGGTGGTATGCTTAGGATTATGAGCAGTTCCTTTCCTTCTCCATACTCTTCTCTTCCCATCACTCTGGTACATCTGTTTATAGGATGTTGTTCCAGAACTGTGAAGGCTTTTTAAGATGTCATTTGGCAAACTCTAATCTGGCCTTCCTGTTCTTGAGGCTCACCAATGGTTTACATCTTGTGGTGAACCCTCTGTATTCACTCTGGTGAAGTCTTTTCTTGATTGTTGACTTTGACACACATACACCTAGCTCCTGGAGAGTGTTTTTGATCTGGCCAACTGTTATGAAGGGTGTTTTCTTCACCAGGGAAAGAATTCTTCGTTCATCCACCACAGTTGTTTTCTGTGGTTTTCCGGGTATTTTGGTGTTGCTGAGCTCACCGGTGCATTCCTTCTTTTTAAGAATGTTCCAAACAGTTGTTTTGGCCACGCCTAATATTTTTGCTATCTCTCTGATGGGTTTGTTTTGTTTTTTCAGCCTAATGATGTCTTGCTTCACTGATAGTGACAGCTCTTTGGATCTCATCTTAAGAGTTGACAGCAACAGATTCCAAATGCAAATAGCACACTTGAAATGAACTCTGGACATTTTATCTGCTCATTGTAATTGGGATAATGAGGGAATAACACACACCTGGCCATGGAACAGCTGAGAAGCCAATTGTCCCATTACTTTTAGTTCCTTAACAAGTGGGAGGCACATATGCAAACTGTTGTAATTCCTACACCGTTCACCTGATTTGGATGTAAATACCCTCAAATTAAAGCTTAAAGCACTGAGGAAGGGAGAGTGAATCTACCCGTAACGCGTATGGTGAAACAAGTGATGTACCTGCATTGAAAAGCCTCCGATAATACTATATGGCCATACAGAAGAAAATTTCTACAGTAAAAGATTAATTATTCTTATCGTCGAAAGCTGCACCAAAGGAAGTTGCGGAACAGAGTGGCAACTCCTGCGATCTTTGGAACTCCCGCAAAATTTAAACCAGCTTGCTTTATGGAGCGACTGAATAAGCTGGCAAATATTTAAAGCTCCATTGAAGCAATAGGGAGACAGCAGACGCTAGACGGTAAGCCAAATATCGATTTAAAGTTTTCTTCGATTCAAAGCTCATATCGACCTTAAAAGGATATGCTATAAGAGACTTTTCACATTATCAGGATTCCTGTGGACACTTTATGAACATATTGCGCTCCCAGTGAATTCACCTACAACATTTTCAGTGACATTCAGTTTCCCAAATTGGGATAGAGCGCTAGAAGATAATACCCCCTCTTTCCCAAATAACAGCATATACTTGAAGTTTTTTGGTGTGATATGTGTTATTGAATTTATCTACGCTATTGAGTCATATGAATATAGTGTCGATCATATCTACCACAATATATGTGATTGTAATGTTGTATATTATTGCTACATTGTTCTTATAAATTTTATTACTTGTATTTTATGGGGATTTAATAAATATTTTCTGCACATGTCAATCTGGTTGCCAAGTGTATGAGTGCTCGCTCATTATTCTATTACTAAATTTCTTATACCACCTATTAGTTGGTCTAATTTACCTCAGACTTTTATACCAAAATGTTGGCCCAATTATGGTGCACATGGTCATATTTTAAGTCATGCCTGCTTTCCAGTAAACCACACCCTCTTTATACTAAGCAACCCTTGTCAAATGAGGCAAAAAGTGTCTAAACACTTGATAAATGTGGTGCTGGGTACTATGCTAGTATATTGCACCAGAATTCTGGAACATTCTGATAAATCTCCTTCAAGAATAAATCTTCATGGAGTGGAATGTTCTTTCTTCTTCTACAGGGGGAGTCTACTGCATATGAATTTATCATTGAGATGAATCGGAGCTGTATAAATTCTTACGAAGTGCACTCCATCTAGTAGACTGCAGGCAGACAATATATGGGTAGATTTATCACAGACCGGAGTCATACACTGGCCTATGATAACCAAGTGCGCTGCTGGAAGCTGTGCCTAAGCATCCAGCAGTCTGTGCGCCTATGCTGCACCTATACAGCCACGGGCTGGTGTAGATTTCTGTGTTCTTGTACTTCAGAAAACTAGCCAAAAAGATGATAAATGTGGTGGAGCCGCTGGCCCTGCCCCCTGCCCACCTTGCCACATTCCTTTTTTTCGGAAAGTAGCAAGACCAGCAGAGAATTTTTTTTAGCAAATGGCATTTAAAAAGTCACAAGCTGCGTTTACATGAGCAAATAATCGTGTAGATTTTTGGGAACAACCGTTCTTTTCCGACAATCTGCCCATGTAAATGTGCCGCCAATCACCCAATGACTGAGCGAAACGCTTGTTCATCGGGTGATCCTGTCTTTCATGCAGGCACCATCGATCATAGTTTCCATTAATCTATATGAGGAAGAGGGATTGCAATAGCAACCACTCGTTCTCATTCTGTGAAGGTGATTGCTGCATGTAAATGTGTGCGGCCTCCTTCACTGAGCGAGCAGCCTACTATCAGGAAGATACGCTTATTTCCTGACAATCGGCTGCAGTATCGTCCCGTCTAAGTCCACTTAAAATGATAAATCTTCCCCTATGTTATTATGTAACTACTAGACATTAAGCCCATTACAATAACGGGCGCTAGAACAGTAGTGCATAAACATTAGTAGGAACAGTCTATACTAAATGGCAAGGGAACTTGACCACTCTGACTGGTGGCTGAGACTGGCGGCTGTGGCTGAGACTGCTGGCACTGACTGGTGGCTGTGGCTGGTGGCCGAGACTGCTGGCACTGAGTGCTGGCTGTGACTGAGACTGTTGACTGCGGCTGGTGGCTGAGACTGCTGGCACTGACTGGTGGCTGTGGCTGTGACTGCTGGTTGTGGCTGTGACTGCTGGCACTGACTGCTGGCTGCAGCTTGTGGCTGAGACTGCTGGCACTGACTGGTGGCTGTGGCTGTGACTGCTGGTTGTGGCTGTGACTGCTGGCACTGACTGCTGGCTGCAGCTTGTGGCTGAGACTGCTGGCACTGACTGGTGGCTGTGGCGGAGACTGCTGGCTGCAGCTTGTGGCTGAGACTGCTGGCACTCAGTGCTGGCTGTAGCTGAGACTGCTGGCACTGACTAGTGGCTGAGACTGGCGGCTGTGGCTAAGACTGCTGGCACTGACTGGTGGCTGTAGTTGAGACTGCTGGCACTGACTGGTGGCTGTGGCTGAGACTGCTGGCTGCGGCTTGTGGCTGAGACTGCTGGCACTGAGTGTTGGCTGTGGCTCAGACTGCTGGCACTAATTGCTGGCTGTAGCTGAGACTGTTGGCACTGACTGGAGGCTGAGAATGGTGGCACTGACTGATGGTTGAGATGGCTAGCACTGACTGGTGCCTGACACTGCTGGCACTGTGACTGGTGGCTGTGGCTGTATGACTTGCACTGACTGCTGGTGCTGAGATTGCTGGTAGTGACTGGTAGGTCAGACTGCTGACAGGGGCTCCTCTCTATATAGCTGATAGTGCTGTGACTGACGAACAGAAATGGCGGCTGGGACTGACGAACAGAAATGCTGGCGCTCTGAACTGCTTGCTGCCGCGCAGGTGTGGGCGGTGCAGGCAGCATGTGAAGCGCCGGGTCCTGATTGGTCGGCGCACTGGTGTGAGCGGTGCGGATGGTGTGTTATTATTAGGGTTATTCCTGCAGTATAGAAATCTTTTGCAAGAGGTAGTTGTGCATTTTGTGTGTGTGTGTGTGTATTACTCTTTTTATGAGGCAAGGTAACCCAAAAATGGCTGTTCTGGCACAGTTTTTATTTTATTTTTTTACAATGTTCACCTGGCAGAGTAGATAATGTGATATTTTTATAGAGCAGGTCGTAACGATGTGGCGATACCTAATAAGTCTATTTTTATTTTTATTTTTGGATTTACACAATAAAACATTTTTTGAAAAAAATCATGTTTTTGTGTTTCCATTTTCTGAAAGCCATATATATTTTTTTTGATTGCTTGGTATTACACTTTTTGTGATGTAAGGTGATAAAAAAACTTTTTTTTTTTTTTATGGTGTTCACCAGATGGGTTGGATCACATGCTATTTTTATATAGCAGATCTTTACGGACATGACGATACCGAATATTTGAATTTTTTTATTCAATAAAGGCATGTTTGAAAAAACAATCATGTTTTTGTGTCTCCATTTTCTGAAAGCCATATTTTTTTTATTTTTTGGACGATTGGCTTATGTAGGGGCTCATTTTTTGTGGGATGAGGTCACGGTTTGATTGGTGATAATTTTGGATACATATTACTTATTTGATCACTTTTTATACCATTTTTTAGGAAGTGCGGTGGGCCAAATTGCAATTCCATTAAAGTTTTTCATAATTTTTTTTTATGGTGTTCACCATGCGGAAAAAGTAACATGATCCTTTTATATATCAGGTCCTAACAGACGCGGCAATACCAAACATGTTTAGTGTTTTTTTAATTTTTACATTTTTAACCAATTATGTGTGGATATAGGAAGGTTTTTTATTTATTTAAAAAAAAATTACACTGTTTTTTAAATGAAAAAATTGGACCCAGACCCACTTGGTTCTTGAAGATACAGTGGGTCTGATGACTTACAGTACACTACAGTACACTATATAGTGTACTGCAGTGTATTGAATTTAGGGCTGGGGCGATATGGCCTAAAATCTATATTGCAATATAATTTGAAGCATGTGCGATAACGATATATATGGCAATATATTATTTTCTATATTTTGGGGGGGTTAAACTTTTTTTTTTACTTTTTATTTACTAACTATTAGCCCCCTTAGGGGCTAGTACCCATGTCCTATTCACTCTAATAGAGATCTATTAGGCTGAATAGGACTTCACACACTCCTTGCTGCCCTGTGCATAGTGTAATGGTAACCAATCAGAACCCCAGGATTACACTGCTGGGGCGATCAATTGGTGAGGAGGGGGGGACCCTGGGGCCACTGCCACCAATTATTTAATACTGTGGGGGGAAAGAAGGGCGCACTGCAGGGGGAACCGCAATTTATACTGAGAAGAGGGGGAGTAGAAGGGAGGGACTGTGGCCACTGCGCTACCAATAAATATAGTCAATGCTTGAATACAAACGTAGCCTGCATGTGCCAGCCATATCCCATACCCGGCATCTATGACTGCACACTGCGATCCACCGCAATTAACCCCTCAGCTCCTGAGGGGTAAATTGCGGTGGATCACAGTGTGCAGTCATAGAGGCCGGGGACCGGGTATGGGATATGGCCGGCACACGCAGGCTACGTTTGTATTCAGGCATTAACTATATTCATTAGTGGCGCAGTAGCCACAGTCCCTCCCTTCTACTCTCTCTATTCTCATTGGTGGCCAGCGGCAGCCGCACACAGTTAGGAGGGACTCCTTCCTTCTCCACTGACTGTGCCGGCTCATAACATGGTGGGCATCCTGGAAAGGGGGGGAGGGGTGCTGCACGCTCTGCATCTTGAAAGGGGGGTGCGGGGTTGCTTCGGGGGGGGCATTAACCGTTTAACCATCGGGCCGCTGGCAGGGAAAAGCAGCGGCCTGATGGTTAGCCCCTTCCAGACAACGGTCCCTAAGGACCGCGGCATGGAAGGGCTTAAACAGTTATGTAGCGCTGTGACACAGATATTTTATTATGTAGGATGACTGTAAAGGTGAGCATGAAATCCTACATAGATCCTTGTGGCTGCTGTTGCAGAGTAGGATTGCTGGGTGCAGCGGAGTCAATTCAGATCAGACGTTGTGGAGTAACAGGAACTGGGTTTATTGGAACATGCGTGCAATAACAGAAGGTCACCTTACATGGTGAATGTCACAGACTGGAAAAAGAAATCAGCCAGTTCACCTCAATGTACAGGAAATACAACACATCATAGAAATGCATAGAGAGACTACAAGTGACGCATTAGTAACAGTGACATCTAGTGTTATAACTATGAACTGCAGTTAAACTAGCAATAGACTAAGCTGTAAGATGTTGTATCTCCAACACCCCTTCTCAACAGCTAACGCTTAGTCCGTTAAACCCATCTTCTTTGTAAGCCTTGAGTGTATTTCAGCAGTCAGGGGCTTTGTAAGGATATCTGCTGTCATATCCTCAGTCAGGCAATAAAGTAACTCAAGAAGTCCCTGTTCTCGAAGATCCCTAAGAAAGGAAAACTTCACATCGATGTGCTTGGTTCTCGAGTTAAGATTTTTGTTGGTCCCAACTCTGGTTGACCCAAGTCTGTTAACAGTTGTCTCAGCCATATAACTTCTTGGCTTGCCTGCGCTGCTGCAGCATACTCTGCTTCCGTAGAAGATAGTCTAATAGAGATCTGCTTTCTGCTAGTCCAACTGATAGCACCTCCTGACAGAAGAAATAAGTAGCCACTGGTAGATTTTCTGTCGCTGGTGTCTCCGGCCTATTCAGCATCCACATATCCTGTTAGGGTGCTTTCGTCAGTCGCTGGTAACTTTAGCTTGTAGTGCAAAGTTCCTTTAAAGTAGTGAATGATTCGCTTTACAGCATTTCAGTCCATCTGACTTGGCATTGAAACCTTTCTGCATAGGATTCCAAAAGTTGCTGCAATGTCGGGCCTTGTAGCAGTGCTAAGGTACAACAATTTCACTATTGCTTTCCTGTACTGAGTATTAGTTGAAAACGGGGTATCTTGGCTGTTCATCTCCTTCAGGTAGTTGGTTCCCATGGGAGATTTTACTGGTTTGGCATCTTCCATTCTAAATGTTTCAATTATTTCTTGTATTTTGTGTCTTTGGTTCAAAAGAAAGCTGCCATCTTCCTCTCTCTCAATCTGAATGCCAAGGTAATTCTTTATGTCGCCAAGATCTTTGGTCTCAAAGTGCTGAGTTTGGGTTTTCAGTATTTATGCTTCATCCCCTTCTTGCTCAAAACAAATCAGGATATCGTCCACATAAATAAGCATATAGATCCATTTGTTTGCCAATTTATTTGTGTAGAAGCAGGGGTCTGCGTTACTCCTTTGAAAGTCCTGATGTGTAAGCACTTCATTTATTTTTATATTCCATGCTCTGGCTGCTTGCTTTAGACCATATATACTCCTGGGAAGTTTGCATACTAGGTCTGGCCTTTGTTCATCTTTGAACCCTGGTGGTTGTTCCATGTAGATGTCTTCTGTTAACGCAGTTTCCACATCAAAATTGCATTTTCCTTGTGATGATTACTGTCAGCAAAGTCCTTTTTGTAGCGTGCTTGACTACTGGCACTAATGTCTCATCATTGTCCTTTCCATATTTTTGAGAATATCCCTTGGCTACGAGTCTTGCTTTGTATTGTTAAATTGTGCCATCTGCATTGTACTTCACTTTAAAAGTCTATTTACAGCCTATGGCTTTCCTTCCAGGTGGTAGTTCTGTAAGTGTTGTGACACAGTGAGAGGTTTGGTCTGGGAAAACAGGCATTTTCCTCCCAGCATGTGCTGCTTGGCTGATTTACAGCCAGATGAGGTCAAATACCGGACCAGATTTTAAATGCCGGTCTGGGTTTTGGCAGCACCTGGCTGTCCTTAAATAGGCAGCTGGGCTCAGAAGCCAGGTCTCTGTGTTGGGATCTGGGAGCCTTGTGTCTGAAAGAAGATTTGCTACCTGTTTGGTGTAAAAACAGGTTGGTGCTGCCATCAGCAAGGACTCTTTGAGGCAGAATTGCTGCATGGTGTGAATTACCACCAACACCACAAGGTGACTTTTTGTTTGAATATGACTGTTTCTTTTGTCACTTGCCTAAAGTGTGAATAAAACACTCTACTGTTTGATCCAAATAACTTGTTGTTGCCTCTATACTGCGTCCGCTAATCCTGTCTACCAGAGCGAGTCCCCACAGTGTCCATTGTAGGAAGGTGCAAGGGTCCGTCATTGACGGAAGGTATGTGTCACCGAGATTCCTGGCCTCGGTGAGGTAAGAGCCGGTATTTTAAGTGTCAGCGGCAGTTAGTTCTGACTGACACTATTTGTTAGTATTGCTGTAAAGCCGATCCGGGCCGGCTCTTATTGGAAGCAGACAAAGGGCAGAGTGGGCGGCTTCTCCCCACGCTCCAGGCCGGGTTTTGGCTGGGATAAAAACCCTGCCAGCAGTCTCAGCTGAGGGGTTTATCTTCCACTTCACAGTAAAGCTGTTACAGCCTGCAAGTGGACTTTCTGAGGCTGAGCATTCAGCCGGGTGTGAACTGACACCCAGGATACCAGGTGAATGTTATTTAGTTTTCTCTGTGTGTGAACAAGCATCAAGCCTGAAAAGGGACTGTTCTGTTATGTTATGCATGTGAATAAACACTGAAGATTGATTTAAAACCTGGTCCATTGCCTCTATATTGCGTCCGCTAACCTGCCTACCAGAGCGAATCCCCACAATTGTGGCTTGGAGTGGGCATACGCAGTGAGGCTGGCCTGAAGGCCGAAACATTATTTTTTTTCCCCGGGCACTGTGTATGTCTTTTATCAAGCCGGCAAGGCTTCGACCCGTATTCCCTGACAAAATGGAGGCAGTCGTGAAAGCCCTCGTGGAGGCTAACTTGCAGCAGCGGGAGGCAAACAAGCAACAGCAGTAAACCAACCAGCTGCTATTACAGCATGTGATGGCATTACAAGAGGCTGGAGCATCCCAGAACGTCCACGATGCCCGGAAAGCTGTTCATGCGGCGATGCCTAAGATGACCCAATCGGACGACGTCGAGACGTATCTGGCGGTGTTCAAAAAGGTGGCCGTATGGGAGAAGTTACCCCAAGACCAATGAGTTGAGGTTATCGCTCCGTTCCTGACATCTGGACCCCAGCAGGTGATTTTCGACCTATCTGCTGACCAAGCGGCTGACTACCTGTCCGTAATAGGTGAGATTCTGGCAAGACTGGGGGTGAATGTATTGGTCCGGGCCCAGCGAGTGCGTCAGTGGTAATTTAACCCGGCTAAACCCGCCAGACTGCCAGGTACAAGTGGGAGATACCCTGGCAGTGGTGCTGCTGGACTCAGGAAGCCTGGTGTCCCTGGTAAGAGCTGCCCTGGTGTGAACCGCCGAGTATACTGGCCAGAAAGTAGGCGTAGTGTGCATCCATGGATATTTAAAGGACTATCCCACTGCCCTGGTGTCACTATCCATGGTGGCCGGCACGTGGACTCATGAGGTGACGGTCGCCACAAAGTTGCACTATGAACTAATAATTGGGAGAGACTTCCCTGGTTTCCCGGCACTATGGCCAGATGCGAAAGTTACTAATACACGGGAGACAGATGTGACCCTAGCAGAATGACCCGGCTGAACCCGCCAGACTGCAGTATTATGATCTGCTACACAGGCTGCAAAAATGGCTGCAATCTGATGTACTGAGTCCCACTGCTATGCTGGACCGCCTGTTGGCGGATGTGTTCTGGAGGGCTTTGCCATACCCTCTCCAGCACTGGATCAGCCAGGTGTCTCCTGGTAATGCCCTAGAGATGGTCAACCTGGTGAAGTGCTACGAGGCCACCAAACATCTGCAGGGGGGTTCTTTTGGCAGGGAGCCAGTCAAACCCCGGAAATCTCCACCCCATGCCCGGTGGCGGGTGCCAGCCAACCCCGCCCGGGACGTACCCCTTGCAGACCGAGCTCTGGTGGTCTGCTGGCGATGTCACGAGCCTTGAAGGGCCGACTGTCCCCATCAGGGTGAACCCCTGGACACTAACTTTGGCTACTGCTCCTCAATGTATTCCAGGAGGCTGTGTGCATCCGGTAACCCCCAGACAATAGACAATAGTCAGCTGTGCCAGGTACAAGTGGGAGATACCCTGGCAGTGGCGCTGCTGGACTCAGGAAGCCTGGTGTCCCTGGTAAGAGCTGCCCTGGTGTGGACCGCCGAGTATACTGGCCAGAAAGTAGATGTAGTGTGCATCCATGGAGACTTAAAGGTCTATCCCACTGCCCTGGTGTCACTATCCATGGTGGCCGGCACGTGGACTCATGAGGTGACGGTCGCCACAAAGTTGCACTATGAACTAATAATTAGGAGAGACTTCCCTGGTTTCCCGTCACTATGGCCGGATGCGAAAGTTACTAATACACGGGAGACAGATGTGACCCTAGCAGAATGACCCGGCTCAGGGGGGAGACCAGAACCCTAAGAACCTGAGTCCAAAGGGCCAGCGGTAGGGGTGACTGCCACTTCGGTGGTAGAGGGGGAGACAACCCCATTAAGTGTGATGGTGGGAGACATGGAGGACTTGCCGCCGGGTCCTGAGTTCGCAGACCTCAATGTATCCGGGGATAATTTTGGTGCCGCCCAACACCGGGACCCAACCCTATCTCGAGCCTGGGAAAATCTATTAATAGTAGATGGTGAACCACAACAACCAGGGGCAGAGTCAGTATTCCCCCGTTTTGTGGTTCATAAGGAGAATAAACCAGCTGCGAGGTGAATCCATTGAACAGTTGGTAGTGCCCCAGGCTTATCGCAAACTCGTGTTAGAGTTAGCCCACCAACATGTTCTCGGGGGTCATCTGGGAATGCAGAAGACACAGGACCGGATACTACAATGGTTTTACTGGCCCAGTGTGTTTAGGGGGTGGAAGAATTCTGTAAATCTTGCCCGACCTGCCAGGCAACTAGCCCCCAACACCTTTTTTGCAGTCCCTTGGTACCTCTCCTGATCATCGAGGTGCCGTTTGAGTGAATCACTATGGACCTCGTAGGCCCAGTACCGAAGTCCGCTAGAGGACACCAACACATCTTGGTCATCCTGGACTATGCCACTTGGCACCCGGAGGCAGTGTGTCACGGATGTAGTAGGGGAGAACACCAAAAGACAATCAAGAAGGAAGGGGAAAGACACTAGGCCTCACCGCTAGGGAAGGAAAAGGGTCACCACCTATAAAACCCTGCTCCTGGCCCTAACTCCTATCCGTGTGGGCACCTCTCGATGGTAGAGATACCCATACACGGGAACCTAGAAGACCCTGGTGACCCTCAGATGCCCTAAAGATAATGACAGGGCAGAGACCACCTGTTCCTTCCCTGGTGAAGGAACTAGTGTCTCACTGAGGCCTAGTAAACAACCGGGGGGGGAAATACAAAACACGACAAGCGGAACACTTAACTTCAGAGGATGAAGGATGAACAGGACTTCAACACGAACCACACTCCAGCTCTTCCAAGACCAAATGAAGCTATCCCAAGCAAGGAGTGATGGGAAAAATTCAGACTAAATAGGGCAAAGTAAAGGTTACATGATCCACACCTGAACAGGAGGTGTGGACATACCAGCAACACACAAAGTGGAACCAAAAGAGGTTGTCAGATCACTAATGCGTAAATAATCTTTCAGACCTTCTGGGACCTGTCACAGATGTGACAGTACCCCCCTTCTACCGGTGACCTCCAGACACCCAGGACCGACCTTATCAGGATGAGCTCTGTGGAATGCTCTCACCAGACGACTAGCATTAACATCAGTCGCTGGAACCCACATCCTCTCCTCTGGTCCGTACCCTCTCCAATGAATGAGATACTGGAGAGATCTCCGGAGAACTCGGGAGTCCACAATCCTGCTGATCTAAAATTCAAAATTTCCGTCCACCATGACAGGGGCAGGAGACAAGGAGGACGGCTCAACAGGTTCGACACATTTCTTTAGCAACGATTTATGAAATACGTTATGGATTTTCAATGCCTGAGGAAGTTCAAGACGGAAAGCTACAGGGTTAAAAATGACAGTGATCTTATGTGGACCAACAAATCTTGGGCCAAACTTCCAAGAAGGTACCTTAATTTTAATGTTTCTTGTAGACAACCACACAGAATCACCCACTCTCAGGTCCGGACCACTCATAAGTTTCCTGTCAGCCACACGCTTATACCTGTTGCCCATCTTTTTCAGGTTATTTTGGATTTTCCACCAAATAGAAGACAAAGAAGAGGAAAATCGTTCCTCCCCAGGAATGCCGGAATTTTGAGCACCAGAAAATGTACTAAACTGTGGATGTAACCCAAGTGCCCCAAAAAACGTCAACTTATCAGTGGATTCCTGTCTACGGTTATTTATAGCAAACTCAGCTAATGACAAAAATGAAGACCACTCTTCCTGATTCTCTGAAACAAAACATCTTAAGTAAGTCTCCAGATTCTGATTAGTGAGCTCCGTCTGTCCGTTTGACTGAGGATGAAAAGCCGAAGAGAAGGACAATTATACACCCAGACGAGTACAGAACGCTTTCCAGAATCTGGAAACAAACTGAGTCCCTCTATCGGACACCACATCAGAGGGAATGCCATGTAGTTTCACGATGTGGTCGACAAACACCTGTGCAAGAGTTTTAGCATTGGGTAGACTAGGTAATGCAATAAAGTGTGCCATTTTACTAAAACGATCTACAACCACCAGAATCACAGTTTTTCCCGAAGAATTCGGTAAATGCGTGATAAAATCCATGGAAAAATGGGTCCAAGGTCTGGACGGGATGGGCAATGGAAGCAGAGATCCGGAAGGCCGAGTATGTGTCACCTTAGCACGTGCACAGGTACCACAGGCTGACACATAGTCCTCAAAATACTTACGCAACCCCAGCCACCAAAATCTGCGAGAGATGCGATCGACAGTCGATCTGCTCCCAGGGTGCCCAGCAAGCACCGTACAGTGATGTTCCTCGAACACCTTGTGACGTAATTCGGAGGGAACAAACAACTTCCCCAGAGGACAAGAGTCCGGAGCATCCTCCTATGCCTCCAACACCCTGGCCTCAAGATAAGGATAAAGAGTGGATATGACTACCCCTTCAGATAAAATGGGACTAGGGTCATTAGACTCCCCCCCCCCCCCCCCAGGAAAGCTACGCGACAAAGCATCCGCCTTGACGTTCTAAACCCCAGGGCGGTAAGTGACGATAAAGTTAAATCTGGTGAAAAACAATGACCATCTGGCCTGCCTTGGGTTCAATTGCCTAACCGACGCCAGGTAGGCCAGATTCTTGTGATCCGTAATTACCGTAATAGGGTGAATTGCTCCTTCCAACCAATGCCGCCATTCCTCAAACGCCAACTTAATGGCATGCAATTCCCTATTCCCCACATCATAATTCCTTTCAGCAGTAGAGAGTTTTTTTGAGAAAAATGCACATGGGCGCCATTTACTAGCTGAAGGACCTTGCGACAAGATTGCTCCTACCCCTACCGCAGACGCGTCAACCGCAACAATAAATGGCTGAGTCACGTCTGGTTGCATCAGAATAGGGGCCGAAGCAAAACATTCTTTCACAGCAGAAAAGGCCTGTAATGCCGCATCAGACCAGACAGAAATATCCGCACCCTTCCTTGTCATGTCTGTTAAAGGTTTAAACCACCGATGAATAGTTCAAGATAAATTTACGGTAGTAGTTGGTAAACCCCAAAAAACGCATAAGCGCTTTCAGATTTTCTGGTCGATCCCAGTCCAACATGGCAA
Source organism: Bufo bufo (assembly GCF_905171765.1). NCBI lineage: Eukaryota > Metazoa > Chordata > Amphibia > Anura > Bufonidae > Bufo > Bufo bufo. The sequence continues at coordinate 357,115,895 of NC_053392.1, forward strand.
GGACCTTCTCGGGATCCATACGAAAACCTGAGGATGAGAGCAGGTAACCCAGAAATTGCACTTCCTGTACAGCAAATACACACTTTTCCATCTTAGCATACAACTTATTCTCTCTTACGATCTGTAACACCTGTCTCACATGATCCTGATGAGTCCCCATATCAGGCGAATAAATTAGTATGTCATCAAGGTATACAACGACAAACCTCCCCACCAGATGATGAAAGATGTCATTGACAAAGTGTTGAAAAACCGCAGGAGCATTGGTTAACCCAAAGGGCATGACCAGGTTTTCAAAATGACCCTCAGGGGTATTAAATGCAGTCTTCCACTCATCCCCCTCCTTGATCCTTACCAGATTATATGCCCCCCTCAGATCCAACTTAGAGAACACCTTGGCACCGACAATCTGACTAAACAAATCCGGAATCAAAGGAAGGGGGTAAGGATCACAGACGGTAATACGATTGAGCTAACGGAAGTCCAGGCATGGTCTCAGGGTACCATCTTTTTTCTTTACAAAGAAAAACCAAGCAGCCACTGGGGACTTGGATGGTCTCATATGTTCCTTTGCCAAACTCTCGGTAATAAACTCTCGCATGGCCTTTCTGTCGGGTTCCGAAAGTTTATACAACCGAGATTTGGGCAATTTAGCTCCGGGAATAAGATTGACGGGACAGTCATACTCCCAGTGCGGAGGCAACTCCTGATTACCACTCTCAGAGAAAACATCAGAAAATTCTGAAATTAACGAGGGTACAGTTTTAGTGGTCACCATAGAGAATGATGCATTAAGACAGTTGTCCATGCAAAAATCACTCCAATCGAGAATCTGTCTTTCTTGCCAGTCGATGTTAGGGTTATGTTTGCTTAACCATGTTAAGCCCAACACCAACGGAGCAGGCAGACCCTCCAATACATAACAGGAGATAGATTCCTTTGTAACATTTTCTTTTTATTGAAAGTTTTTCATATATTAGGCATAATCATTTCTTATGACAAAATATATTTCATTTCAGCTGTATGCATATAACAACAGACATTATACAGTTAGTTAATATTCCAGAAAGGACCGTAGTCTTTATTGACAAATCTAGAGTCTGAGAATAAAATCATGAGATACATAGCATTAGTCTTCATGCATGGTATATGTAATATTTGATTTTACATAGATGATGTAAATACGTGTATATTGTATGCCTTTTAATATATCTAACAAAGATAACTGGGGGGAGGGTAGGAGATAAACTTAGGGTAAGGGGGGTATCAGGGCTCGTTTTGCGAGCTTGACTTGTCTGTCTTTGTGTATAATATCAAGAGATAATTATAGAAACTTTAAGATAAAGTCATTTTTAATAAATGTGTTCCAAATATCCCAAGTTGTGTGATAATGATGTAGCTTGTCTTCTCTCAGTAGTCTTGATTTCTCAAGATTGTGTAGTAAGTGCATTTCATTCAACCATTCCTGATGCAAATCACCCAGTCTTAAATGAATGTCATTCACTACCTGCGACAGGCATTTTTGGGTGAGAGGTGCTGAGTCAATTGCAAAGACAGAAATTCTTTTCTCTAATGCATTAGTAGTCAACCCATGAATGCGTACAAACTCTCCATCAATCAAGTTAACTCCTGCCCCACTGTCGATAAATGCTTTGATTTTCACCGTTTTGGACTCTAGCGCCACCTCGGCAGACAGGAGAAAACGGGTACTACCAGTAAAAGACAAATGTAGGTTTTCTGGCTCCCCATCCACACAAAATGTCCCTTCACAAAATGTCCCTTCTTGCCACAATAAAAGCAGACTCCTTTCACATGACCCAAGCTTTTGCCAGGAGTAGCTCTTCCTAACTGCATAGGCTCATCACAAGGCGCAACTACCAGTGTCTCTCCACCATAAGTGTCAAAGGAAGCAGTACCCTTATTGGACAGTACGTCCTGAAGGTGAGGACCCCTAGATCTCTCCCTCAGACGTCTTTCTAGACGTACAGCAAGAGCTGCCTCCAATGACACAGGGTTTTCATGAAAGGCCAACGCGTCCTGCAGTCTCTCAGAGAGACCCTGACAGAATTGTCTGCGGAGAGCAGGATCGTTCCACTCAGTATCGGTACCCCATCTCCTAAATTCAGAGCAATAGGTCTCCGCGGAACGATCTCCCTGCCGCAAACTCTGTAACTTGGTCTCGGCCTGAGAGATCCGATCCAGGTCATCGTAGATGAGACCCAAGGCTCTGAAGAATTTATCTACCGACCAGAGGGACAGTGATCCGGTCGGCAGAGAAAAAGCCCAAGATTGGGCGTCCTCTTTAGGGCAATTAAATAATCATACCCACACGTTGACAACTTGACACTCATCCCCAGAAGAGTATGGACGCAGCTTAAAGTATAATTTACATGACTCCCTGAACCGGATGAAATTGTCACTACACCCGGAAAACCTGTCCGGGAGAGCCACCTTCGGTTCAGGACAGGCCTTGGACCCATCACCGGAACCAGCAGCTTGTGGACTCTGAATCTGCAAGACAGTTGCGCGGAGGTCTGCTACCTCCAAAGTCAGATTCTGCATCTGTTCGACCAGTGCAGACATAGTATCCATAGCTGCACAGATCAGAACAAAAATGGCGGTATGGGCTTGGGATAATGTCACGGATGTAGTAGGGGAGAACACCAAAAGACAATCAAGAAGGAAGGGGAAAGACACTAGGCCCCACCGCTAGGGAAGGAAAAGGGTCACCACCTATAAAACCCTGCTCCTGGCCCTTACTCCTATCCGTGTGGGCACCTCTCGATGGTAGAGATACCCATACACAGGAACCTAGAAGACCCTGGTGACCCTCAGATGCCCTAAAGATAATGACAGGGCAGAAACCACCTGTTTCTTCCCTGGCGAAGGAACTAGCGTCTCACTGAGGCCTAGTAAACAACCGGGAGGGGGGGATACAAAATACGGCAAGCGGAACACTTAACTTCAGAGGATGAAGGTGTCACAACCAGACAGCTGAGAAGCTCTGACAGAAGCCTTTCAGAACCTCCTCCTTGAGTTTTCTTTGTTTTGGTTTTCAGTTCCTCATCTCGTTAGCCTCTCTCAGCTGTCATGTGTTTGGACTGATTGCATCCCTTTAAATTCCTCCCCATAATGCAATAGTGTGCGGCTTATACAACTTCCTGGAGTGTGTGTGCATGCTGTTCCTATTGCCCAGTCTTCTACAAAGATAAGTGCTGTACTTTTATTTGTGATTTTCTGTTTGCTGGATCTCAGTTGACCCTGACTCCCTCCGTGTCTAGTGTAGGGAGCCGGTGGTCGTGTCCCCTCACTATTTTAGGGTGTTCAGGTGGTAGATAGTCGAGGTACGTGGATATGCAACCATCCACCTTTGGGGTGTTCGCATAGGCTGAGCAGTCTGGGAGAGTGACAGGTCTCATGCAGGGGTCTCCCTTTTGTTCCTTAGTTTTGGATCCAGTGAGTCATAGATTCTTTTGCTTTGTCTTGTTTTCTGTACACCATCCGTGACAGAAGGATGAGCAGGACTTCAACACGAACCACACTCCAGCTCTTCCAAGACCAAATGAAGCTATCCCAAGCAAGGAGTGATGGGAAAAGTCAGACTAAATAGGGCAAGGTAAAGGTCACATGATCCACACCTGAACAGGAGGTGTGGACATACCAGCAACACACAGACAAAGTGAAGCCAAAAGAGGCTGTCAGATCACTAAGGCGTAGATAATCTTTCAGACCTTCTGGGACCTGTCACAGATGTGACACAGTGCCACTGCGACATACATCAGCAAAGCTTATAGCTAAGGAGCTAATGGAGATGTGCTCCCGAGTGGGGCTACCTAAAGAGGTTCTGACTGACCACGGGACCCCTTTTATGTCCAAGGTAATGAGGGAACTCTGTAAGTTGCTGCATATCAGACAGTTACGGACATCCGTGTACCATGCGTAAACGGACGGTCTGGTAGAAAGGTTTAACAAAACTCTAAAAACTATGTTAAAAATGGTGGTGTCTAAAGATGGGAAGGATTGGGACCCTCTACTGCCCTATCTCATGTTCGCAGTGCGAGAGGTACCCCAGGCTTCTACTGGGTTTTCGCCCTTCGAATTGATTTATGGCAGACATCCTCGTGGTCTGTTGGATGTGGCCAAAGAGGCTTGGGAACAGCAACCCAATCCACATAAAAGTGTCCTGGAGTATGTTGTCAAGATGCAACAGCGGATAGAGACCGTTTTACCTCTTGTCAGGGAGCATATAGAGACCGCTCGGCGAGCCCAGAGTCAGATCTATAATCGGCAGGCTCGGGTCTGGAACTTTAACCCTGGTGTCCGGGTTTTGGTTCTGGTACCGACCGTGGACAGTAACTTCCTGGCTAGATGGCAGGGGCCCTACGAGGTACTCGAGAAAGTTGGAGAGGTAAATTACAAGGTACACCAGCCAGGGCGGCGGAAGCCGGAGCAGGTTTACCATGTTAATTTACTTAAACCTTGGAAAGATAGGGAGACCTAGGGGTAGAGGTTCCGACTCCTATATCTGATGCAAGGGAGGTGGTTGCCACAGTAAAAATTGCTGACAGCCTCTCCTCTAAACAGGCTCAGGAGACCAGGGAGTTCGTTAGTCGGAACACGGATGTGTTCTCAGACCTCCCTGGACGCACTTCTGTAATCCAGCATGACATTGTCACTGAGCCTCAGGCAAAAGTCCGGTTAAAGCCATACCGGGTACCCGAGGCTCGGCGACAAGCCATCTCAGAGGAAGTGCAGCTCATGCTGCGGCTAGACGTCATCGAGGAGTCTAAAAGTGAGTGGGCCAGTCCTATAGTCTTAATATCCAAGCTGGACGGGACGTTATGGTTTTGTAACGATTTTCGTAATCTGAACTAAATATCTAAATTCGATGCATATTCCATGCCGCGGGTGGTTGAACTAATTGAAAGGTTAGGCCAAGCCCGGTATTTTTCTGTTTTGTACCTCACCAAAGGGTACTGGCAAGTACCCTTGAAGGAGGCTGCCAAAGAGAAAACTGCCTTCATTACACCAGAGGGGCTGTATAAATATAAGGTGTTACCTTTCGGTCTGCATGGCGCCCCTGCCATTTTTCAACGTCTAATGGACATTGTGCTTCGTCCACATCGGCGATACGCCTCGGCTTATCTGGATGATATTGTCATTCACAGCACCAACTGGGAAAGTCACCTGCCCAAAGTACAGTCCGTAGTGGACTCCCATCGAAAGGCTAGTCTAAAAGCTAACCTCAAAAAATGTGCGATAGGGTTAGAGGAGACCAAATACCTAGGGTATGTCATTGGGCGCGGAGTCATCAAACCCCAAGTAAACAAAATAGAGGCGATAAGGAATTGTCCCCGACCTGTCACCTCTTGGCAAGTAAAGTCATTCCTGGGAATGGTGGGCTATTATATGAGGTTCGTTCCCCATTTTGCCACTTTAACAGCTCCATGGACAGGGCTCTTGAAGGGACGGAAGTGCGTGGTGGTCCGCTGGAATGACCAGGCGGAAGAGGCTTTCTCCGCTTTGAAGTCGGCCCTGTGTGGTTCCCCGGTTTTCGTGACGCCCGACTTCAAAAGGGAGTTTATAGTACAGACTGATGCCTCCGAATTAGTCCTTGGTGCAGTACTGTCTCAGGAAGTCAACGGGGAGGAGCATCCCGTTGTCTTCCTCAGCCGTAAGCTCACTCCAGCCGAGACTAGGTACGGTATAGTGGAGAGAGAGTGCCTGGCCATCAAGTGGGCACTCGAGTCTCTCCGCTATTATCTGTTGGGGAGAAAGTTCCGTCTGGTGACCGACCACTACCCTCTCAAGTGGATGAGTCAAGCCAAAGAGAGGAATGCTCGGGTCACCAGGTGGTTCTTGTCTTTACAAAACTTTAAGTTTTCCGTGGAACATAGGGCAGGCAGGTTACAGGGAAACACGGATGCCCTGTCCCACGTACACTGTCTGGCAAGTGTTCACCCCCTCAGGGTTGAACAAAGGGGGAGGTATGTAGGAAGGCGCAAGGGTCCGTCATTGACGGAAGGTATGTGTCACCGAGATTCCTGGCCTTGGTGAGGTAAGAGCCGGTATTTTAGGTGTCAGCAGCAGTTAGTGCTAACTGACACTATTTGTTAGTTAGTATGGCTGTAAAGCCGATCCGAGCCGGCTCTTATTGGGAGCAGCCAAAGTGCAGGGTGGGTGGCTGCTCCCCACGATTTAGGCTGGGTTTTGGCTGGGATAAAAACCCTGCCAGCAGTCTCAGGGGATTATCTTCCACTTCAGTGGAAGCTGTGGAGACGCTGTGGTTTTGGGAGCTCTCTGCGCTGAGGTCTGAAGGCCGTGTGTCAGGCGAGCAGGCCGCCTTACAGCCTACAAGTGGACTTTCTGACACCCAGAATACCAGGTAAATGTTATTTGTTTTTTTCTGTGTGTGAACAAGCACCAAGCCTGAAAAGGGACTGTCCTGTTATGTTATGTTATGCGCGTGAATAAACACTAATGATTGATTTAAAACCTCTACAGTCGTGGCCAAAAGTTTTGAGAATTACATAAATATTGGAAATTGGAAACGTTGCTGCTTACGTTTTTAATAGCAATTTGCATATACTCTAGAATGTTATGAAGAGTGATCAGATGAATTGCATAGTCCTTCTTTGCCATGAAATTAACTTAATCCCAAAAAAAACCTTTCCACTGCATTTCATTGCTGTCATTAAAGGACCTGCTGAGATCATTTCAGTAATCGTCTTGTTAACTCAGGTGAGAATGTTGACGAGCACAAGGCTGGAGATCATTATGTCAGGCTGATTGGGTTAAAATGGCAGACTTGACATGTTAAAATGAGGTTGATGCTTGAAATCATTGTTCTTCCATTGTTAACCATGGTGACCTGCAAAGAAACGCATGCAGCCATCATTGGGTTGCATAAAAATGGCTTCACAGGCAAGGATATTGTGGCTACTAAGATTGCACATCAATCAACAATTTATAGGATCATCAAGAACTTTAAGGAAAGAGGTTCAATTCTTGTTAAGAAGGCTTCAGGACGTCCAAGGAAGTCCAGCAAGCACCAGGATCGTCTTCTAAAGAGGATTCAGCTGCGGGATCGGAGTGCCACCAGTGCAGAGCTTGCTCAGGAATGGCAGCAGGCAGGTGTGAGCGCATCTGCACGCACAGTGAGGCGAAGACTTTTGGAAGATGACCTGGTGTCAAGAAGGCCAGCAAAGAAGCCACTTCTCTCCAAAAAAAACATCAGGGACAGATTGATCTTCTGCAGAAAGTATGGTGAATGGACTGCTGAGGACTGGGGCAAAGTCATATTCTCTGATGAAGCCTCTTTCCGATTGTTTGGGGCATCTGGAAAAAGGCTTGTCCGGAGAAGAAAAGGTGAGCGCTACCATCAGTACTGTGTCATGCCAACAGTAAAGCATCCTGAGACCATTCATGTGTGGGGTTGCTTCTCATCCAAGGGAGTGGGCTCACTCACAATTTTGCCCCAAAACACAGCCATGAATAAAGAATGATACCGAAAATACCCTCCAACAGCAACTTCTTCCAACAATCCAACAACAGTTTGGTGAAGAACAATGCATTTTCCAGCACGATGGAGCACCGTGCCATAAGGCAAAAGTGATAACTAAGTAGCTCGGGGACCAAAACGTTGACATTTTGGGTCCATGGCCTGGAAACTCCCCAGATCTTAATCCCATTGCGAACTTGTGGTCAATCCTCAAGAGGCGGGTGGACAAACAAAAACCCACTAATTCTGACAAACTCCAAGAAGTGATTATGAAAGAATGGGTTGCTATAAGTCAGGAATTGAGAGCATGCCCAGTCGAATTGCAGAGGTCCTGAAAAAGAAGGGCCAACACTGCAAATACTGACTCTTTGCATAAATGTCATGTAATTGTCGATAAAAGCCTTTGAAACGTATGAAGTGCGTGTAATTATATTTTACTACATCACAGAAACAACTGAAACAAAGATCTAAAAGCAGTTTAGCAGCAAACTTTGTGAAAACTAATATTTGTGTCATTCTCAAAACTTTTGGCCACGACTGTATATTGCGTCCGCTAACCTGCCTACCAGAGCGAATCCCCACACCATGTTTTAGTGTCATGCATGGATTTTATCTCTTCCTCAGCAACTTTTATCCATTTACTGGCTTTCCCTTCTGAAAGCTGAGATATGTCTTCCCAGGTTGCAGGTTCATTGGCACTGGCAGTGCATGAGAGACGTACAGGTGGTTTACCTTTGTTTTCTCTTGTTGAGCGTCTTGGTTCTGAACTTGCTTGTGTCTGCTCTTTAGTACTGGTAGAGTCTGCACTCACTTCAACTGTTTGTTCAGAAGTTACAGAGGTGGGCTGGTCAGTGTCAGTTTTCTCTTCTGTTCTTGCTTCTTCTGTTGTCATTACATTGTTAGATCTTCAACAAAAGTTATGCTGTTGCTAATGATAACCTTGTCTATTTTGGGATTTAGGATTATGTAACTCTTAGGCCTTTTTCACACGGGCGAGTTTTCCACGCGGGTGCAATGCGTGAGGTGAACGCATTGCACCCGCACTGAATCCGGACCCATTCATTTCTATGGGGCTGTGCACATGAGCATGCTCTATATTGTGCGTTTTTCATGCAACGAAGGCCCCATAGAAGTGAATGGGGCTGCGGGAAAATCGCAATCAAGTGCGGATGTGGTGCGATTTTCACGTATCGTTGCTAGATGACGATGATCGGGATGGGGACCCGATCTTTATTATTTTCCATTATAACATGGTTATAAGGGAAAATAATAGCATTCTTAAAACAGAATGCTTAGTAAAATAGGGATGGAGGGGTTAAAATAAATAAATAATTAAACTCACCTCATCCAAAATGTTCGCGTGCCCGGCTCGTCTTCCTTCTTCTTCTTTGATGACCTGGGAGGAAAAGGACCTTTGGTGACATCACTGCACTCATCACATGGTCCATAACCATGGTGATGGACCATGTGATGAGCACAGTGACATCACCGAAGGTCATTTTCCTCCCAGGTTCTCAAAGAAGAAGAATGAAGATGAGCCGGGCTTCGCGAACAAGTTGATGAGGCGAGTTTGATTTTAATTTTATTTTTTTTAACCCCTCCATCCCTAATTTACTTAGCATTCTTAATACAGAATGCTATTATTTTCCCTTATAACCATGTTATAAGGGAAAATAATAAAATCTACACAACACCTAACCGAAATCCGAACTTCTGTGAAGAAGTCCGGGTTCGGGTCTGGGTACCAAACATGCCAATTTTTCTCACGCGCGTGCAAAACGCATTAAATTGCTTTGCACTCCCGCGGAAAAATCGCGCATTTGCCCGTGACGCACTCGCATCCTATCCGGCCCTAACACGTGACGCCCGTGTGAAAGAGGCCTTAACATTGTCACTGTATCCAACAAAGACACCTTCAAATGCTCTGTTTTGGAGTTTGGTGCGTTTTTCTTCTGCAATGTAGATGAACGCTTTGCATCCAAAAACTCTTAGGTGTTTTACACTTGGCTTCTCATTGTGCCACAGTACATATGGAGTTTTCTCCACTGTTCTGGAAAGGAGTCTGTTCTGCAAATATGTGGCTGTCATTGCCTCAGTATTTTTTTGGTAGTCCAGAGTCTGTCAGCATACATCTGATCATTTCAGTCAGAGTTCTGTTCTTTCTTTTAGCTACTCCATTTTTCTCTGGTGTGTATGGGACTGTCTTTTGATGTTCTATTCCATTCTGTTTTAAGTACTCTTGTATCTTATGTCCTGTGAATTCACCTCCATTATCACTCCGAAGTATGAGAGGCTTCCTCTGAAACTTGTTAATGGTCGTTACTATATAGTTTTGTAATTTGTCAAGAACTTCACTCTTGTGTTGCATTAGGTAGGTGACTGTGTATCTTGAATAGTCATCTATGAAAGTCACTATGTACCTGTTGCCTCCAGGTGTAGGTGGGTTTAGGGGACCACATACAGTACATCACTGTGAACTAGGTCAAGTGGTCTTGAAGCTCTCTTCTGACTGACTTTGGGAAGTGTTGCTCTTGTAGCTTTGGATTTGATGCAATATTCACACTTAACAGTAACTGGACAAGGGGATACTGTTAGATCCTTTGTCAGATTCCTCTTTTGTAGTTCCTGTATGCATTCTGGGTGTCTATGACCTAGACCAGGGATGGGCAAACTGCGTCTCTCCAGCTGTTGTAAAACTACAACTCCCAGTATGCCCAGTCTGCCTACAGCTATCAGCCTACAGCAGGGCATGATGAGAGTTGTAGTTTTACAACAGCTGGAGAGCCACAGTTTGCCCATCCCTGACCTAGATGACTGTGCCAAATGTGTATACAGTCATTGTGCTTATGTGTACATAGTCTCACCTTTTCCTTCACTGTGTTGAGGTGATACAGATGATCATCCAGCTTGGCACCTGCTATTGTCTGCTTGCCATCCAGAATAGAACACTTGTCACCTTGGAATTTTACAGTGAGTCCTCTGGTTGTTAGATGCTTCTTTTTTTCTTTTATAAATGCTTTATTTGAAAAACTCACATTACGTTAAATAGAGAAAACTTTGCTTTCCTCCATACACAGCGAATAAGCTATAATGTTAAAGCAATGTCAGAAGGTGAACTAGATATTCCTTCTAATGTTATATAGATCCTATACTACCGTTCTCAATGTATTTAAACAATATAGTTATCTCACAGATTCTATTTCATATTGTAATTCCCTTTCTCTACTTCCCCTCACTCTCCCCCTCTTTCTCCCCTACTTTCCCCCCTTCCCCTCTTACTTTCCCCCTCTCTCCAAATATAAGGAGAGGGAGAAAACCAACACACAAGACAAAAAAAGAAAGAAAGAAAGAAGCCATTTTATAAAAAAGAAAAAATATTACCTAATATCTCGAATATTCTACAATAATACCCTGCCCAAGTAATACCACTCCGTACCTTAATTTCCAGCTAATCCCTTAAAAGCATATCTATTAGATCTATAATTCTTCCAAAGGAGCCACCTTGCTGTCACAGTGGCTTGATGTTTAACAGATTTGACCATAATGGTCTCATATTTACTCTGTAAATCCACCCTAGCAATAACTTCTCCTAATGTAGGGAGTTCAGCAGACTTCCATTTTGTGGCCATACACATCCTAGCAGCCGTCAAAATCTGTACCACCACCCACCTGGCCTGGTGTGAAATATCTGCCAGCCCCATCTGCAGGAGCGCCAGTGCTGGGTCTAGATTTATAGGGCTGTGAATCACACAGGAAATTAACCGAAAAACCACCCCCAAAAAGGGAGAACCTTGGGACAAGTCCACCAGGTATGTAGCAAAGAACCAATGCCAGAACAGTGTTTCCAACATGCATTGGAATAACCTGAGATACCTCAGGCTAATCTGTCCGGGGCAAGGAACCTGTCACGCCAGTGACAGGTTTGAGAAGGTCTGAAAGAATATCTGCACATTAGTTATCTGACAGTCTCTTTTGGTTTCACTTTGTCTGTGTGTTGCTGGTATGTCCACACCCCCTGTTCAGGTGTGGATTATGTGACCTTCACCTCCCCCTATTTAGTCTGACATTATCCAGAGCCAATACTGCCATTTTTTGTTCTGATCTGTGCAACTATGGATGCTATGACTGCACTGGTCAAACAGCTGCAAAATTAGACTTTGGAGGTAGCAGACCTCCGTGCGATGGTTTTGCAGATTCAGAGTCCACAGGCTGCTGGTTCCGGTGGTGGGTTCCAGGCCTGATCTGAACCGAAGGTAGCTCTCCCGGACAGGTTTTCCAGGGGTAGTGACAATTTCATCCGGTTCAGGGAGTCGTGTAAATTATACTTTAGGTTGCGTCCATACTCTTCTGGGGATGAGTGTCAACGGGTGGGTATGATTATTTCATTGCTAAAAGAGGACGCCCAATCTTGGGCTTTTTCTCTGCCGACCGGATCACCGTCCCTCCGGTCGGTAGATGAATTCTTTAGAGCCTTGGGTCTTATCTATGATGACCCGGATCGGATCTCTCAGGCCGAGACCAAGTTACGGGGTTTGCGGCAGGGAGAACGTTCTGCGGCGACCTATTGCTCAGAATTTAGGAGATGGGCTACGGATACAGAGTGGAACGATTCTGCTCTCCGTAGCCAATTCTGCCAGGGTCTCTCTGATAGACTGCAGGACGCATTGGCTTTTCATGAAAATCCTAAGTCATTGGAAGCAGCTATGTCTCTTGCTGTACATCTTGATAGACCCCTGAGGGAGAGATCTAGGGGTCCTCACCTTCAGGACGTACTGTCCAATAAGGGTACTGCTTCCTTTGACACTTATCGTGGAGAGACACGGGTGGTTGTGCCTTGTGATGAGCCTATGCAGTCAGGAGGAGCTACTCCTGAAACTATTGGCAAAAGCTTGGGTCATGTGAAAGGAGTCTGCTTTTGTTGTGACAAGAAGGGTCATTTGGTGAATATTTGTCCTACTTGCAGCATCAAGGTGTAAACAAAAAGAAAAAAACATTTAAGCCCCAAAGTACTATTGGTAGTATGGGTGGGGAGCAAGAAAACCTACTTTTGTCTTTTACTGGTAGTACCCGTTTTCTCCTGTCTGCCGCGGTGGCGCTAGAGTCCAAAACTGTGAAAATCAAAGCATTTATCGACAGTGGGGCAGGAGTTAACTTGATTGATGGACAGTTTGTACGCATTCACGGGTTGACTACTAATGCATTAGAGAATAGTATTTCTGTCTTTGCAATTGACTCAGCACCTCTCGCCCAAAAATGCCTGTCGCAGGTAGTGAATGACATTCATTTAACCACCTCCGGACCGCCTAACGCAGATTCGCGTTCCGGAGGTGGCAGCCCTGCGCAGAGTCACGCATATATGCGTCATCTCGCGATGGCCGAGATTTCCTGTGAACGCGCGCACACAGGCGCGCGCGCTCACAGGAACGGAAGGTAAGAGAGTGGATCTCCAGCCTGCCAGCGGCGATCGTTCACTGGCAGGCTGGAGATGTGATTTTTTTTAACCCCTAACAGGTATATTAGACGCTGTTTTGATAACAGCGTCTAATATACCTGCTACCTGGTCCTCTGGTGGTCCCCTTTGTTTGGATCGACCACCAGAGGACACAGGCAGCTCAGTAATATGTTGCACCAAGCACCACTACACTACACCCCCCCCCGTCACTTATTAACCCCTTATTCACCCTTGATCACCCTTGATCACCCCTGATCACCCCATATAGACTCCCTAATCACCCCCTGTCATTGATTACCCCCCTGTCATTGATCACCCCCCTGTAAAGCTCCATTCAGATGTCCGCATGATTTTTACGGATCCACTGATAGATGGATCGGATCCGCAAAACGCATACGGACGTCTGAATAAAGCCTTACAGGGGCGTGATCAATGACTGTGGTGATCACCCCATATAGACTCCCTGATCACCCCCCTGTCATTGATCACCCCCCTGTCATTGATCACCCCCCTGTAAAGCTCCATTCAGATGTCCGCATGATTTTTACGGATCCACTGATAGATGGATTGGATCCGCAAAACGCATACGGACATCTGAATGGAGCCTTACAGGGGAGTGATCAATGACTGTGGTGATCACCCCATATAGACTCCCTGATCACCCCCCTGTCATTGATTACCCCCCTGTAAGATCCATTCAGATGTCCGCATGATTTTTACGGATCCACTGATAGATGGATCGGATCCGCAAAACGCATACGGACGTCTGAATAAAGCCTTACAGGGGCGTGATCAATGACTGTGGTGATCACCCCATATAGACTCCCTGATCACCCCCCTGTCATTGATTACCCCCCTGTAAGATCCATTCAGATGTCCGCATGATTTTTACGGATCCACTGATAGATGGATCGGATCCGCAAAACGCATACGGACGTCTGAATGGAGCCTTACAGGGGCGTGATCAATGGCTGTGGTGATCACCCCATATAGACTCCCTGATCACCCCCCTGTCATTGATTACCCCCCCTGTCATTGATCACCCCCCCTGTCAGGCTGCATTCAGATGTCCGTATGATTTTTACGGATCCACTGATAGATGGATCGGATCCGCAAAACACATACGGACATCTGAATGGAGCCTTATAGGGGGGTGATCAATGACAGGGGGGTGATCACCCCATATAGACTCCCTGATCACCCCCCTGTCATTGATTACCCCCCTGTCATTGATCACACCCCTGTAAAGCTCCATAGAGAAGTGCGCATGATTTTTACGGATCCACTGATAGATGGATCGGATCCGCAAAACACATACGGACATCTGAATGGAGCCTTATAGGGGGTGATCAATGACAGGGGGGTGATCACCCCATATAGACTCCCTGATCACCCCCCTGTCAATGATCACCCCCCTGTCATTGATCACGCCTCTGTAAGGCTCTATTCAGACATTTTTTTGGCCCAAGTTAGCGGAAATTATTATTTTTTTCTTACAAAGTCTCATATTCCACTAACTTGTGTCAAAAAATAAAATCTCACATGAACTCACCATACCCCTCACGGAATCCAAATGCATAAAAATTGTTAGACATTTATATTCCAGACTTCTTCTCACGCTTTAGAGCCCCTAGAATGCCAGGGCAGTATAAATACCCCACATGTGACCCCATTTCGGAAAGAAGACACCCCCAGGTATTCCGTGAGGGGCATATTGAGTCCATGAAAGATTGAAATTTTTGTCCCAAGTTAGCGGAAAGGGAGACTTAGTGAGAAAAAAATAAATAAAATCAATTTCCGCTAACTTGTGCCAAAAAAATAAAAATTTCTATGAACTCGCCATGCCCCTCATTGAATACCTTGGGGTGTCTTCTTTCCAAAATGGGGTCACATGTGGGGTATTTATACTGCCCTGGCATTCTAGGGGCCCTAAAGCGTGAGAAGAAGTCTGGGATCCAAATGTCTAAAAATGCCCTCATAAAAGGAATGGGGGCCCCTTTGCGCATCTAGGCTGCAAAAAAGTGTCACACATGTGGTATCGCCGTACTCAGGAGAAGTTGAGGAATGTGTTTTGGGGTGTTATTTTACATATACCCATGCTGGGTGAGAGAAATATCTTGGCAAAAGACAACTTTTCCCATTTTTTTTATACAAAGTTGGCATTTGACCAAGATATTTATCTCACCCAGCATGGGTATATGTAAAATGACACCCCAAAACACATTCCCCAACTTCTCCTGAATACGGCGATACCACATGTGTGGCACTTTTTTGCAGCCTAGGTGGGCAAAGGGGCCCACATTCCAAAGAGCACCTTTCGGATTTCACAGGTCATTTACCTACTTACAACACATTAGGGCCCCTGGAAAATGCCAGGGCAGTATAACTACTCCACAAGTGACCCCATTTTGGAAAGAAGACACCCCAAGGTACTCCGTGAGGGGCATGGCAAGTTCCTAGAATTTTTTATTTTTTGTCACAAGTTAGTGGAAAATGATGATTTTTTTATTTTATTTTTTTTCCTTACAAAGTCTCATATTCCACTAACTTGTGACAAAAAATAAAAACTTCCATGAACTCACTATGCCCATCAGCGAATACCTTGGGGTGTCTTCTTTCCAAAATGGGGTCACTTGTGGGGTAGTTATACTGCCCTGGCATTCTAGGGGCCCAAATGTGTGGTAAGGAGTTTGAAATCAAATTCTGTAAAAAATGACCAGTGAAATCCGAAAGGTGCTCTTTGGAATGTGGGCCCCTTTGCCCACCTAGGCTGCAAAAAAGTGTCACACATGTGGTATCTCCGTATTCAGGAGAAGTTGGGGAATGTGTTTTGGGGTGTCATTTTACATATACCCATGCTGGGTGAGATAAATATCTTGGTCAAATGCCAACTTTGTATAAAAAAATGGGAAAAGTTGTCTTTTGCCAAGATATTTCTCTCACCCGCATGGGTATATGTAAAATGACACATTCACCAACTTCTCCTGAATACGGAGATACCACATGTGTGGCACTTTTTTGCAGCCTAGGTGGGCAAAGGGGCCCACATTCCAAAGAGCACCTTTCGGATTTCACTGGTCATGTTTTACAGAATTTGATTTCAAACTCCTTACCACACATTTGGGCCCCTAGAATGCCAGGGCAGTATAACTACCCCACAAGTGACCCCATTTTGGAAAGAAGACACCCCAAGGTATTCGCTGATGGGCATAGTGAGTTCATGGAAGTATTTATTTTTTTGTCACAAGTTAGTGGAATATGAGACTTTGTAAGAAAAAAAAAAATTTAAAAAAAATCATCATTTTCCACTAACTTGTGACAAAAAATAAAAAATTCTAGGAACTCGCCATGCCCCTCACGGAATACCTTGGGGTGTCTTCTTTCCAAAATGGGGTCACTTGTGGGGTAGTTATACTGCCCTGGCATTCTAGGGGCCCAAATGTGTGGTAAGGAGTTTGAAATCAAATTCTGTAAAAAATGACCAGTGAAATCCTAAAGGTGCTCTTTGGAATATGGGCCCCTTTGCCCACCTAGGCTGCAAAAAAGTGTCACACATCTGGTATCTCCGTATTCAGGAGAAGTTGGGGAATGTATTTTGGGGTGTCATTTTACATATACCCATGCTGGGTGAGAGAAATATCTTGGCAAAAGACAACTTTTCCCATTTTTTTATACAAAGTTGGCATTTGACCAAGATATTTATCTCACCCAGCATGGGTATATGTAAAATGACACCCCAAAACACATTCCCCAACTTCTCCTGAGTACGTATCACGGTCGGCGTGACTATCACATACGTGACGCAGAGGGAGGGAACAAGGAAGGCCCTGCACAAGTGAGAGGGAAGGTGGTGACCCCTAACTCACCTAGCGGCTGGCACCTGGCTGCCCTGACGTCCCTAGACGGGTTCCTCAGCCGTACCCGGATCACGTGCCTAAAGCCCTGGCTTTCCCTAAGCTGAGCCCTAGATAGTGAATAGGGCGGTGGGAACACTAGTCCGCACCACTAGCTCTAAAGGAAAACACCAAGGGAAGGACAGACAATACAAACTCAACATATATTCCCAGGTGGGCGACAACAGGAGACAACAAGAAGCCCAACAGGGATCCGGAGGGTAGCACTCTGGAACGACAACCAGGATTCACAACTCCAGTGGGTCAGTATAGATGTCCAGGCAGGAAGCTCTATAACTGGCAACTAGAGAAGTGTGAGGGGAGAATATAAGGAGGTTGGGAGTGGCAGACAAGAAACAGCTGAGGAGGAGAAGCTACGGATCCCTGATTGAGACAAAAAGGATAGCAAGGCAAACACAGAAAACAATCACTAAGAAACAATGTGATCTTTAGATATAGCGCGCGCAGCCACCCGCTGCGACCTCCTGACCCCGGGTATAACGGAGTCAGACGTGGCTCTTGATACCCTCGTGACAGTACCCCCCCTTTCACGAGGGGCTTATGGACACTCAGGACCAGGTCTCTCCGGATGAGAGGTATGGAAAGCCTGAATTAACCTGTTGGCGTTTACCTCTGACGCTGGAACCCACATTCTTTCCTCGGGACCGTAACCCCTCCAATGCACCAGATACTGAAGAGAGCGGCGGACCCGACGAGAATCAACAATTCTGGCTATTTGAAACTCCAGATTACCATCCACAATAACAGGAGGAGGTGGCAGTGGTGATGGTTCTAGAGGTGGAACATACTTCTTGAGTAACGATTTATGGAGTCTGAGGATTTAAAAGTCTGAGGTAGCTCCAGGCGAAAAGCCACAGGGTTAATAACGGCTACTATTTTATAAGGACCAATGAACCTAGGGCCCAGTTTCCAAGAGGGAACCTTCAACTTAATATTCCTAGTAGACAACCACACATAGTCATTCACTCCTAGGTCCGGACCTGGCGACCGTTTCTTATCGGCCATGCATTTATATTTACCACTCATCTTTTTCAAGTTAACTTGCACCTTCTGCCATACCGATGAAAGAGATGAAGAAAACCTTTCCTCTTCGGGAACCCCAGAAGAACCCCCCTCTTTGAAAGTACAAAATTGGGGATGAAAACCGTATGCACCAAGGAATGGTGACTTGCCAGTGGACTCCTGATAATGATTATTTATGGCAAACTCAGCTAACGGTAAATATGATGACCACAACTCTTGGTTTTCAGACACAAAACACCTTAAATATGTTTCTAGGTTTTGGTTGGTACGCTCAGTCTGTCCATTCGACTGAGGATGGAAAGCTGAGGAAAAGGACAAGTGTACCCCCAAACGGGAACAAAAAGCTTTCCAAAACTTAGAAATAAACTGGGTTCCCCGATCCGAAACCACATCGGAAGGGACCACGTGAAGCTTCACGATTTCACTGATAAACACCTGAGCAAGAGTTTAAGCATTAGGAAGTGCAGGTAGCGCAATAAAGTGTACCATTTTGCTAAACCTGTCTACTACTACCAAAATAACTGTTTTACCCGCAGACAACGGTAAGTCAGTGATGAAATCCATTGACAGATGTGTCCATGGCCTATTGGGGATAAAAAGTGGCAATAAAGACCCTGCTGGACGTGTATGAGAGACTTTCGCGCGTGCACAAGTAGAGCAAGTAGACACGAAATCCATTACATCCTGACGCAACCTTGGCCACCAAAAACGACGAGATAATAGCTCCAAGGTTGCTTTACTACCCGGGTGCCCAGCAAGTGCCGAATTATGATGTTCTTTTAATAATTCAAGACGCAGGTTTAACGGTACAAACAATTTCTCTGAGGGGCAAGAGGCCGGGGCGTCCCCCTGGGCCTCTAACACCTTTCCCTCTAGAACAGAGTGTACAGCAGAGACAACCACTCCTCTTTGTAAAATAGGTACCGGATCACTAACATTACCCCCTCCAGGGAAACTACGAGATAACGCGGCTGCCTTGGTATTTTTTGCCCCAGGACGATAGGTGATTACAAAGTTAAATCTGGTAAAGAATAGCAACCACCTAGCTTGTCTAGGGGTGAGACGCTTAGCCGATTCTAGGTACAGAAGGTTTTTGTGATCCGTAATCACCGTGACGGGGTGGATTGCTCCCTCTAAGAAGTGACGCCACTCTTCAAGCGCCAGTTTAATCGCCAACAGTTCCCTATTTCCAACATCATAGTTCTTCTCTGCAGAAGATAATTTTTTGGAAAAGAAAGCGCAAGGGCGCCATTTGCCAGGAGACGGACCCTGAGACAATACAGCCCCCACTCCCACCTCTGACGCATCTACTTCAACAATAAAAGGCTGGGAGACATCAGGTTGAATTAGAACAGGTGCCGAGGTAAACCTCTCTTTTAGAGAGGAAAATGCATTTTTAGCGGCGTCAGACCATTTGGAAAAATCAGTCCCCTTCCTAGTCATGTCGGTAAGGGGTTTAACGATCACTGAATAATTTTTAATGAACTTTCTATAGAAATTTGCGAAACCCAAAAACCGTTGTAGGGCTTTAAGGTTCTCAGGAAGATCCCAATCTAAAATTGCCTGGACCTTCCCAGGATCCATACGGAAACCTGAAGCAGATAATAGATATCCCAGGAACTGTATTTCCTGAACGGCGAAGACACGTTTTTCAATTTTCGCATATAATTTATTCGTCCGTAGGACCTGCAGTACTTGCCTGACATGCACCTCATGTGTTTTCAGATCAGCCGAATAAATAAAGATATCATCTAGGTATATGACTACAAACCTGCCGATGAGATGACTAAAAATATAATTAACGAAATGTTGGAAGACAGCGGGGGCATTGGTCAGACCGAAAGGCATAACTAGATTTTCATAATGCCCCTCAGGGGTGTTAAAAGCTGTCTTCCACTCATCCCCTTCCCTGATACGAATCAGATTGTAGGCCCCCCTAAGATCAAGTTTGGAGAACCACCTAGCACCCGCAATCTGATTAAAAAGGTCAGGAATGAGAGGAAGAGGGTATGGGTCTCGGATGGTTATCTGGTTTAGCTCACGGAAATCTAGGCAAGGACGCAGGCCCCCATCTTTCTTTTTAACAAAGAAAAACCCTGCAGCCACGGGTGAAGAAGAGGGTCTGATGTGTCCCTTAGCCAGACTCTCGGAGATATAATCTTTCATGGCTTGTCTCTCGGGACCCGAAAGATTATACAACCTGGACTTGGGTAATTTTGCACCGGGAATCAGGTTAACGGGGCAATCATAAGGACGATGAGGTGGTAGCTTCTGACAACCCTTTTCAGAAAAAACGTCCTCAAAGTCCGAAATAAATGTAGGTAGGGAAGCTATGGAGGCGATTAAGCAATTGTTATTTAAGCAATTCTCTCTGCAATGCTCACTCCACTCCAATATCTCCCTGGCCTGCCAATCCACCACTGGATTGTGCGCTACCAACCAGGGAAGACCCAATACCACAGGAGAGGGAAGGCCCTCCAGAACGTAACATGAAAGACACTCATTATGGTGGTCCCCTACCCGAAGGTGTAAATTATGAACAATGTGGGTGAGGTTTTTCTGAGACAGAGGAGCCGAATCTATAGCGAATACGGGAATAGGTCTCTGCAGCGTGCAGAGAGACAAACCCATAGTGCGGGCAAAATGGGCATCTATCAAATTTACCCCTGCTCCACTGTCTAGAAAAAAAGAAATAGACTCCGTCTTAACACCAAAAACAATAACAGCTGGTAACACAAATTGAGATGTTCGTATGGAGGAAACGTATACCCCCCGGCTGACATCCTCCACACAGCCTGGGGTTAGTAGTTTTCCGACGGTCTTTTGTTTTTGAGAAAAGAGGGACAGACATTAATGAAATGACCCTTCCCCCCACAGAAAAAACAAGCCCCCCCCCCTGCGGCGAACCTCAGGAGGACGGACCTGACGAGAAGTTCCGCCTAGCTGCATAGGCTCATCTAAGTCAGTACAGACTAATTGTTGTTTGGGAGAGGTAACCAATTGCTCAGGAATTTTCGATCTCTCCCTAAGACGCCTATCTATTCTGATAGAGAGGGACATAACAGCATCAAGGGAAAGGGGGGTCTCATACAGCGCCAGTGCATCCTTAACCCTTTCAGATAACCCAGAGCAGAACTGACTCCTGAGAGCCGGGTCGTTCCACTGAGTATCCGTAGCCCACCTACGGAACTCTGAGCAATATTCCTCTGCTGACCGATCTCCCTGTAGGAGTCTCCGTAACTTCGACTCAGCCAGGGCGACTCGGTCAGGATCATCATATATGAGACCCAAAGCCCCAAAAAATCCCTCCACTGACCGGAGAGCCTGGGAACCAGGGGGTAACGAGAACGCCCAGGATTGTGGGTCCCCCTGAAGCAGGGAAATGACAATCCCTACCCGCTGTTCTTCATTACCTGAGGAGTAAGGGCGCAACTTAAAGTATAATTTGCAGGCCTCACGGAAATTTGTCCCTTCCCCCAGAAAATCTGTCAGGAAGAACAACCTTGGGTTCTGTAACTACCTGGTTACCCATAGCAACCGCAGGGGGTGCGGTCTGCTGCATTTGCTGCTGTTGTTGGAGGACAGACGACTTCAATCCTGCCACCTCCAAAGACAGGCCTTGAAGCTGTTTTGCCAAGGCAGCAATAGGATCCATATTGGATTCTAAGTAGAGAAAAAAAAACAACAAAAAAAAATTATTATTTTTTTCTCAAAAAGTAAAGGCCAGTTATAATATCACGGTCGGCGTGACTATCACATACGTGACGCAGAGGGAGGGAACAAGGAAGGCCCTGCACAAGTGAGAGGGAAGGTGGTGACCCCTAACTCACCTAGCGGCTGGCACCTGGCTGCCCTGACGTCCCTAGACGGGTTCCTCACCCGTACGCCGATCACGTGCCTAAAGCCCTGGCTTTCCCTAAGCTGAGCCCTAGATAGTGAATAGGGCGGTGGGAACACTAGTCCGCACCACTAGCTCTAAAGGAAAACACCAAGGGAAGGACAGACAATACAAACTCAACATATATTCCCAGGTGGGCGACAACAGGAGACAACAAGAAGCCCAACAGGGATCCGGAGGGTAGCACTCTGGAACGACAACCAGGATTCACAACTCCAGTGGGTCAGTATAGATGTCCAGGCAGGAAGCTCTATAACTGGCAACTAGAGAAGTGTGAGGGGAGAATATAAGGAGGTTGGGAGTGGCAGACAAGAAACAGCTGAGGAGGAGAAGCTACGGATCCCTGATTGAGACAAAAAGGATAGCAAGGCAAACACAGAAAACAATCACTAAGAAACAACATGATCTTTAGATATAGCGCGCGCAGCCACTCGCTGCGACCTCCTGACCCCGGGTATAACGGAGTCAGACGTGGCTCTTGATACCCTCGTGACAGTACGGAGATACCAGATGTGTGACACTTTTTTGCAGCCTAGGTGGGCAAAGGGGCCCATATTCCAAAGAGCACCTTTCGGATTTCACTGGTCATTTTTTACAGAATTTGATTTCAAACTCCTTACCACACATTTGGGCCCCTAGAATGCCAGGGCAGTATAACTACCCCACAAGTGACCCCATTTTGCAAAGAAGACACCCCAAGGTATTCGCTGATGGGCATAGTGAGTTCATGGAAGTTTTTATTTTTTGTCACAAGTTAGTGGAATATGAGACTTTGTAAGAAAAAAAAAAAAATCATCATTTTCCGCTAACTTGTGACAAAAAATAAAAAGTTCTATGAACTCACTATGCCCATCAGCGAATACCTTAGGGTGTCTACTTTCCGAAATGGGGTCATTTGTGGGGTGTTTGTACTGTCTGGCCATTGTAGAACCTCAGGAAACATGACAGGTGCTCAGAAAGTCAGAGCTGCTTCAAAAAGCGGAAATTCACATTTTTGTACCATAGTTTGTAAACGCTATAACTTTTACCCAAACCATTTTTTTTTTTTACCCAAACATTTTTTTTTTATCAAAGACATGTAGACCAATAAATTTAGAGCAAAATTTATATATGGATCTCGTTTTTTTTTGCAAAATTTTACAACTGAAAGTGAAAAATGTCATTTTTTTGCAAAAAAATCGTTAAATTTCGATTAATAACAAAAAAAGTAAAAATGTCAGCAGCAATGAAATACCACCAAATGAAAGCTCTATTAGTGAGAAGAAAAGGAGGTAAAATTCATTTGGGTGGTAAGTTGCATGACCGAGCAATAAACGGTGAAAGTAGTGTAGGTCAGAAGTGTAAAAAGTGGCCTGGTCTTTCAGGGTGTTTAAGCACTGGGGGCTGAGGTGCAGGGCCGTCTTTTCGAATGGGCACGCTGGGCAGTTGCCCGGGGGCCCCACTTGCCTGGGGGCCCGCCTGCCCAGTGAACCCACCAGCCAACTTCCCAACCGTCATTTAGCAGCGTTGCCGCCAGGGCCGTCTTTACCAAGGGGCAAAAGGGGTAGCTGCCCTGGGCCCAGTTGCTCCTGGGGGGGCCCAAGGCAGCTGCCTCTTGAGCCCTGCTAGCTACTGCCCCGGGTGTCAGGCTGTCGGCTACACAGGCATCATGATCGTACTGTGTTAATGATCTTAATTCTAGGACCTTAATGAGTTTTGATCTAGGACCTTAATGACATCATTACCATGTGACCAGTAACCTAGCAATTACTGGTCACATGGCTATGAAGTCATCACAGGTCCTATCAGGAGTGTTGCAGAAGTTAACTGTGGAGCTTTTCTGTGTAAAGATTACATCAGAAAAAGGTGACATGGGGTTGTTATTTTAATATACTGTAAACTACTGTATAGTGGGGTGCTGTGTACTGTGTGGGGGGCTGTATACTGTGTGGGGGCCTGTATACTGTGTGGTGGGCTGTATATTGTGTGGTGGGCTATATATTGTGTAATGGGCTGTATATTGTGTGGTGGGCTGTATACTGTGTGTGGGGGGGGGGGTGTGGCCTGTATACTGTGTGGTGGGCTGTATAGTGTGGGGGGCCTGTATAGTGTGGGGGGCCTGTATAGTGTGGGGGGGGCTGTATAGTGTGGGGGGGGGCTGTATAGTGGGGGGAGTGCTATACTGCTGTACTGTATAGTGTGGGGGGCTGTGTATAGTGTGGGGGGCCTGTATAGTGTGGGGGGCCTGTATAGTGTGGGGGGGGGGGGGGCTGTATAGTGGGGGGAGTGCTATACTGCTGTACTGTATAGTGTGGGGGGCTGTATACTGTGTGGTGGGCTGTATAGTGTGGGGGGCCTGTATAGTGTGGGGGGCCTGTATAGTGTGGGGGGCCTGTATAGTGTGGGGGGGGGGGCTGTATAGTGGGGGGAGTGCTATACTGCTGTACTGTATAGTGTGGGGGGCTGTATACTGTGGGTGCGGTATAGTGTAGAGTGCTGTACTGTATAGTGTGGGGGGCTGTATCGTGTATAGTTTGGGGTGCTGTATACAGTGAGGTGCTGTATAGTGTGGGGGTCTATACTGCTCTACTATATACTGTGGGGTACTGTATAGTGTGGGGTGCTAAACTGCATACTGTGTGGTGCTGTATACTATAGGGTGCTATACTGCATACTGTGTGGTGCTGTATACTATAGGGTGCTATACTGCATACTGTGTGGTGCTGTATACTATAGGGTGCTATACTGCATACTGTGTGGTGCTGTATACTATAGGGTGCTATACTGCATACTGTGTGGTGCTGTATACTATAGGGTGCTATACTGCATACTGTGTGGTGCTGTATACTATAGGGTGCTATACTGCATACTGTGTGGTGCTGTATACTATAGGGTGCTATACTGCATACTGTGTGGTGCTGTATACTATAGGGTGCTATACTGCATACTGTGTGGTGCTGTATACTATAGGGTGCTATACTGCATACTGTGTGGTGCTGTATACTATAGGGTGCTATACTGCATACTGTGTGGTGCTGTATACTATAGGGTGCTATACTGCATACTGTGTGGTGCTGTATACTATAGGGTGCTATACTGCATACTGTGTGGTGCTGTATACTATAGGGTGCTATACTGCATACTGTGTGGTGCTGTATACTATAGGGTGCTATACTGCATACTTGGGGGTTTACATCCACTTTAATCATACAACTAAAAAAACGAAATAAATATAGATATATATATAAATGTACACACACTCTGGTGCTGGTGGGTAATGCTGGTGTGGGTACTGCTGGTGCTGGTGGGTATTAATGTTGGAGTGGCGTGATTTTGTTGAAAGTACCAATAAATATCGCCTTATTGATAATTTGCATTTTTATTCTAGTGCGTGATTGTGTAGACAGGGCCCCAGTGCACTGTATTGCCCGGGGGCCTATAATGCTCTTAAGATGGCACTGCTGAGGTGGTTAAGAGAGATTCCTGATGCAAATCACCCAATCTCCTGTTATGTGTTGGAGGGTCTGCCTGCTCCGTTGGTGTTGGGCTTACCATGGTTAAGCAAACATAACCCTAACATAGATTGGCAAGCGAGACAGATTCTCGATTGGAGTGATTTTTGCATGGACAACTATCTTACTGCATCATTCTCTATGGTTACCACTAAAACTGTACCCTCGTTCATTTCAAAATTTTCTGATGTTTTATCTGAGAGTGGTAATCAGGAGTTGCCTCCACACCGGGAGTATGACTGTCCCGTCAATCTTATTCCCGGAGCTAAATTGCCCAAATCTCGGTTGTATAATCTTTCGGCACCCAAAAGAAAGGCTATGCGAGACTATATCACCGAAAGTTTGGCAAAGGGACATATTAGACCATCCAAGTCCCCAGTGGCTGCTGGATTTTTCTTTGTAAAGAAAAAGGATGGTACCCTGAGACCATGTCTGGACTTCCGTGAGCTCAATCGTATTACCGTCAGTGATCCTTACCCCCTTCCTTTGATTCTGGATTTGTTTAGTCAGATTGTCGGTGCCGAGGTGTTCTCTAAATTGGATCTGAGGGGGGCATATAATCTGGTAAGGATCAAGGAGGGCGATGAGTGGAAGACCGCATTTAATACCCCTTACTGTCATTTTGAAAACCTGGTCATGCCCTTTGGGTTAACCAATGCTTCTGCGGTTTTTTAACACTTTGTCAATGACATCTTTCATCATCTGGTGGGGAGGTTTGTCGTTGTATACCTTGATGACATACTAAGTTATTCACCTAATATGGAGACTCATCAGGATCATGTGAGACAGGTGTTACAGATCCTAAGAGAGAATAAGTTGTATGCCAACATGGAAAAGTGTGTATTTGCTGTACAGGAAGTGCAATTTCTGAGTTACCTGCTCTCATCCTCAGGTTTTCGTATGGATCCCGAGAAGGTCCGTGCCGTGTTGGACTGGGATCCACCCAAAAATCTGAAAGCGCGTATGCGGTTTTTGGGGTTTACCAACTACTACCGTAAATTTATCTTGAACTATTCATCGGTGGTTAAACCTTTAACAAACATGACTAGGAAGGGTGCTGATATTTCTGGTCTGATGCGGCATTACAGGCCTTTTCTGCTGTGAAAGAATGTTTTGCTTCGGCCCCTATTCTGGTGCAACCGGACGTGTCTCAGCCATTTATTGTTGAGGTTGACGCGTCTGAGGTTGGGGTAGGAGCAATATTGTCGCAGGGTCCTTTATCCAGTAAATGGCACCCATGTGCATTTTTTTCTAAAAAACTCTTGACTGCTGAAAGGAATTATGATGTGGGGAATAGGGAATTGCTGACCATTAAGTTGGCGTTCGAGGAGTGGCGGCATTGGTTGGAAGGAGCAATTCATCCTATTACGGTAATTACGGATCACAAGAATCTGGACTACTTGGAGTTGGCTAAGCGACTGAACCCAAGGCAGGCCAGATGGTCATTGTTTTTCACCAGATTTAACTTCATCGTCACTTATCGCCCTGGGGTTAAGAACGTCAAGGCAGATGCTTTGTCACGTAGCTTTCCTGGGGGGGGGGGGTGAGTCTAATGACCCTAGTCCCATTTTATCTGAAGGGGTGGTTATATCCGCTATTTATCCTGATCTCGAGGCCAGGGTGTTGGAGGCACAGGAGGATGCTCCGGACTCTTGTCCTCAGGGGAAATTGTTTGTTCCCTCCGAATTACGTCACAAGGTGTTCGAGGAACATCACTGTACGGTGCTTGCTGGGCACCCTGGGAGCAGATCGACTGTCGATCTCATCTCTCTCAGATTCTGGTGGCCGGGGTTGCGTAAGTGTATTGAGGACTATGTGTCAGCCTGTGGTACCTGTGCACGTGCTAAGGTGACACATACTCGGCCTTTTGGATCTCTGCTTCCATTGCCCATCCCGTCCAGACCGTGGACCCATTTGTCCATGGATTTTATCACGGATTTACCGAATTCTTCGGGAAAGACTGTGATTCTGGTGGTTGTCGATCGTTTTAGTAAAATGGTACACTTTATTGCATTACCTAGTCTACCCAATGCTAAAACTCTTGCGCAGGTGTTTGTCGACAACATCATGAAACTACATGGCATTCCCTCTGATGTGGTGTCCAATAGAGGGACTCAGTTTGTTTCCAGATTCTAGAGAGTGTTCTGTACTCGTCTGGGTGTACAATTGTCCTTCTCTTCAGCTTTCCATCCTCAGTCGAATGGACAGACGGAGCGCACTCATCAGAATCTGGAGACCTACTTGAGATGTTGAGAGAATCAGGGACAGTGGTCTTCATTTTTGTCGTTAGCTGAGCTTGCTATAAATAACCGCTGACAGGAATCCACTGATAAGTCACAGTTTTTTGGGGCATTTGGGTTCCATCCACAGTTTGGTACATTTTCTGGTGCTCATAATTCCGGCATTCCTGAGGAAGAACGATTTTCCTCTTCTTTGTCTTCTATTTGGCGGAAAATCCAAAATAACCTGCAAAAGATGGGCAACAGGTATAAGCGTGCGGCTGACAGGAGACGTATGAGTGGTCTGGACCTGAGAGTGGGTGACTCTGTGTGGATGTCTACAAGAAACATAAAACTTAAGGTACCTTCTTGAAAGTTGGGACCAAGATTTATTGGTCCATATAAGATCACTGCCATTGTTAACCCTGTAGCCTTCCGTCTTGAACTTCCTCAGGCATTGAAAATCCATAATGTATTTCATAAATCTATGTTAAAGAAATGTGTTGAGCCTGTTGAACCGTCCTCCTTGCCTCCCGCTCCTGTCATGGTGGACGGCAATTTAGAATTTCAGATAAGCAGGATTGTGGACTCCCGAGTTCTCCGGAGATCCCTCCAGTATCTCGTTCATTGGAGAGGGTACGGACCAGAGGAGAGGATGTGGGTTCCAGCGACCGATGTTAATGCTAGCCGTCTGGTGAGAGCATTCCACAGAGCTCATCTTGATAAGGTCGGTCCTGGGTGCCCGGAGGTCACCCGTAGAAGGGGGGGTACTGTCACGCCGGTGACAGGTTTGCGAAGGTCTGAAAGAACATCTGCACATTAGTTATCTGACAGCCTCTTTTGGTTTCACTTTGTCTGTGTGTTGCTGGTATGTCCACACCCCCTGTTCAGGTGTGGATCATGTGACCTTCACCTCCCCCTATTTAGTCTGACTTTACCCATCACTCCTTGCTCTGGATAGCTTAATTTGGTTTTTGGAAGAGCTGGAGTGTTGTTCATGGTGAAGTCCTGTTCGTCCATCATCCATCAGCCTCAGAAGTTAAGTGTTCCGCTTGTTGTGTTTTGTATTCCCCCCCACTTTTGTTGTTTACTAGGCCTCAGCGAGACGCTGGTTCCTTCACCAGGGAAGGAGCGGGTTGTCTCTGCCCGGTCATTACTATTAGGGCAACTGAGGGCCACCAGGGTTTTCTAGGTTCCTGTGTATGGGCATCTCTACCCTCGAGAGGTGCCCATACAGATAGGAGTTAGGGCCAGGAGCAGGGTTTTATAGGTGGTGACACTTTTCCTTCCCTAGCGGTGAGGCCTAGTGTCTTTTCCCTTCCTTCTTGTTGTTCTTTGGTGTTCTCCCCTACAACATCCGTGACAGTACCATTGCAAATGTACTTTCTTGACCTGTTCTATATGATTAACACACAAAGATGTGCAAGTCGACCATTTACAAGCTTGCCTCCATTGTTCTATTTTAAAAGTAGTTTGAAGACCTCTACAGCATAAAGCAAATGCAGCATTTTGATGCCTCTACTTTCCCACCCTTTCAAGGAAAGACCTGGTATATGCGGTTCTAAAGATCTGACAGAGAGATACTTAATGGGGAGCATCATTCTTTTCGAAGAGGCTAATAAATTTTTTCAAATGTGGAAAGAATGGAGTGCCGAAGCTAGTGGGCAAGATAACTGTATAGGTTTAAAATATGCTGCCTCTGCATATGTCTTAATTGAGGCTCCCTCAGTTAGAGCATTCTCAACCTGAACCCATTTATGCGTAGAGGATGACCTAAACCATTCTCTAATAGCATATAGAGCAGCTGCTTTGTAGTACTTACTAATATTTGGAACACCCATCCCTCCTCTAAAAGGGAGTGGTAGAGTACTCCTTGTGACACTCTTGGGCGCCTACCTCTCCAGATAAACTGTAACAATAGGTTTTGTAATTCTTTAAGAATAGACCTGTGTATAGATAAGGGAATACAACGTAGCACATACAGTATCTTTGGTAAAAACATCATTTTACAGGTATGGATGCATGCCACCCACGAAAGCTCCAATTGTGTAATCTGGTTAATTTCTGGTTTAATAACAGTTAGTAGTTTTTTAATATTACGGGAAACCAATGTTGTGATCAGAAAAGGCAATTTAATTCCCAAATAGGGTATCCAATCTGGGGACCACCCAAGGGATATTTTGTAGAGAGACACTGAATCAAAGAGGGATCCGTGATTGTTGGAAGCACCAAAGACTTGGAAAGATTACGTTTATAATAAGATACTTGAGAGAATTTCATTAAAACGTCTAATAACACAGGAAAGGAAGTTTGTGATTTTATACAAGTAATAATAACATCATCAGCATATAAACCAATAATATGGCTAATCTTCCCCACTAAAACTCCTGAAATATTTGGATTTAATCTAATGGCCTCTGCCAAAGGTTCCATCATCAAGGCAAAGATACCCGGGGATAGGGGGCAGCCCTGCCTTGTGCCGTTGCTAATACAGAAAGGGGAGGACAAAAACCCTAAGATATATACTCTAGCCATAGGGTTCGAATATAAGGCCAGGACAGATCTCAAAAACACTCCTTTAAAACCAAACTTATTGAGAACAGCCTCCATGAACCCCCAGTCTGTCAAAAGCTTTTTCAGCATCCAATGAAAGAAGTGCACCGGGGGTCCCGGAAAGTTGCATCACCTGGAGTAAATTAATCATCCTTCTTGTCTCATCTCTAGTCTGTCTTCCAGGCCACAAATCCTACCTGGTCTGTATTTACTAGACCAGGCACGATCTGTTGTAATCATAAGGCCAACAATTTAGCGTACAATTTAGGATCACAATTTAATAAGGCAATTGGACTAAAGTTTTCAGGTTTAGTAGGAGGTTTACCTTTCTTGGGCAAAGCAATTATTATAGCAGAAAGCTACTTCGATTCAATAGTTCCAGCCGATTGCCACTCCTGAAATACACGTAACAAATAAGGAGTTAATTCGGATGAAAACCGTTTATAATAATCGCATGGGAGACCATCAGGTCCCAGTGTTTTATGAAGGTGCGAGGTTTTAATGATATAAGCAATTTCTTTTACATTAATAGGAGTATTCAGAGTTGCTAATTGTTCTTCTGGCACTTGATGTAAATTTATCTTTGCTAGGAAGGATTTAATCAATTCATCTGTAGATTGTATTGTCGAAGAGTCCTCCTTTAAGTTATACAGTTTAGAGTGTTAGGTCGCAAAGGCCTCCACTATATCTCCGGTATCTGAAACACGCTCATCCAAACTCTGTTCTATGTATCTAATCTTTGCATTGGCTGACATTTGTTTAACTCTTTTAGATAGTAATATACTTGCCCTGTCTCTCATAGCGTAATATTTAGCCTTGCATCTTGACAAATTATGTTCGTACTCATATAATAGCAGGGTGCGAAGTTGACTTCTCGCCTGCAGGAGTTGAGCTGTTACTATATGATTTGGGGATTTTTTATTTGTGTCCTTAAAGTCTCTGATGCTATCCATAGCCTCTTTAATTTCTTTCTCTCTATTGCGCTTAGCCAATGAGGCAGCTTGTAAAAAAAGACTCCTTATAAACGCCTTATGTGCCTCCCATAAAGTAACATCTGAAACTTCTAAGTTGTCATTAGTTAAAAAATAACTCTGCAGGGCCTCTGAAATTCTACTTACTACTCTCAGAGATTTAAGCAAGGCGGGGCTGAGGCGCCAGGGGGAATGTGGTGTGCGTGGTGTCCTTTCATCCAGCACCAGAGTAACTGGGGCATGGTCTCACCAAGTTATAAGATCTATAGAGGTCTGTATACAGAGAGGCAAAATAAGGCTATCTGTCAAAAAGTAGTCTAAGCTGTAATAGGAACCATACTTTGGAGAAAAATATGAATAATCCTTCTTGTTTGTATGATGATATCTTCAAACATCATGCAAACCTTCCTCTCGCAATACTTCCTGCAGATCTTCTCTTTGACCAGAAGCCTCCCTTCGATGCACAATCTATATCTTTAGAGACAGGAATATTAAAATCCCTGCAGACCACCAATCCCCCCTTTGCCACCAGCCTCACTCTCTGCAGTACTGAACGAATAAACACCCGCGTCGACCGATTTGGAGCATTAACTAATTATTTATTTATTTATTATAAAAAACTATTTACCATGCATACTAAAATAATAAATCTCCCTCCTGGGTCTACATATTTGGACGCAACCGGGAAGGTCAAAGAGTTCCTAGGAAGGATAGAAACTCCAGCCCTCTTGGCTGCGGCCGTCGCATGCTTTTTGTATGAAAAATCCCTGTGAGATAAACGCCAGCAATCATTCTGCAACAAATGTGTTTCTTGTGTACAGGCAATATCGCACTAGGATTTAACTAATTCTTTCCATAGAGTAGCCCTTTTATATGGGGAATTTAGCCCTAACATTTAAAGATATAATCTTCACCACCATTACAACTTAAACAGGATATGAGAAAACCACACTTCTTTGACCCGTTGCATAAAAAATAACTGCCAAAAAAACGCTTCACAGATAAGAGCCCTCCTTCTAGATCAGGAACATATAGCACATCTTTCACTGGTATGGCTAAATTGTGTCCAGCATCATCAGGGCATACAAGGGTTCCATGCCCATATCCTTCTGCATGTATTTTACTTCCATCTGCAAGGTAAATGGTTTCTTTGTTATTCAGATCAAGTTCTGTGAAAAAACTTCAATCACTCGTCATGTGACTGGTTGCCCCCGAGTCGATGCACCAGTCTTGACATTTATGGTTGCCTGTCGCTTTAAATGTGG
Organism: Bufo bufo; assembly: GCF_905171765.1. Classification (NCBI taxonomy): domain Eukaryota; kingdom Metazoa; phylum Chordata; class Amphibia; order Anura; family Bufonidae; genus Bufo; species Bufo bufo. The sequence continues at coordinate 357,148,182 of NC_053392.1, forward strand.
CATTCCAGTTTCCTTCCCATGGATCAGAGATTGTGGCTTTGATCTTTTGTTTAGTAAAGAGGGGCACTGTCTCATTTGCTCTGCTTTCCATATACAGTCCTGATCAAAAGTTTAAGACCACTTAAAAAATGGCAAAAAATCATATTTAGCATTGCTGAATCTTAACAAGGTTCCAAGTAGAGCTTCAACATGCAACAAGAAGAAATGGGAGTGAGACAAAACATTTTTTGAGCATTCAATTTAATGAAAACAACGAATAAACTGAAACAGGCTGTTTTTCAGCTGATCAAAAGTTTAGGACCACACCTCCAAAAAAAAACGAAACCCCCCCAAAACAAAAATCCAACTTCCAAACATGAACTATTGTTTATCACTTCAAAAACTCGTTTCAGCATGCTTGATGCAAGCGTTTCCATGAGGTGAGTGGGAACATTTCTCCAAGTGGTGAAGACGGCCGCACGAAGGCCATCTACTGTCTGGAACTGTTGTCCATTTTTGTAAGCATCCCTTGCCATCCATCCCCAAAGGTTCTCAATTGGATTTAGATCAGGGGAACACGCAGGATAGGCCAAAAGAGTTATGTTATTCTTCTAGAAGAAGTCCCTTGTCCTGCGGGCATTGTGTACTGTAGAGTTGTCCTGTTTAAAAACCCAGTCGTTACCACACAGACGAGGGCCCTCAGTCATGAGGAATGCTCTCTGCAACATCTGGACATAGCCAGCGGCCGTTTGACGCCCCTGCACTTCCTGAAGCTCCATTGTTTCACTGAAGGAAAAAGCACCCCAGACCATTATAGCGCCCCCTCCACTGTGGCACGTAGAAAACATCTCAGGTGGGATCTGCTTGTCATGCCAGTAACGTTGGAAACCATCAGGGCCATCAAGGTAAAAAAAATTCTCATCAGAGAATAAAACTTTCTTCCACCTTTGAATGTCCCATGTTTGGTGCTCTCTTGCAAAGTCCAAACGAGCAGTTCTGTGGCGTTCAAGGAGACAAGGTCTTTGAAGACGTTTTTGTCTTTGAAGCCCTTCAGTCTCAGATGCTGTCTGATGGTTATGAGGCTGCAGTGAGCACCAGTAAGGGCCTTAATTTGGGTCGAGGATCATCCAGTGTCTCGACGGACAGTCAATTGGATCCTCCGGCTCAGTGCCGATGAATTTTTTTGGGGTCTTCCACTTTACTTTTTTGTTCCATAACCCTCAGGATCATTTAAGAAATTACAAATGACTGTCTTACTGCGTCCCACCTGCATCCCACCTCAGCAGCGATGGCGCGCTGTGAGAGACCCTGCATATGCAGTTCAACAACCCGACCACGTTCAAAAATGGAGAGTTTTTTTGCCTTTGCCATCACAACGTGTGACTACCTGACAGAAAATGACAATGAATCCACATCTTTGCACAGATTTGGCCTTTTAAAGGCATGTGGTCCTAAAATTTTGATCAGCTGAAAAACAGCCTGTTTCAGTTTAATCGTTATTTTCAATTAATTGAATGCTCAAAAAATGTTTTGTCTCACTCTCATTTCTTCTTGTTGCATGTTGAAGCTCTACTTGGAACCTTGTTAAGATCCAACAATGTAAAATATGTTTTTTTGCCATTTTTCAAGTGGTCTTAAACTTTTGATCAGGACTGTAGTACAGTCTTTCTTTATGTGTCCCTGTTTGTGGCATCTAAAACACACCCTGGTCTCCTTCCTGTGTAACCTTGCATCTGTAGCTTTAAGAGCGGTTCTGGTGTCGGTTTCTGTGGAGTCGTGCAGTCATTCCTTTCTTCACTGATACTCTTCTATGAGCCTGGTTTTTACAAATGCTAGTGTCAGATGTGTCCCAGGCCGTGTCTCCAGCACATTGATCAGTGCAGTATATGTATCGGGTAAACTGCACAAAATGGCTGCCGCGTGACTGTCTGTTATATTCTCCCCGATTGATCTGAGTTGTGCAATCACTTCCAGCATGGCATTTATATGCTCCTGCATGTCCAGTAGAAAAAACTTGCTGTTTAAACTGGATCTTACATGCAGTCTTTTCAGCACATCCCACATGCCTCTTGCTGTGCCCTCATGGCGTATGTGAATGAGCTGATCATCCTCCACTAGTAAGCTTATGGTGGCCCGTTCCTGTCTGTTATTCTTGTCCCAGTCCTGATCATTGTCCTGTGGCCTCTCTGTCGTGGTAACCCCCCACAAGTCATCACTGGATAATAGCATTTCCACTTTAAACTTCCATAGCTGATAATTGTCATTGTTCAGCTTGGCCACTGAGAGTTTAACCTCTGAGTTTCCAGCCATTCTCCCTCATTTATATATGAACAGTCTTACTTGTCTATAGGACATGTCTCTGGAAAGCTTCCTTATGTCGATCTCTGCATCAGCCACACTGTCTGGGGCTTTGTTCTGCCTGGGCCTGGTCTGGTCACTGGGCTTTATCCGGTCACTGGGCCCATAACCTGTTGTCAGAGTAGGATTGCTGGGTGCAGCGGAGTCAATTCAGATCAAACGTTGTGGAGTAACAGGAACTGGGTTTATCGGAACATGCGTACAATAACAGAAAGTCACCTTACATGGTGAATGTCACAGACAGGAAAAAGAAATCAGCGAGTTCACCTCAATGTACAGGAAATACAACACATCATAGAAATGCATAGAGAGACTACAAGTGAAGAATTAGTAACAGTGACATCTAGTGTTATAACTATGAACTGCAGTTAATCTAGCAATAGACCAAGCTGTAAGATGTTGTATCTCCAACAGCTGCAACCAGTTCGGTGCTTCGCTAGAATGGGGTGCAGAATCCGATAAATCCTTTGGTTTTCATTCTTTAACCGCAATGATTGACCAAGCTGGTAACTGTAGTGCTGCTCCTATTTAGGTAGTTAGCAACCCTGTCCAGTACATAATAACAATGGATATGTTAAAAAATAAAGAAAAAGGAAGGATGAGGTTAACAAAAACTACCTAGGTACGGAGTAAACCAAAGGTAGTAATGAACCAGAGGCGCCAGAGGTGATGGAAATGAAAGAGAATAAATGAGAGGGGTGTGCAAAAGTGATATAGAAGGCAGCTGGGATCAGTGCTAGCAAGGCTACACACTTAGTGAACAGGTTATAGGTCAAAACTAAGCCGTCAAAGGCTGAAACGTCAATAAAAGGCGTCTCATGACGAACCAGCTTAAGTACGAAAACAAAAGGACAAACAAACGTCAGCGCCACTCTCAACGTAATCGGAATAGAATTGTTATTAATAGTAGCCCAAGAGACCGATAGCAGGCCTCCGAGTCGATTGATGAAACAACCCAACGGTACCAATAAAGATAATGGTAATGGTATAATTATAATGCTTTTGGATGTACCAAAAGAAGAAATATACAAAGTAGAAAAGTGATTACATGAATCATCAAATAAATACACACTCAGATGATATAAAATTAAAATTAAAATTAGAACCATATATCACGTACTATAAGTGATACTTGATATATTAAAATCAAACAGGGGAGCACCCTGAAGGACTCACTTCACAGGGGGCATGCCACCAGGATGAAGCTCAAGACACCTGGAGCACAACTCCCCAGCCGGGATCGCCTGTAGTATGTTGAAGATTGACGTCAGCGCTCCAGTCCTACCAAGAAGGTGATAAACAGCACGTGGGACAGCACCTCTTCGTCAATCCTTTTATTGCAATAATAATCGGCTCAACGTGTTTCGGGGAAGACAAATAATCCCCTTCATTAGGAGAAAAGATAAAGATAATAATAGAAACTGGAATACCGGTGGTACGCATATAGAAACATAGAAACATAGAAACATAGAATGTGTCGGCAGATAAGAACCATTTGGCCCATCTAGTCTGCCCAATATACTAAATACTATGGATAGCCCCTGGCTTTATCTTATATGAAGGATGGCCTTATGCCTATCCCATGCATGCTTAAACTCCTCCACTGTATTTGCAGCTGCCACTTCTGCAGGAAGGCTATTCCATGCATCCACTACTCTCTCAGTAAAGTAATACTTCCTGATATTACTTTTAAACCTTTGCCCCTCTAAAACTATGTCCTCTTGTAGCACTTTTTCTTCTTTTAAATATGCTCTCCTCTTTTACCTTGTTGATTCCCTTTATGTATTTAAAAGTTTCTATCATATCCCCTCTGTCTCGTCTTTCTTCCAAGCTATACATGTTAAGGTCCTTTAATCTTTCCTGGTAAGTTTTATCCTGCAATCCATGTACCAGTTTAGTAGCTCTCTTTCTGAACTCTCTCCAAAGTATCAATATCTTCTGGAGATATGGTCTCCAGTACTGAGCACAATACTTCAAATGAGGTCTCACTAGTGCTCTGTAGAGCGGCATGAGCACCTCCCTCTTTCTACTGGTAATTCCTCTTGCTATACACCCAAGCATTCTGCTAGCATTTCCTGCTGCTCTGTGACATTGTCTGCCTACCTTTAAGTCTTCTGAAATAATGATCCCTAAATCCCTTTCCTCAGATACTGAGGTTAGGACACACACATGAATAATACAAAGTTCCCGCCAAAGGAACGTCACTTCCGGTTATGGAGGCAAACTGGAAGTGGTGCGTTCCACTGTAATATAAACTAACAATAAGTGGACTGTGCATAAGGGGGTAAAAAGGACCGCACAGATGGACCGCACGGGGGCTGGAAGTGGACTAGCTTCCGGTATGATGTAGGGTGGAACGCACAGTTGGAACGCATGGCGGCCCGTGCCCTGCTGGTGTGCAAAGAACATAAAATGTGTTTCAAATACAGGAAACTGAAATCACCACAGGGTACTAATATAGCTCCTATGATGACATGGTGAGAGAATAGGGTATACCAACATAGGGGGGACTTGGGGAAAAAAAAGACTAAACGACTATATGCAAATAAGGGAGTGAAGGGCCCTGTCCTCAGAAAGGTATCGTAGAGATATATGAAAATTAATAACATAAATGCATAAAGAAAGTTGCTAAAAGGAACATATGTTAATGGTATTGAATCGCTAGAGGACATAGTGGACGCTAAGGGAGAGTGTTAATACAGTCTATTATAACATATAAAAAAATATACAAAATGTGATGATATGTGAAAAGGTGATGTATACCATAGATAAAACATCAATAAAAACATTAATAAAAGCATTATCAAGACATGATTGTATAGATGATGTACATAATATATATCAATGAAAACTGATGACCATTAGTAGTTTCTGTATTCAAGTGATTAATTAAGACCAAATGGGGTGAGGATATTAAGCTTAAAAATCCAAAACATTTCCTTTCTACATAATGTCTGATAAGAATGTGGGATCCATTCAAGGGGTGTAACCCTCAATGTAGATGGATCCCCATCGTGGTGCAATGAAAAATGATGGGATACACTGTGGGTTGCTATTTTACGTCGTATATTTGAACGGTGATCATTCATCCGTTCTCTTAAACACTGAGTGGTCCGTCCTACATACAGTCCTGATCAAAAGTTTAAGACCACTTGAAAAATGGCAAAAAATCATATTTTACATTATTGGGTCTTAACAAGGTTCCAAGTAGAGCTTCAACATGCAACAAGAAGAAATGAGAGTGAAACAAAATATTTTTTGAGCATTCAATTAATTGAAAATAACGATTAAACTGAAACAGGCTGTTTTTCAGCTGATCCAAATTTTAGGACCACATGCCTTTAAAAGGCCAAATCTGTGCAAAGATGTGGATTCATTGTCATTTTCTGTCAGGTAGTCACACGTTGTGATGGCAAAGGCATTTTGAACGTGGTCGGGTTGTTGAACTGCATAAGCAGGGTCTCTCACAGCGCGCCATCGCTGCTGAGGTGGGACGCAGTAAGACAGTCATTTGGAATTTCTTAAATGATCCTGAGGGTTATGGAACAAAAAAGTCAAGTGGAAGACCCAAAAAAATGTCATCAGCACTGAGCTGGAGGATCCAATTGGCTGTCCGTCAAGACACTGGACGATCCTCGACCCAAATTAAGGCCCTTACTGGTGCTGACTGCAGCGCCATAACCTTCAGACGGCATCTGAGACAGAAGGGCTTAAAAAAAAAAAAACGTCTTCAAAGACCTCGTCTCCTTGAACGCCACAGAACTGCTCGTTTGGACTTTGCAAGAGAGCACCAAACATGGGACATTCAAAGGTGGAAGAAAGTTTTATTCTCTGATGAGAATTTTATTTACCTTGATGGTCCTGATGGTTTCCAACGTTACTGGAATGACAAGCAGATCCCACCTGAGATGTTTTCTACGTGCCACAGTGGAGGGGCGCCATAATGGTCTGGGGTGCTTTTTCCTTCAGTGGAACAATGGAGCTTCAGGAAGTGCAGGGGCGTCAAACGGCCGCTGGCTATGTTCAGATGTTGCAGAGAGCATTCCTCATGACTGAGGGCCCTCGTCTGTGTGGTAACGACTGGGTTTTTCAACAGGACAACGCTACAGTACACAATGCCCGCAGGACAAGGGACTTCTTCCAGGAGAAGAACATCACTCTTTTGGCCCATCCCACGTGTTCCCCTGATCTAAATCCAATTGAGAACCTTTGGGAAAGGATGGCAAGGGAAGTTTACAAAAATGGACAACAGTTCCAGACAGTAGATGGCCTTCATGCGGCCGTCTTCACCACTTGGAGAAATGTTCCCACTCACCTCATGGAAACACTTGCATCAAGCATGCCGAAACAAATTTTGGAAGTGATAAACAATAACGGCGGAGCTTCTCATTACTGAGTTCATGTTTGGAAGTTGGATTTCTGTTTTGGGGGGGTTTAGTTTTTTTTTTTGAGGTGTGGTCCTAAACTTTTGATCAGCTGAAAAACAGCCTGTTTCAGTTTATTCGTTGTTTTCATTAAATTGAATGCTCAAAAAATGTTTTGTCTCACTCCCATTTCTTCTTGTTGCATGTTGAAGCTCTACTTGGAACCTTGTTAAGATCCAGCCATGCTAAATATGATTTTTTTCCAATTTTTCAAGTGGTTTTAAACTTTTGATCAGGACTGTATAAGAGATCACAAGGGCATTGTAGAAGGTAAATGACGTTCGAAGTACTACAATCCATAGCGTGGCGTAGTGTAATGGGTTCTCTGGGTGATGGTAATTTAACCAGTACATAATGGACAGGCTGTAAAAAGTGCTAAAATGTTTTATTTTTTTATTTTTTTTATGCAGTTTATGGGATCTTAACCACAGACTGCTGTCTACAGACATGCAGGAAATCACATCACATATCGTCCATGCAAGCAGTACCACGGAAGCCAGTGATTGGTCACAGCAATCACATGGATGATGTAAATTATGTCATTATTGCAGTTCTGAAAGGACTACCAGAACTGTGCTTTTGGAAAAGCCATTCCATGCTTGCAAGCACATTTCCAACAATCCCTTTAAATAATGGAGGAAGGGGTAATTTTTTTTAAATATCTTGTCTCTAAATAAATATCAACAACGATGCTAAGTAATTGATGCTTTTTTCCATCTACGTTGTGCATACTGCCTGAAATGTCTGATATAATTGCTGCCACAAATACCATAATAGTTATGTATACATTGCTTTCTTTATAGCTAAATCATTTACTCTTTATTTTTAACAAGTAGTGTATGTAACAATGGCACCATCTAGTGGTAATCAGGGTAACTTCTGAAACAGATAGACATTCCAGTAAAATTGTAGAAACTATGCAAATTACCGTATTCATTTATCATATGAAGGTTCTCTTACAGGAAGCTGTTAGTGTACCAAACTGCACATAATTCTACCACAAACTACCACAGTTTTGTCTTGTAGTCATTAGCCACGCAGCTTGTAAGGAAGATGCACATTGAAATCATGCACTTCACCTGCACAAACCTGTTCACCTTACTGTCAATGTTTTGGTCAGTGATTTCCATTACTTAAAAAAATCATTATTGTATTGCCCAAAAATGTAAAAGAACTTATCCTAATGGAAAAAAAATCAAAATGGCTGAATTTCACTTTATTTTGGTCTATTTGTTTCCTAAAAAAAATTGTATAAAAGTCATCAAAGTTACACATACCCCAAAATGATCGCTAAGCATTAACAAAAACTACAGATTGTCCCACAAAAAAGAGCCCTCACACATGGAAGTGCAAAAACGTTTAGAGTATCAGAATATGGTGAAAAAGTATATAAATTTGGCACCACGGTGATCATTCAGACGTGCAGAATAAACAAAATTGTATTTTTTTTCCAATTCCACCACATTAATATTTTTTTCCAGCTTCTCACTACATTGTATGGACTACTAAATGGTGTCATAGAAAATACAACTTGTCCTGCAAAAAAAAAGCCCTCATATGGCTTGTATGGGTGTTGGGAGGCAGGGAGTATAAAACTAAAACATGAAGGGTTGATCAGCAGAGAAATATCAGCAAAAACCTCAAAGTAGGGTAAAAAAAATAAAAAAAATTCTCATCTCACTGACCTTTCAGCTGTCTAGCTCTATGAGATCAGTAAGTGGTCTGATTCAGGAATTACCTAGATTTGGATATTGTTCCGTCAGCGTCTATTTTCATTGTCATAAAGGTGAAAAACGGTTGTAAGCAACATGAACTCCTGGTAGTCTTGTCTACAGATAGAGTCCAGAATATTTCTATGTGATGCGCTTTGGTACAGTAGCAGTCAGGGGTGGACTGGCCATAGACTCTACAGGGAAGAGCCCTCCTCATGACCATTAGCCAGGTTAATAATGATCTAAAATTCCCACCCCATCATCTACTGAATTCAACTGTGGAGAGAATGTGGTGTTGGCCACCACAGAGTTGCAGTTGCAGTTTTTGGGGATGTATTTTGTGCTGCCGGGGCAGTATTTTGTGATGCACTTTGGTATTTGGGTCTGCTGGGGTGGTATAATGTGCCGCAATAAGGTATTGCTTGTCCCGCCTACTTGTATTGACCCTGCCTTCTGTTAATTTGGACCCAACTACAAAATAGGCCACTAGTCTTTTTTCTTTTTTTGCAGGGTCACTTTAAGTTCCCAGTCTTCCCCTGGTGGCAGTACACACATTTCTGCATTTCAGCTAAGCTGTGACAGTGCATGGCTTCATGGTACCATTGCCTTCTTGTCAGGTATACTTCCCAATCCCCAAAAATGACTGGAGTGGGGGTGTAAAAGATTGTAAGCAGGTAAATGGCTGCCTCTGGAGGATGGGATCAATCTAAGCAAGGTGTATGATGCTTAGATGGGTTGCAGAAGTAGAGTGGTAGACATCTAGGAAATGGAGATGGAGTGCACACCCAAGGAGGGGAGGGTCCCTGCAAAGGAATGCTGGAAGTTTTGTAGTGATGGCCCTATTTGTGGCTTTTGTTGGTACGAGTGTCCAAAATGTCAGGAGAAAGGAAGGCTGCCAACAGCAACCATGAATGCAGAGTGGAGTGGGCAAGCACATAGTGGGTTCATCTGCCTCCTCTCCTTTCAGTGTCATGGTGACATTGGTAAGTAATGATTAGGACTTTATTTCAATGGAAGGATCGGGTAGTGGGAGATCTTGAAAAGGGCATCGTGGCGCCACGTCTTGGCCACAATCTCTAGAAATGCTTGTGTTTGTTCACCGTATTACATTGCATAGAAAGGCTATGTGCAATGTAATCATATACTTAATCTATAGAGTCATATAACGGGAGGACAATAACATTACTACTAGGCAGTGTACATACAATATTGTTGTGATTGTCCTTAGAAGATCTTAAAATTAGTTAAATACAACCTGAAATCAACAATGACACAATGACAAATTACACTGTGTTGCTTCAGTTTGCTAAGGTTTGTAGGCATTCGTTTATGCACAGCTTGGTTTTAGAAAGAAAATAAATCATTATTAAGAATGAATGAGATACCCTTAATTAAAAACTTGATTTGTGCAAATGACATACTGTTAACTAAAAATTCGATTTGTGCCAATGGAAGGGAACTGGAGGATATTAAAGTATCATATTGTTACGTCAGTAGAGTAGATACAGACAAGGACAGTAAGGCCCTGTGTCACAGCCACTATCTCTGGCTGTGACCTTCCGTTCTTGCTCGTTCGGCGCTCCTCGCTGAAGTTCTGTTTCTGTGTGTCATTTGTGGTTCTTTATGGGTTAACTCCCCTGTGTGCTTATTAGGAGTTAATCCTCTGTCTGCTCCATGGGTGTGGCTTCTCTGCTGCACCCATGGAACCTGTATATAAGGCTGAGGTTTCCTCAGTTATGTGTCAGCTCTCCTGGTGTGTGTTGTCTTGTCCTGTCCTGCTCCTGGTTTGTACTCTCTCTCCCATGCTGCTGTCCCATGGGATCCGTGTCTGTCTGTCTGTGCTCTGTGGGTTTTCCTACTTGTTCATTTACGTCCTTTCCTGTCTTCTTTAACGTCGTCTGTCTGTTATCTGTTCTGCCTGTTATGTTTTAGTTACTTTGTGTTTATTCTGATGTCTGTGTTCAGCAAGCCTTTGTAGCAGAGTGGCATGACAAGGCCATGCAGTTTACTACTGGTGGAGCAAGTCCTTCTCTGCTCATTGCCACTCCTGCTCCCTTGCGTGAACTCCTGCTTGTATTATTAGTTGCCCTGTTTTGTATTCATATGTCTGTGTTCAGCAAGCCTTTGCAGCAGAGTGGCATGACAAGGCCATGCAGTTTACTACTGGTGGAGCAAGTCCTTCTCTGCTTATTGCCACTCCTGCTCCCTTGCGTGAACTCCTGCTTGTATCATTAGTTGCTCTGTTTTGTATTTGCCTGTATGTTATGTATGCCTATGTGCCGTCGGTACCTTCTGGTACCTGTTGTCCATTCGCTCCTGCTGTCACTGTCTAGGTCACGCTCCAGAGTGGACCCTGGCAACTTCCTGCGGCTAAGTCTAACCCTACCATCTAGGGCTCTAGTGAAAACCAGGAGTTGCTTAGTTACGCCCCTCTGGAGTATTACTAGACAGTGGCGCAGTGGGGGTTTTCTCCCACTGTGCTGACGGTACATAGAGCTCATGTTTTATCTGTGCTGCTTTCCATGTTTCTGTTTGTGCAATAAACTCTTATGTGTCTGTACCTGATTTCCGTTTATTGCTTGACGACGCGGTAGTCTCTCCTGGGACCTCCAACTCGTGACACCCTGGACTGCAACCCCTCACTGTCCCTACCTACTTGCAGTACAAGCCCTAGACGGCTAGACTGCAACTGTTCAACGTTCTCTATGCTATTTAATGCAGAGGCAGACAAACAAACACAGACAGGCAAACACAATAAGAGTTGTCAGAAATGGATCAGACGGGCTACACAGTACCAGAAAGGAAGATGGAGAGTGGTCAGAAGACAAGCCGAGGTCAGAAACACAGGATATCAATAAGCGAAACAGGAACAAGGAACCTAGCTAGTCAGCCAAACAAAACTATCACTGGCAATGGTGTATGGCCAGGAAGAGATTTAAATAGAGCACCTAGTACCTAGATCAGAACTTGATAGGTCCATGACTCAGCGCTCCATTAGTCAGAAACACTAGTACACAGTAATAGAGCAGCTGAGCAAATCAGCCCACTGATAATCTCCCCAGCACATGTCTGCTGCAGGGAGAAACAGACCACTCCATCCTGTTACTAAGGGCTCATGCACACAAATATATTTTCTTTCCACTTCCGTTCTGGATTTTTTGCTGACCGTATGCGGAAACATTCACTTCAATGGGTCCGCAAAAACAACGGAAGGTACTCCGTGTGCATTCCATTTCCGTATTCCCGTATTTCCGTTCCGCAAAAAAGTAGTGCATGTCCTATTATTGTCCACAAATCACAATCCGAGGACCCATTTAAGTCAATGGGTCTGCAAAAAATACGGAACGCACACGGAACACATCCGTTTGTCTGCTGTATTTTGCGGATCCATACTGTAGAAATGCTATGCCCAGCCCATATTGCTTATATGTTTGGTGATTAATAAGTTAGTGTTTCCGATCTGAAAAAAACTGAAAGCATATGGAAACAATATGGATATGTTTTGTGGAATAACGGAATGGAAAAATACTTAATTCAGAGAAAAAAAACCTCATATACGGAACAACCTATCTGTGAAAAGACGGACTGCAAAACAACGGTCGTGTGCATGAGCCCTAAGGATTCGGTCGATTCACCAGGGGGCATGGATCAACAGCACTTCTCTTCTGACATGGCCATGCCGAGGCTTGAAACTCACAACAGGTGTTTGATCCATGAATTGCGCAATAATGTTCCTGGTTCAATTAGAATTGGTATTTAAACAGTCCACATTTTGACATCATGAGATCAAGACGACACCTAACAATTGATCAACAGTACCTCGCCATTGTGAAGCTTCAAGCAAGATGTTCTCAGACGGAAGTGGCCACTGAGCTTAGAGTGTCACAGAGTGTCATCGAAAGGTTGAAAAAGAGATACAGAGATACTGGAAGAATCACAGACGACCTGCAAGGGTACCTGACCCCACGAGCAGGCACAGTCATCATCGTCTTGCATGGGCCAGGGAGCATCTACGCTGGACGAGGACCAGTGGGCCTCAGTGCTGCTCACTGATGAAAGTCGATTCACGCTGAGCAGAAATGATGACCACCAATAGAGATGAGCGAATCGAAGTTGATGAAGTGGAATTCAATACGAATTTTAGGAAAAATTTGATTTGCACAAAATCCGAATTTCCTGACGCTTCGTGGTAATGAATCACATTTTTCCCTAAAATGGCTGCTGCACATGTTAGGACATGGAGCAAAGAACTCTGGGAACGAGGGATCACCTACAATGCCATGCATGCAGCCAATCAGCAGCCAGACAGCCCTGTGATGTCACAGCCCTATAAATTGCCTCAGCCATCTTGGATTCAGCCATTTTCCAGTGTATTTAGTGCAGGGAGAGACGTCAGCTAGGGAAAGTGCTAGGAAAGACTTGAAAACTTTTATTTTGCTCAATAGAAGTTCAGGGAAAGATCATTAGAACTATAGGAAAATAATAGGGAGGAATTATTCCACAGTACTGAAGCAGAACAGGGTCCAATAGGGGAGCGTACAGCCTGGGTAATAGGAGCAATCCTATTACACCTTGCTGCACTGACTGGGGATCCAAATTGCCATTATAATACTGCTTTCAGGTTTGCAATAGATGATACCTCTGTAATTCCAGCAAACCTTTCTTGTTATTGGGGTGCAAGTGCTGTGTGATGCAGCCATTAACAGGGTGTATTACAAGGAAACATTTCTATGTCTTATTAGCCCTTGTGCGGTGCAGTTATATGTTCTAAAGCCTTTTTTGGGGTGTATTAGTGAAAAAAGATAAGAGCTTATTAGCCGTTCAGCGGTGCAGTTACAGTTGCAATAAAAAGTATGTGAACCCTTTGAAATGATATGGATTTCTGCACAAATTGGTCATAAAATGTGATCTGATCTTCATCTAAATCACAACAATAGACAATCACAGTCTGCCTAAACTAATAACACACAAAGAATTAAATGTTACCGTGTTTTTATTGAACACAGCATGTTAAAATTCACAGTGCAGGTGGAAAAAGTTTGTGAACCCCTAGACTAATGACATCTCCAAGAGCTAATTGGAGTGAGGTGTCAGCCAACTGGAGTCCAATCAATGAGATGAGATTGGAGGTGTTGGTTACAGCTGCCCTGCCCTATAAAAAACACACATCAGTTCTGGGTTTGCTTTTCACAAGAAGAATTTCCTGATGTGAATGATGCCTCGCACAAAAGAGCTCTTAGAAGACCTACGATTAAGAATTGTTGACTTGCATAAAGCTGGAAAGGGTTATAAAAGTATCTCCAAAAGCCTTGCTGTTCATCAGTCCACGGTAAGATAAATTGTCTATAAATGGAGAAAGTTCAGCACTGCTGCTACTCTCCCTAGGAGTGGCCGTCCTGTAAAGATGACTGCAAGAGCACAGCGCAGACTGCTCAATAAGGTGAAGAAGAATCCTAGAGTGTCAGCTAAAGACTTACAAAAGTCTCTGGCATATGCTAACATCCCTGTTAGCGAATCTACCATATGTAAAACACTAAACAAGAATGGATTTCATGGGAGGATACCACAGAGGAAGCCACTGCTGTCCAAAAAAAACATTGCTGCAAGTTTACAATTTGCACAAGAGCACCTGGATGTTCCACAGCAGTACTGGCAAAATATTCTGTGGACAGATGAAACCAAAGTTGAGTTGTTTGAAAGAAACACACAACACTATGTGTAGAGAAAAAGAGGCACAGCACACCAACATCAAAACCTCATCCCAACTGTGAAGTATGGTGGTGGGGGCATCATGGTTTGGGGCTGCTTTGCTGTGTCAGGGCCTTGACGGATTGCTATCATTGAAGGAAAAATGAATTCCCAAGTTTATCAAGACAATTTTGCAGGAGAACTTAAGGCCATCTGTCCACCAGCTGAAGCTCAACAGAAGATGGGTGTTGCAACAGGACAACGACCCAAAGCATAGAAGTAAATCAGCAACAGAATGGCTTAAACAGAAGAAAATACGACTTCTGGAGAGTCCTGACCTCAACCCGATTGAGATGCTGTGGCATGACCTCAAGAAAGCATTTCACACCAGACACCCCAAGAATATTGCTGAACTGAAACAGTTCTGTAAAGAGGAATGGTCAAGAATTACTCCTGACTGTTGTGCACGTCTGATCTGCAACTACAGGAAACGTTTGGTTGAAGTTATTGCTGCCAAATGAGGTTCAACCAGTTATTAAATCCAAGGGTTCACATACTTTTTCCACCTACACTGTGAATGTTTACATGGTGTGTTCAATAAAAACATGGTAACATTTAATTCTGTGTGTGTTATTAGTTTAAGCAGACTGTGATTGTCTATTGTTGTGACTTAGATAAAGATCAGATCACATTTTATGACCAATTTGTGCAGAAATCCATATCATTCCAAAGGGTTCACATACTTTTTCTTGCAACTGTATATGTTCTAAAGCCTTTGTTGGCTTGCATAAGTGGAAAAAAATAAGGTCTTATTAGCCGTTGTGTGGTGAAGTGAGAAAATTACAGCCTTTTTTGGCGTATATTAGTGGAAAACAAAAAGTATTATTTGCCATTCAGCGGTGCAGTTATATGTTCTAAAGCCTTTTTTGGCGTGTATAAGTGGAAAAAAATAAGGGCTTATTTGCCGTTCAGCAGTGCAGTTATATGTTCTAAATCCTTGTTTGGGGTGTATTAGTGGAAAAAAATGAGGGCTTATTTGCAGTATTAGTGGGGAAAAAAGGGTTTATTAGCCAATGTGTGGTGAAGTGAAAAAATTACAGCCTTTTTTGGAGTGTATAAGTGGAAAAAAAAGTATTATTTGCTGTTCAGCGGTGCAGTTATGTGTTCTAAAGCCTTTTTTAGAGTGTTTTAAGTGGAAAAAAATAAGGGCTTATTTGCGGTTCAGTTATATATTTTAAAGCCTTTTTTAGGGTGTATTAGTGGGGGGAAAAGGGCTTAATAGCCGTTTTGTGGTGAAGTGAGAAAATTACTGCCTTTTTTGTGGTGTATTAATTTCCTTTTTATTTATTTATTTGATCTAACAGTATGTCAGACAGATAAGTGACAGGCCCTGCACAGGTCACAGCAGAATAAGCGGGCGTGGCATCAGGGGTCCCTTCGAGTGGCCTAGGCTCGCGGTGTCATCTAGCGGTCGTGTATTGACGAGCAACCCAGTGGTTCCTGAATGGTTGACTCAGTCATCCACTTCATCCCAAGTGACATCAGACACCCTCAGGCAAGAGTCGGTGGGTTTGTCAGACACAACCCTTAGTTGGCATGGTCCGGGAGCAGGCCCTGTGCACTCACCTGTCCTCAACCTGCCTCTGTCCTTTTCTGTTCCCTCACCATGAGAAGTAGTATATGCTGTAGGCTCTGCTCCACTTTTCAGCGAGGAACAGCTACTAGAGGACAGTCAGCAGCTACTGCCCAGCCAAGATCTGGAGGAGACATCCACCGCTTCCTCCACTAGTCGGGCAAGTAGTAATGAGGAGAGTGGCACAGGAGCTTTTGCTGCGAGCGGTCAGACTACTGGCTCAGAGACTGTTGAGGAGGACATGAGTGATGTGCAGACAGTACTTGATGATGATGTAGCCGATCGCAATTGAGAGCCACTTGTACACCGCAAAGCACACCCTTCTTGAGCTGCAGCGGCAGAACGTATCCCCTAACATAGGCTGATATGCGATGTTTCCACCCGTTGGAATTCCACCCTCCATATGTTGGACCGACTGTGCGAACAGAGAAAGGCCATAAACGATTTCTTGATGATCCAAGCGGACAGGAGTACTCCTCTGTTTACCTTCGATGTCAGCCAGTGGCAGCTCATGTGTGACACCTGTCGTTTGCTCAGGCGCTTTGAGGAGGCCATGTTATTTGTCAGTCGCCAGGAGTATGGGATGAACAATGTCATTCCACTGATTCGTATCCTGGAAAAGATGCTGGTAAATATTGCTGGTCAGGGGACTGGAGACGTGGCGCCTACATCTCACGGCCACATGAGCCCTGTGGTCACCGAACTGGAGCAGCCAGAGGAGCTACAGGGCGATGAGGAAGACGAGGCAGATGACCCAGACACACTATGGCAGTATGCAGTGGATGTGAAGGCAGGGAGTCCCTCCGAGTCACTTGCGCAAATGGCCCAATGCATGCTCAGTTGCTTGCATAGTGACAGCCGAATTGTCACCATTGACTACTGGTTGACTACTGGCTCTCCACCATGTTAGACCCTCGCTACCGGTCCAAAATGGGGGCCTTTTTTACACCCACTGAGAGGGAGGACAAACTGAACTACTATCGAGACATCCTTTGTAGTCAGTTGGCTGCTGCCTATCTGCGCCATCGTCCATCCGCTTGTAAGTCTGACCGGGGGGGGGCCCTCTGCACTCATGTTCCACTGCCATGGCTGCTGTGGTGGGGTGGGGGGTAGGTGCAGTACCAGCTCCATCAGCAGCAATTTGAATCTAGAGTCGCTGATGAGCAGCTTTCTTCACCCGCCTAGTGAAGAAACTACCCACTAGCAGCAGCAGCTAGATATGGAGCAGAACCTGAGTGAGCAGGTGGTGGCATACTTGGACAGCACTCTGCGACTCCACATTGAAGATCCACTGGACTACTGGGCAGCCAAACTGGATTTGTGGCCGCAACTGGCCGAGTTTGCCCTGGAAAAGCTGTCCTGCCCAGCCAGTAGTGTGACATCAGAGCAGGTGTTTAGTGCGGCGGGGGCCATAGTCACCCCAAGGAGAACTCACCTGTCCATCCGTGTGCATTCCGTATTTTGCAGAACGGAACAGCTGGCCCCTAATAAAACAGTACTATCCTTGTCTGTAATGCGGAAAATAATAGGACATGTTAAATTTTTTTGCGGAACGGAAATACAAAAATACGTTCGTGTGCAAGAGGCCTTATGGTGTAAGAGATAAAAATTGGATTTGGAATCAACCTGAACATGTTTAACCCCTTCACGCCCAGTGCCGTGAGGGTGTTTAAAGATGGCGCCCGCTCCTGCCCACTGCAGTCGCCATAGCCGCGTGTGGCCGCCTCGTTCTTTTAGCAGACACCCTTGGCTCATGTCTGCAACCGGCAGTAATGCCACGGCATCTGAGCGCACTGAAACCGAAAGTGCACACTTTTGATGGTGCTCCGGCTCCCCCGTGTGGCGATCAGAGGATTCGGAGCATGTATGCAGCAGCCCCTGTCTTTATGAATGACAGGAGGCTGCTGCATAGTATTTCCTATGGAGCCCTTGCCTGTAATAGGGCTACATAGGAAAGTAGCAAAATCATCATAGATTCCAATGCAAGTGCATTGGAGTCTATGATAACAGCAATCAGATGATTGATTGTTATAGTTCCCTATTGGAACTATAAAAAAGTGTAAAAAAAAATCAAATCACCATCCTTTTCCCAAAATAAAAATAAAAGAACTAAAAAAATACACATCATGGGTGTCGCGATGTCTGTAAACGCCCATAGTATAAAAATATAAAAATATATTCCCCATACGGCAAACAGCAAAATGGAAAAAAAGCGTCCAAATGGCCGATTTGCCGTTTTCGATCGCTTCATTTAAAAAAAAAAATGAATAAAAAGTAATCAAAAAGTCACCCCAGAATGGTATCAATAAAAAGCTCAGATCGCCCCGCAAAAAATGAGCCCTCATACACATCATTACAAAAAATGTATAGGGGTCAAAATATGGCTATGTGAACAGACAAATAAAATTAAAAAGTTATGGCTCTGGGAGCGCAAAACGAAAACGCAAAGAAAAAAAAACCTCCGGACCTGAAAGGGTTAAAAGAGTCAGAATGGGTATTTTCAATTGGTGCACTGAGTAATCTCCCACATTTTTCTATCAATTTAAAATGGCATGAGAGAGTGAGTTTTCTGATAAAGTCCACAAATACTTGGAAACTATTACTAGATTGTGTGGGGCAGAATGAATGTATTTTAATAAGAAGAGATAATTCATAGGGAGTTAGTGAATGGGATGATATTAAATTAAAGATTTTTATTGTACAGTCCTGTTTTTCTTGTGATTGTGTGGGGAAAGCAGTGAGTTTGTGCTTTTTTTCTCCTCTACTACAAACTTGGTAGCGGATTTTCTTTTTAATGATCTTGGGGGTAGAGGTGCATGATGATGTGTCCAGGGCAGTAACGTACTGCCAATATAGGCAGACCACGCCGTTGCTATGGGGCCCGCAGCACAGGGGGGCCCGGAGCACATGGAAGGCTCTGCCCCTACGTCTACTCTGCACAGACAGTTTATTCAGTTATTATGGGCCGGCATTGAGGCGGCCCTCCCACTTGTGTTCTCCCTTGCCCCCCCCTAATTGTTCTGTACAATAAAGTTTATTGAAAGAAGGGAAAAAATATCACACGCATCTTTTAGCCGGCTGGCCGCCCCGTTTCCTAAGTAACGCTAAGCGCACGTGCTGGGGGCTGCCAGATGTTTAGATTCAAAGTGAGGAGTGGACGTGAGAGCGAGTGGTCGGGGCCAGGACACCATCGGCGACCGGTGAGTGCGGAGACCGGAGAGAGGGAGGAACGTGTCTGAGAGGGCACCCTGACTGCAGACCTCGGCGGTGGTCAGTGATGTCTTGTGCCTCCATAGGGAGCTAGACGCATCTCCCAGAAGCTGCACGTGACGTTATGCATTTTACTATTTTACTGGTATGTTCACACCACCGCCTGTCCCATGACACCATGCGGTTTCTGCTGTGGTTTCTCATTCTGAGTGGCACAGTCCCGCTCTCGGCTTAGTCCCATTGAGTATAAGATCCAGCTCCTACAGGTAGGCACCCAGCTTTCCTAGGGTCCTGAGTATGAGGAGGGATACTTGATTTAGTAGATTCCTGTAAAATAGGTGTATCTGGGGTGGAATAAGTAGTCATGATCTCAGATAAAGAATTCTGTGATCGAAGATAATTATTCACATTTTGCTCACCTGTTGATTAGTACCCTTGGAAATTAGATTTTTTTTACATTTTTGTTATTATTATTTCTATAGTGTGAGTTAATTATAGTTATGTTGTGAGTAAATGTTTGTACAGCAGATCCTTGATTAGTGGTAATGAGTGGAACATTATGAACATTAGATTTGTCATAGAGTGGGAGGTCAGTGGGAGCAGGCGCTTCAGCCCATGATGTCATAGGTCCTATTATATACCAATAAATAAATGAATCCTTACTCAATATAGATTTAATCAAGTATCTTTATTTTAATAGTTGGGTATTTAAAGGCCGCAATGCTTATTACTTTACTAAATAAATATTTACTGGTTAAATAATCAAACTTTTAACAACAATTATAATCAAATAAATATTTTAACCAGTCTTCATCACCACAAAGTCCACTCGTGAGAGTGACTTAACCCCTCGTCAATAAGCAGAGCGACAGAAAGAAATAGGGAAGGGAGGGAGGGATCTTGAAGTATACTTACGCTGAATGCGCTGAAACCGTTATTTTCTGATCTTTTATAGGTTCCAGGAATTTCAGTTACTGAGATCTCCAATCAAAACTTCCCAAGCCACACGAGCATTAGGGATAACCCATTCCTAAATCAGGTAAGTAATACAGATTTAATAAACTGTTATTAATTCAATGTTAGGTGCCATGACATCATGGCTCACCACATTGAATTTACAATATGGTTCGCTCCATGATGTCATAGGTCCCATTATATACCAATAAATAAATGAATCCTTACTCAATATAGATTTAATCAAGTATCTTTATTTTAATAGTTGGGTATTTAAAGGCCGCAATGCTTATTACTTTACTAAATAAATATTTACTGGTTAAATAATCAAACTTTTAACAACAATTATAATCAAATAAATATTTTAACCAGTCTTCATCACCACAAAGTCCACTCGTGAGAGTGACTTAACCCCCACATCGCCACATCGGACTCGAAAAAAACTGAAAGCATATGGAAACAATATGGATATGTTTTGTGGAATAACGGAATGGAAAAATACTTAATTCAGAGAAAAAAAACCTCATATACGGAACAACCTATCTGTGAAAAGACGGACTGCAAAACAACGGTCGTGTGCATGAGCCCTAAGGATTCGGTCGATTCACCAGGGGGCATGGATCAACAGCACTTCTCTTCTGACATGGCCATGCCGAGGCTTGAAACTCACAACAGGTGTTTGATCCATGAATTGCGCAATAATGTTCCTGGTTCAATTAGAATTGGTATTTAAACAGTCCACATTTTGACATCATGAGATCAAGACGACACCTAACAATTGATCAACAGTACCTCGCCATTGTGAAGCTTCAAGCAAGATGTTCTCAGACGGAAGTGGCCACTGAGCTTAGAGTGTCACAGAGTGTCATCGAAAGGTTGAAAAAGAGATACAGAGATACTGGAAGAATCACAGACGACCTGCAAGGGTACCTGACCCCACGAGCAGGCACAGTCATCATCGTCTTGCATGGGCCAGGGAGCATCTACGCTGGACGAGGACCAGTGGGCCTCAGTGCTGCTCACTGATGAAAGTCGATTCACGCTGAGCAGAAATGATGACCACCAATAGAGATGAGCGAATCGAAGTTGATGAAGTGGAATTCAATACGAATTTTAGGAAAAATTTGATTTGCACAAAATCCGAATTTCCTGACGCTTCGTGGTAATGAATCACATTTTTCCCTAAAATGGCTGCTGCACATGTTAGGACATGGAGCAAAGAACTCTGGGAACGAGGGATCACCTACAATGCCATGCATGCAGCCAATCAGCAGCCAGACAGCCCTGTGATGTCACAGCCCTATAAATTGCCTCAGCCATCTTGGATTCAGCCATTTTCCAGTGTATTTAGTGCAGGGAGAGACGTCAGCTAGGGAAAGTGCTAGGAAAGACTTGAAAACTTTTATTTTGCTCAATAGAAGTTCAGGGAAAGATCATTAGAACTATAGGAAAATAATAGGGAGGAATTATTCCACAGTACTGAAGCAGAACAGGGTCCAATAGGGGAGCGTACAGCCTGGGTAATAGGAGCAATCCTATTACACCTTGCTGCACTGACTGGGGATCCAAATTGCCATTATAATACTGCTTTCAGGTTTGCAATAGATGATACCTCTGTAATTCCAGCAAACCTTTCTTGTTATTGGGGTGCAAGTGCTGTGTGATGCAGCCATTAACAGGGTGTATTACAAGGAAACATTTCTATGTCTTATTAGCCCTTGTGCGGTGCAGTTATATGTTCTAAAGCCTTTTTTGGGGTGTATTAGTGAAAAAAGATAAGAGCTTATTAGCCGTTCAGCGGTGCAGTTACAGTTGCAATAAAAAGTATGTGAACCCTTTGAAATGATATGGATTTCTGCACAAATTGGTCATAAAATGTGATCTGATCTTCATCTAAATCACAACAATAGACAATCACAGTCTGCCTAAACTAATAACACACAAAGAATTAAATGTTACCGTGTTTTTATTGAACACAGCATGTTAAAATTCACAGTGCAGGTGGAAAAAGTTTGTGAACCCCTAGACTAATGACATCTCCAAGAGCTAATTGGAGTGAGGTGTCAGCCAACTGGAGTCCAATCAATGAGATGAGATTGGAGGTGTTGGTTACAGCTGCCCTGCCCTATAAAAAACACACATCAGTTCTGGGTTTGCTTTTCACAAGAAGAATTTCCTGATGTGAATGATGCCTCGCACAAAAGAGCTCTTAGAAGACCTACGATTAAGAATTGTTGACTTGCATAAAGCTGGAAAGGGTTATAAAAGTATCTCCAAAAGCCTTGCTGTTCATCAGTCCACGGTAAGATAAATTGTCTATAAATGGAGAAAGTTCAGCACTGCTGCTACTCTCCCTAGGAGTGGCCGTCCTGTAAAGATGACTGCAAGAGCACAGCGCAGACTGCTCAATAAGGTGAAGAAGAATCCTAGAGTGTCAGCTAAAGACTTACAAAAGTCTCTGGCATATGCTAACATCCCTGTTAGCGAATCTACCATATGTAAAACACTAAACAAGAATGGATTTCATGGGAGGATACCACAGAGGAAGCCACTGCTGTCCAAAAAAAACATTGCTGCAAGTTTACAATTTGCACAAGAGCACCTGGATGTTCCACAGCAGTACTGGCAAAATATTCTGTGGACAGATGAAACCAAAGTTGAGTTGTTTGAAAGAAACACACAACACTATGTGTAGAGAAAAAGAGGCACAGCACACCAACATCAAAACCTCATCCCAACTGTGAAGTATGGTGGTGGGGGCATCATGGTTTGGGGCTGCTTTGCTGTGTCAGGGCCTTGACGGATTGCTATCATTGAAGGAAAAATGAATTCCCAAGTTTATCAAGACAATTTTGCAGGAGAACTTAAGGCCATCTGTCCACCAGCTGAAGCTCAACAGAAGATGGGTGTTGCAACAGGACAACGACCCAAAGCATAGAAGTAAATCAGCAACAGAATGGCTTAAACAGAAGAAAATACGACTTCTGGAGAGTCCTGACCTCAACCCGATTGAGATGCTGTGGCATGACCTCAAGAAAGCATTTCACACCAGACACCCCAAGAATATTGCTGAACTGAAACAGTTCTGTAAAGAGGAATGGTCAAGAATTACTCCTGACTGTTGTGCACGTCTGATCTGCAACTACAGGAAACGTTTGGTTGAAGTTATTGCTGCCAAATGAGGTTCAACCAGTTATTAAATCCAAGGGTTCACATACTTTTTCCACCTACACTGTGAATGTTTACATGGTGTGTTCAATAAAAACATGGTAACATTTAATTCTGTGTGTGTTATTAGTTTAAGCAGACTGTGATTGTCTATTGTTGTGACTTAGATAAAGATCAGATCACATTTTATGACCAATTTGTGCAGAAATCCATATCATTCCAAAGGGTTCACATACTTTTTCTTGCAACTGTATATGTTCTAAAGCCTTTGTTGGCTTGCATAAGTGGAAAAAAATAAGGTCTTATTAGCCGTTGTGTGGTGAAGTGAGAAAATTACAGCCTTTTTTGGCGTATATTAGTGGAAAACAAAAAGTATTATTTGCCATTCAGCGGTGCAGTTATATGTTCTAAAGCCTTTTTTGGCGTGTATAAGTGGAAAAAAATAAGGGCTTATTTGCCGTTCAGCAGTGCAGTTATATGTTCTAAATCCTTGTTTGGGGTGTATTAGTGGAAAAAAATGAGGGCTTATTTGCAGTATTAGTGGGGAAAAAAGGGTTTATTAGCCAATGTGTGGTGAAGTGAAAAAATTACAGCCTTTTTTGGAGTGTATAAGTGGAAAAAAAAGTATTATTTGCTGTTCAGCGGTGCAGTTATGTGTTCTAAAGCCTTTTTTAGAGTGTTTTAAGTGGAAAAAAATAAGGGCTTATTTGCGGTTCAGTTATATATTTTAAAGCCTTTTTTAGGGTGTATTAGTGGGGGGAAAAGGGCTTAATAGCCGTTTTGTGGTGAAGTGAGAAAATTACTGCCTTTTTTGTGGTGTATTAATTTCCTTTTTATTTATTTATTTGATCTAACAGTATGTCAGACAGATAAGTGACAGGCCCTGCACAGGTCACAGCAGAATAAGCGGGCGTGGCATCAGGGGTCCCTTCGAGTGGCCTAGGCTCGCGGTGTCATCTAGCGGTCGTGTATTGACGAGCAACCCAGTGGTTCCTGAATGGTTGACTCAGTCATCCACTTCATCCCAAGTGACATCAGACACCCTCAGGCAAGAGTCGGTGGGTTTGTCAGACACAACCCTTAGTTGGCATGGTCCGGGAGCAGGCCCTGTGCACTCACCTGTCCTCAACCTGCCTCTGTCCTTTTCTGTTCCCTCACCATGAGAAGTAGTATATGCTGTAGGCTCTGCTCCACTTTTCAGCGAGGAACAGCTACTAGAGGACAGTCAGCAGCTACTGCCCAGCCAAGATCTGGAGGAGACATCCACCGCTTCCTCCACTAGTCGGGCAAGTAGTAATGAGGAGAGTGGCACAGGAGCTTTTGCTGCGAGCGGTCAGACTACTGGCTCAGAGACTGTTGAGGAGGACATGAGTGATGTGCAGACAGTACTTGATGATGATGTAGCCGATCGCAATTGAGAGCCACTTGTACACCGCAAAGCACACCCTTCTTGAGCTGCAGCGGCAGAACGTATCCCCTAACATAGGCTGATATGCGATGTTTCCACCCGTTGGAATTCCACCCTCCATATGTTGGACCGACTGTGCGAACAGAGAAAGGCCATAAACGATTTCTTGATGATCCAAGCGGACAGGAGTACTCCTCTGTTTACCTTCGATGTCAGCCAGTGGCAGCTCATGTGTGACACCTGTCGTTTGCTCAGGCGCTTTGAGGAGGCCATGTTATTTGTCAGTCGCCAGGAGTATGGGATGAACAATGTCATTCCACTGATTCGTATCCTGGAAAAGATGCTGGTAAATATTGCTGGTCAGGGGACTGGAGACGTGGCGCCTACATCTCACGGCCACATGAGCCCTGTGGTCACCGAACTGGAGCAGCCAGAGGAGCTACAGGGCGATGAGGAAGACGAGGCAGATGACCCAGACACACTATGGCAGTATGCAGTGGATGTGAAGGCAGGGAGTCCCTCCGAGTCACTTGCGCAAATGGCCCAATGCATGCTCAGTTGCTTGCATAGTGACAGCCGAATTGTCACCATTGACTACTGGTTGACTACTGGCTCTCCACCATGTTAGACCCTCGCTACCGGTCCAAAATGGGGGCCTTTTTTACACCCACTGAGAGGGAGGACAAACTGAACTACTATCGAGACATCCTTTGTAGTCAGTTGGCTGCTGCCTATCTGCGCCATCGTCCATCCGCTTGTAAGTCTGACCGGGGGGGGGCCCTCTGCACTCATGTTCCACTGCCATGGCTGCTGTGGTGGGGTGGGGGGTAGGTGCAGTACCAGCTCCATCAGCAGCAATTTGAATCTAGAGTCGCTGATGAGCAGCTTTCTTCACCCGCCTAGTGAAGAAACTACCCACTAGCAGCAGCAGCTAGATATGGAGCAGAACCTGAGTGAGCAGGTGGTGGCATACTTGGACAGCACTCTGCGACTCCACATTGAAGATCCACTGGACTACTGGGCAGCCAAACTGGATTTGTGGCCGCAACTGGCCGAGTTTGCCCTGGAAAAGCTGTCCTGCCCAGCCAGTAGTGTGACATCAGAGCAGGTGTTTAGTGCGGCGGGGGCCATAGTCACCCCAAGGAGAACTCACCTGTCCATCCGTGTGCATTCCGTATTTTGCAGAACGGAACAGCTGGCCCCTAATAAAACAGTACTATCCTTGTCTGTAATGCGGAAAATAATAGGACATGTTAAATTTTTTTGCGGAACGGAAATACAAAAATACGTTCGTGTGCAAGAGGCCTTATGGTGTAAGAGATAAAAATTGGATTTGGAATCAACCTGAACATGTTTAACCCCTTCACGCCCAGTGCCGTGAGGGTGTTTAAAGATGGCGCCCGCTCCTGCCCACTGCAGTCGCCATAGCCGCGTGTGGCCGCCTCGTTCTTTTAGCAGACACCCTTGGCTCATGTCTGCAACCGGCAGTAATGCCACGGCATCTGAGCGCACTGAAACCGAAAGTGCACACTTTTGATGGTGCTCCGGCTCCCCCGTGTGGCGATCAGAGGATTCGGAGCATGTATGCAGCAGCCCCTGTCTTTATGAATGACAGGAGGCTGCTGCATAGTATTTCCTATGGAGCCCTTGCCTGTAATAGGGCTACATAGGAAAGTAGCAAAATCATCATAGATTCCAATGCAAGTGCATTGGAGTCTATGATAACAGCAATCAGATGATTGATTGTTATAGTTCCCTATTGGAACTATAAAAAAGTGTAAAAAAAAATCAAATCACCATCCTTTTCCCAAAATAAAAATAAAAGAACTAAAAAAATACACATCATGGGTGTCGCGATGTCTGTAAACGCCCATAGTATAAAAATATAAAAATATATTCCCCATACGGCAAACAGCAAAATGGAAAAAAAGCGTCCAAATGGCCGATTTGCCGTTTTCGATCGCTTCATTTAAAAAAAAAAATGAATAAAAAGTAATCAAAAAGTCACCCCAGAATGGTATCAATAAAAAGCTCAGATCGCCCCGCAAAAAATGAGCCCTCATACACATCATTACAAAAAATGTATAGGGGTCAAAATATGGCTATGTGAACAGACAAATAAAATTAAAAAGTTATGGCTCTGGGAGCGCAAAACGAAAACGCAAAGAAAAAAAAACCTCCGGACCTGAAAGGGTTAAAAGAGTCAGAATGGGTATTTTCAATTGGTGCACTGAGTAATCTCCCACATTTTTCTATCAATTTAAAATGGCATGAGAGAGTGAGTTTTCTGATAAAGTCCACAAATACTTGGAAACTATTACTAGATTGTGTGGGGCAGAATGAATGTATTTTAATAAGAAGAGATAATTCATAGGGAGTTAGTGAATGGGATGATATTAAATTAAAGATTTTTATTGTACAGTCCTGTTTTTCTTGTGATTGTGTGGGGAAAGCAGTGAGTTTGTGCTTTTTTTCTCCTCTACTACAAACTTGGTAGCGGATTTTCTTTTTAATGATCTTGGGGGTAGAGGTGCATGATGATGTGTCCAGGGCAGTAACGTACTGCCAATATAGGCAGACCACGCCGTTGCTATGGGGCCCGCAGCACAGGGGGGCCCGGAGCACATGGAAGGCTCTGCCCCTACGTCTACTCTGCACAGACAGTTTATTCAGTTATTATGGGCCGGCATTGAGGCGGCCCTCCCACTTGTGTTCTCCCTTGCCCCCCCCTAATTGTTCTGTACAATAAAGTTTATTGAAAGAAGGGAAAAAATATCACACGCATCTTTTAGCCGGCTGGCCGCCCCGTTTCCTAAGTAACGCTAAGCGCACGTGCTGGGGGCTGCCAGATGTTTAGATTCAAAGTGAGGAGTGGACGTGAGAGCGAGTGGTCGGGGCCAGGACACCATCGGCGACCGGTGAGTGCGGAGACCGGAGAGAGGGAGGAACGTGTCTGAGAGGGCACCCTGACTGCAGACCTCGGCGGTGGTCAGTGATGTCTTGTGCCTCCATAGGGAGCTAGACGCATCTCCCAGAAGCTGCACGTGACGTTATGCATTTTACTATTTTACTGGTATGTTCACACCACCGCCTGTCCCATGACACCATGCGGTTTCTGCTGTGGTTTCTCATTCTGAGTGGCACAGTCCCGCTCTCGGCTTAGTCCCATTGAGTATAAGATCCAGCTCCTACAGGTAGGCACCCAGCTTTCCTAGGGTCCTGAGTATGAGGAGGGATACTTGATTTAGTAGATTCCTGTAAAATAGGTGTATCTGGGGTGGAATAAGTAGTCATGATCTCAGATAAAGAATTCTGTGATCGAAGATAATTATTCACATTTTGCTCACCTGTTGATTAGTACCCTTGGAAATTAGATTTTTTTTACATTTTTGTTATTATTATTTCTATAGTGTGAGTTAATTATAGTTATGTTGTGAGTAAATGTTTGTACAGCAGATCCTTGATTAGTGGTAATGAGTGGAACATTATGAACATTAGATTTGTCATAGAGTGGGAGGTCAGTGGGAGCAGGCGCTTCAGCCCATGATGTCATAGGTCCTATTATATACCAATAAATAAATGAATCCTTACTCAATATAGATTTAATCAAGTATCTTTATTTTAATAGTTGGGTATTTAAAGGCCGCAATGCTTATTACTTTACTAAATAAATATTTACTGGTTAAATAATCAAACTTTTAACAACAATTATAATCAAATAAATATTTTAACCAGTCTTCATCACCACAAAGTCCACTCGTGAGAGTGACTTAACCCCTCGTCAATAAGCAGAGCGACAGAAAGAAATAGGGAAGGGAGGGAGGGATCTTGAAGTATACTTACGCTGAATGCGCTGAAACCGTTATTTTCTGATCTTTTATAGGTTCCAGGAATTTCAGTTACTGAGATCTCCAATCAAAACTTCCCAAGCCACACGAGCATTAGGGATAACCCATTCCTAAATCAGGTAAGTAATACAGATTTAATAAACTGTTATTAATTCAATGTTAGGTGCCATGACATCATGGCTCACCACATTGAATTTACAATATGGTTCGCTCCATGATGTCATAGGTCCCATTATATACCAATAAATAAATGAATCCTTACTCAATATAGATTTAATCAAGTAT
Organism: Bufo bufo; assembly: GCF_905171765.1. Taxonomy (NCBI): domain Eukaryota; kingdom Metazoa; phylum Chordata; class Amphibia; order Anura; family Bufonidae; genus Bufo; species Bufo bufo. The sequence goes on from NC_053392.1 coordinate 357,176,849, forward strand.
CTTTATTTTAATAGTTGGGTATTTAAAGGCCGCAATGCTTATTACTTTACTAAATAAATATTTACTGGTTAAATAATCAAACTTTTAACAACAATTATAATCAAATAAATATTTTAACCAGTCTTCATCACCACAAAGTCCACTCGTGAGAGTGACTTAACCCCCACATCGCCACATCGGACACGAAGTGGCCCAATAAACATTGCAAGCCTTTAACTAAAACCAAAATCAATCATGTTCTGCAAATCAGAAATAAATATATCACAACCAATATCAGATAATTGATCATATTTATCCTGGTACAGTCCTCTAACAAATCCTTCTAATTCAACGTGTCTGTAGGAACTATGTCCTAATTCTTTCAAATAACTCTCCATTTTTTTATTAATTCTTTTTCTAATTGTTTCTAAAAAAGATAATTCATTTTTGGACCAAGAAAACTTGGGGATGATATCAGAAAATATAATGACAGTGTCATTAAGTAATTGACCTATTTTTTCTAGCGAGTCTTTTAATTCGTAAATTAATAAATGCGTTTTTATTTTTCCCAAATCATAAGTACCAATGTGTAAAATGAGTAGATCAGGTTTAGACATTTTTGAATACATGCTGACTTTCTCATAAATATTAGAAATCTTTAGACCTGGGAAAGAAAACCAAATTATAGAAAAGTCTTTGGGAAAACCTAAATTAATCGTAGAAAGTCTATGAGTAGATCTTCTCTCAGCCAATTGAATCAATTCGTCCCCAAAAATCCATATAACTTTGGAAGATCCTAAAATTAATGAATAACAAGGTTAGGCCGAATATAATGTTTATAACAATTGGACCTCCATCTACCTATACTTTTTATAATAGAGCTGTCTAAACCTAATTGATCAGCAAATGTAGCTGCACCAATTCGAAATGAATGTGCAGAAAATTAAAAATTTTTGAAACCTAAATCCTTGAGACATTTAAGAAAAATAAAATTAAATTGAAATTTAGACAAATGGGAGCCATCAATATGGTTAAATAAAGCATTAGTATCAGGTTTCCTCACCTGAAGCCATTTAATAATATTTTTGACCGGACAAATTGAATTAATAGGGTAACTTTTCAAAATTAGCCAATTTCCTTTGCTAAACTGATCAGTCTTGGATTTTTTAATAAGAAGCTTAAAATTATTGTTCCCTAATATTATGTCTGAACGCAAAATTGGAGGGTTAAATTTTTTATTGTCAGCAGCGATCTCGCTTATCCTTAATGCAGCGAAAAAAGCTAATGAAAAAGCCGCTGAGAATAAAATTACCTCGTACTCAGAAAAACAAACAGACACTAACTTACTTAAAACTTTTTGTAATAATTCTATAGATAAAGGTCTAGTTTTTTCATTAGGAACAGAATTTCTTTTAATTCCTTTAATAACTTGTTTAATAATAAAATTATTTAAAATGGAATTGTGACCATTAAGTTTAAAGAAAAAAGAAATGCCAGATAATTTTTTAGAAATAGAATCAGCTTGTAAACCATTTTTATAAAGAAAAAGAATAAATTTCATGAAATTAACGAGATTGAATTCAACAAAGGAAAATTTTTGAGATAAACAAAAAAGCTTCCATTCAAGCCATGCGGCAGAATAAGCTGCCCATGTATTCTTGGCTAATGAACTAGAAATTAGTTCATCAATTATTCGTCTGTTATCTCCCAAAGCTGCTTAGGACATGAAATTCCCATTCGGGAAGCTCGAGGTGCCATTGAGAAGAATTCCTTGAAGCGCTGTCGGGACAAATAATCAGCAAGATAATTATCTTTTCCAGGAATAAATTTAGCTTTTATCCAAATATTCATATGTAGGCATTGTAAAACTAACTTGCGTAATAAAGATGAGACCAAAGGAGATTTTGAAGATAAGCAATTTATGGAAAAAACTACTCCCATATTGTCCGACCTTAAAAGAATTCTCTTATTCCTGAATTCCCTGGACCAAATTGTCAAGGAAACCAGGACAGGGAATAATTCTAGAAAAACTAAATTTTTTGAATACTTGGAATTAATAATCCAATTTTTTGGCCAACGTTCTGCAGACCAAAAATTGTTAAAATAAGCTCCGTATCCTATGGCACCAGATGCGTCAGTATGAAGTGAAAGAGTGTCAGAACCTATAAACTCTTCCTGCCAAATGGTATGACCATTAAATTCGCATAAAAATTGCGACCAAACATAAATGTCATCTTTTAGTTGTTTTGTTAAACGAATATGAGATTTAGGTGAGGACTTACCAGAAGTGGCAGCATAAAGTCTTTTAGAAAAAACCCTTCCCATGGGAATCACCCTAGAAATAAAATTTAATGAACCCAAAAGTGACTGGAGTTGTTTTAGAGTAATTTTTTCTTTTTTGTAAAAGCAAATTAACTGTTGACTTGTTTGATGAATTTTATCCATTGGTATGCTAAATTCCATAGTTGTTGTGTTTATAAATATGCCCAAAAACTTCAGACTTGTAGTTGGATAAACAGTCTTATCCAAGGCTAATGGAATATTGAAATAATTAGCGATACCAATGAATCTATTCAAAAGATTCAAACAATCATCGGAGTCTTTACGGCCAATAAATAAGAAGTCATCCAGATAGTGAATTATGAATCCACTACCTGAATGAATTTCTACAATCCAATGTAGAAAAGTAGAAAATGCCTCAAAATAAAAGCATGATAAAGTGAATCCCATGGGAAGGGCCATATCGTAAAAGAATCTATCCAGAAAATAAAATCCTAGAGAATTATATCCTATGGGGTTTAAAGGTAATAATCTAAAAGCTGATTTTATGTCGGCTTTAGCGAGAAGGGAATTTTGGCCCGCTTTATGTAGAAATGACAAAGCATGGTCAAAAGAAGAATATTTTACACTTGCTTTATTTTTATCAATTTCATCGTTTAAGGAACTGTATTTAGGGAAAGATAAATTATGAATAAGACGAAAAGAATTTGGTTCTTTTTTTGGAACTAATGCTAAAGGAGATTTGCGAAAATTTTTAAAAGGAGGAAAATTAAAGGGACCAGCTATTCTACCAGCTAAAATTTCAGATAAAATTTTTTCTTTGACAATATCAATATTTTGTTTTACAGATAAAGCATTATCAACCAAAGTACAACCTGGCCCATCAAATTCAGGTATGAAAAAACCGTTAGAAAAACTGTCGATTAATAGGTTAGCCATCAATTTGTTTGGGTAGTGACCTAGACACTGAATTAATCTTGGTAAATTCAGTGGTGTCACCTTGCTTAGATGAATGAAATTCTTTGTTAGGAAAATTGATTCCCTGTTTTTTAAAACATTTTGTGGCTGAGTGAGAACCGGAACAGAAAAAACATTCATGTCGGTATTTGCAATTATGTTGCCATTTACATAATGATTCGTTGAATGCGAAGCAAATACCTTTTTTGACGTTATGGAAATTGGATTGACGAAAAGTATGATTCTTATTAGGAAGCATGAGGTTTAACCAAAGCCCAACATCTTTACTGCCCCAATTGAGATTTGGATAAACCGCAAGCTTTTGACGAAAAGATTCGTCATATAGACACCACCCTATACCGCCAAAATTTTTATAAGCTTCTAAAATAGAGTCGACATGGTAAAATAAACCAGTAGATAAGTTAGGGTGTTTTTCACTTAAAACTGCTGCATATATGTTGAATGCCTGCAGCCAGTTGAAAAAAGATTTTTGAAAAGCTTTTCTTTTTTCATCAGAATCAGATTTTTTATCTTTTGTAGATTCACTTTTTAAATTTTCGTTTGAAGATGGAAGTAAAGAAAATATATCGATGTATTCCTTTCTCCATATTTTTTCCTTTACACTTAAAGGTAAATGAAACCCTAATGGAGAAATTTGGCAAGTAAGAGCTTCCTTCACAGATGTCTCTTTTATTCCTGAACCAAATTCAAGCTCAGGAATAACCGACACGTCTGTGTTAATATTAGAAAGTTTACACATGTTAGATGAGGGTTGACTGTTTGTAATTGTTTCATTTATACTATTCATTGTATTAACTTGGCTGACATTAATTACATCAGACCAAACATTAGAAGGAGATTCTTCCTGTTTAGATAAATATGATAAAAATTCATTAAACAAACGAATCTTCTGATGAGAAGAATCGATGTTAAATGAATTGGTTTCTTGTAGGATAGTGCCCTGCAGATTGCAGTCATTTTTTAAAGTGTTAAGCTCACCTGTAACGGATCTTGCATGCGGATGATCGGCAGTTGGAGCAGTAGCAGGAGATGGCTCTTGTGGGACCGTTGATTGAAGATGTCGTCGTTTGAAATTTCTGCCCACCCGGTTAGCTGATGAATGAATCTTTTTATTTCTAGGTGGAGGCGCATATTGAGAAGGAGAATATGCCCTCTTGTCTTTTCTCTGTCGTTTTCTGGCCGGAGATACTGACGCTGTGTTACTGCGCATGCGCGCGCCAGTAACAGAAGTAGAATCGATGTGATCGGAGCTCGCGCCTGGTCCTACGCAGCAGACAGGATCTATGGATGTAAGAAGATCTTCTTGCTGTACCGGAGCAAATTGTAAGCATTTCTTCAGCCAAGCTTCCCCTCCTTGACTCTCCGCTTTGTAGATAAGTTGTTTTAGAAGGTCCTCCATCGCGATGAAGCTGCAGGTATGTATCTTGAAGTATACTTACGCTGAATGCGCTGAAACCGTTATTTTCTGATCTTATATAGGTTCCAGGAATTTCAGTTACTGAGATCTCCAATCAAAACTTCCCAAGCCACACGAGCATTAGGGATAACCCATTCCTAAATCAGGTAAGTAATACAGATTTAATAAACTGTTATTAATTCAATGTTAGGTGCCATGACATCATGGCTCACCACATTGAATTTACAATATGGTTCGCTCCAAGATTGGCCAATTACGTATACGATCAGACTGATAATAATCTCAAAATCACTTAAATATTTGCGGACCTTCTTATTTCTTTCTTTCTCAAATTTGATCATTCTTTGTGTTATAGACTTAACGAGTTGGTGGTATTCAGGTGCTTCATAAAACTGGACAATGTCTCTCATGATTACATTGGCTTGTACCACGGTTTGAGTGACCATCATTTGGCACCTCTGAATCAGTAGGGACAATATTTTAGATGAACAATCAATATCAAGTTCCCATTCCTTAGTAAAAGTGACATCATCCTTAAAAGTCAATTCAAAGGGCGGGTGCAAACCCCATGGTATAATTTTGTTATTAACCCTTATTAACCCATTTTTTTCCCCTAACTTGCTTGAGACATAACTTTTTAGTGTTCCGTTCCATTGTACTTTCTAATGCCACCATTTTATATGGCATACAAAGTAGTGGGAGCGGGAGAAAAATTCCAAATAGGGTGAAATTGTTATAAAAACCTCAATTCCTCCACGGTTATTCGGATTTTGTTCCCATGGAGTTCACTTTGCGGCAAAACTGACCTGTGTCCTTTATTCTCTGGGTCAGTATGATTACAATACCACATATGTATAGGTTTTTTATGTCTAAATAGTGTAAAAATAAATTTAAACTTTTAAAAAAAAAGATTTTTTTTTTACATCACCATATTTGGACCCCCATAACTTTTTTATAATTATATCTACTGAGCTGTGTGGGGCTCATTTCTTTGCAGGACAATCTGTAGTTTTTATTGATACAATTTTGGACTTTTGTGTGACTTTTTGATTACAATTTATAACTTTTTTGGGTAACAGCCAGGGAGAAGGTTTTTTCTCAATGGCTGTGACATGGTCTGCTGTGATTGGACAGCGCCACAGCCAGGGAGAAGAGACACCCACTGAGAAAAGCTGATGTCTCCTCCTCCCTGTACCAATGCTATTAATTAGCATATAGGGCACCTAAACAGAATGATGGGCACATCAGAGCTCTCTGTTGAATTTCTTTTTTGTGAAGGTCCTCCAAGGATAGGAATAAGTTTGTCATAGTTTTTAGTTTCACACTTGCGTTTCTAGAATCTGGCAGGCTGGCAACGGAACAGCCTGCCGGATCCGTCAAACCGTAGGCAACCGAATAACATTTTTATCCTGATCCATTTGATGGATCTGGTAAAATAACGGATCCGTCTCATCCGTTAGCATACTGCTTCAAACGGAATGACGGATCCGTTTTTTAAATATTCCACAAATCAAAAGCATCAATTTAAGATGCAAATTGTACAGTGGCTATAAAAGAGGACAGAAGGTCACATATCCCTCATATGCTGCTTCTGAAGATAGCGAACATGATGCCAGACCCCCATTCAATTTGGATTTCAGGCGCTAATCCTTGTTTCCCACTGGAGGAGACATCTTCGAGCGAGCCGACGCCGTTGCTATTGGGGTCCTCCAATCACTTCGGCCTGAATGAGAAGGGGTGCATTTGAAGTTCTTTTTCACAAACTGACACGTTTATTAACTATCTACGGATGAGTGTTTCCAGTTTTGACGATCTGCTACAAAGGGTGTCTCATTGGATCGAAAGACAGGACACAATTTTCCATCTAAGTATTTCATCTGCAGGACGGTTAATGCTTACCATAAGGCAATTAGAATTTTTTTTACAATTTTCTATTTTGCTAGTAAATTTTATTTGTGCATACTCTATTATTAAATATTTAATGGAGGTTGTCCGGGTTCATAGCTGAACCCAGACATATTTCCCTACCCCTTCGGTATGAAAATTTGCAGGATTTGAAACTGTACTCTACCTTGCGCAGTTCTTGACTGTGCATGCTAAGGGCTTTGGAGGCTTTGAAGTAGTATTTTACACGGTTAGATCACTGTCACAGTCATATTGGTGTTTGACCATGACGCGGTTGCCGTGCAGACTCGTTGCTTGTGGCAACGTGTAGTTTGCGGTTTGCACGTGCACTTTCCCTTTAAGTTGTGTCTCCCTGCTGTGTGGTGTGCGTGGGGTTAATATCCTGACTTTGTTAGATCAGGGTGTGGTCTCTTCTAGCTATTTAGCCTTTGCTTGTAGCTTGGAGGTTTGTTGTGCTCTAGCCTTGCTTTGGGCTGGAAGCTATGCTCCATTCTGTGGCTATTCCATTTGCCCAGTCATTGAGGGCCACCTTGTTGGACATCGAGGTCTCTTAGCAATGTCATTCCTTTGTCTCCCTTGTATCCTCTATGTACCCAACCTAACTTGTATGTTTGGTGTGGGTTTATGTTCAGGGTTTGTTGTACGTCTTGTTTGTTGTTACATGTCTGGGATGTTGTTGGTGTTTGTCCCTGCATATGTGCAAGATGTTTCTCTGAGTATGTTGTCCCTCCGGAAGGGGGTTGGTTTCCCGGAGGTGTGAACCATTTTCCTAGGATGCAGTTGTTGAAGTCCTGGTTCCTGTTTGTCAGTACGGACTGCATCCAGAAGGTGTTGGATGGCAACACATCTGTTTGGATTCCAGGTTACTTCAGCTGTGTTCTTCATTGGTGTCTTCCAGCAGCTGCTGCAGGTAAGTGACCAGATTTACTGTTGTTGTTGGTTCAGTTGTCTCTGGCCACTGGTTACTTACCTGTTATTTCCTTGGTGTTGTTGTCCTTTGTTGCTAGGCCTGTGGTAGACTCTGGTTCCTCCGTGTCATGGATGAACCAGTTGGTCTCTTGTCCCTTTCTCCTTACCTCAGTGTAATTAAGGGATTTCAGGGTTCTGAGGTTCCGGCGTATAAGCCCTCCTACCATCTGGGTCGGCTCATACAGATAGGAGACTAGGGCCAGATTTAGGGATGCTTTAGGGTCCATTCACATGTCTGTGTGTGTTTTGTGGATCCGCAAAACACTGACATTGGCGATGTGCATTTTGCGGACCGCACATCGCCGGCACTTAATAGAAAATGCCTATTCTTGTCCGCAATTGCGGACAAGAATTGGACATGTTTTATTTTTTCCGGTACGGAATTGTGGATCCGCAATTCTGGATCCAGGCAGCACATCGTGCTGCCCCATAGAAATGAATGGGTCCGCAATTCCGTTCCGCAAAATGCGGAACGAAATTGCAGACGTGTGAATGGACCCTTAGAAGGTGACCTGCTCCCTGATCCCAGCAGCCAGGCTTAGTTGCTACCTTATATCTATGGCATTGTACGTGGGGGGTATTCCCCACTTCCCACCGTGACAATCACTGGTTCTGATGGGCAGACTTTACCCCTGCACTAGCCATACAGGGTGGCGGTCCTAAATCTCGGCCATCAGAGTCGGTGACTTCACTGTGAACCGTACCAGAAGCATCCACCTATTCTCCATGAAGAGCCCGTTCCCTCACTGGATCTTCCAAAAATGTCCTTGGCCCTGCAAGATTCACCCCAGAGCAAAGATGAGCATAAGAGCATTTAATGTCAAGGCTAAAAGTGGTGTAAAAATGGGTATATGGCCAGTTTCTGGTCCAAACCTGGCAAACCAAATGAAATGGCGTGTAGGATTTGTTTTGCCTTGTTTTTCCTTCTTGGCTTATTTGTATTTACATTTCTTTTTTGTTGTCTTCCCATAGATTTCTGGAAAAAGGAGAGAGTTTGACATCCCTGTATTATCAGTTTTGGCTGGGAATTTCAACAGTTTCCATGACTGTTAAAGATACCTGCCATGCTATGTGGGAGCTGTTGCATGAAGAGTTTATACCTCACCCAAGTAAGCGACAGGGGATCGATATTTATAAAAAATTTGCCAGTTTCCTAACTTGGGGCTGTGCATGGGAAACATATCTGTATTATGAAGCCCCAAGCAGTGGTTCTGAGGACTTTAATTACAAAAAGTATTTTTCAATTATATTAATGGCCATTCGCTGGTGCCCAGTACTGATTTGTGGCAATCAATGTTAGGGCTTATGGAAGAACCAATGATTCAATGGTTTTCAAAAATTTGGACATGGGGCGCAGGGTGTATTATAGACTATTTTCCACCTTCCCAACCTCTACCAGGTACGGATCCTCCCCCCATGCCCTTCGTCTTGGTTGGCGACGAAGGGTTTTCTGATGTGTGGCAACCTAATTAAACATTATTGCAGCCGTGGATTAAACTGGAGCAAAAGCATATTTAACTACCGCCTGACTAGGGCCAGAAGAATGGTGGAATGCGCATTTGGCATTCCTGTGGCAAAATGGCATATTTTCACCAAACCCATTCAACTAAAAATAGAAACAGTTGATGATGTTGTAAAGGCATGTGTGGTGTTACAATACAACCTCCTCATAAAAGAACCATTCCTTGTCAAACAGATCCCAGAAGACAGTGATTTGGCCAGTATAGAAAATTTTGGACTAAGGACCTCTCGCAGTTTCCATGATAGACTCCTTTGCGGAATATTTCAGTTCTGCTGCCGGAAGAGTGGACTGGCAGAACCAAATGGTATACCGGTAAATGTTTGGTATTTTTATTTACTGTAAAAATAATGTTATTTGAATATATTCTACATTTACAGTGTGGATGTGTGGTTATGTGGGTGGGTGTGTGGTTATGTGGGTGGGTGGGTGGTTACAGTTGTTAGTGTTTCTTGATTTCGAAAACCTGTTTTGTAAAATTATTTTAACTTTATTAAAAAATTTTCTCTACCGTGTAACTGAGTCTTTATGCATGTATTTATCTCTCCACACAGGCGGAGCAACAAATACTTATGTCGCTCCACCAGCGTAGGAAGATTATGTGAGCCCTCACTTCTCCCCAATGAGGGGAAAGGATGTGGGATGGTGTTGCACCTGCCACAAGGCCCAGTCCACCAGTCTGTGGGCCTCAAACAACTGGTCGGATGTGAACTGTTTCACCACAGGGACCAGAGAGTTTAACTAGAGTTGCACTGGACTTATTTGTGATGTGGTTGCTGCAAATTATCCTTGAACCTGGCAACCCTATTTGTAAATCCCATCAAGGACTCATAAACGATCCTTGTGAGATCCTCATAGTCTGCCTGATGGCTCCTACCTGCCCTCTGGCGACGCATGATGGCCTCAAATAGTGAAGCTAATTGGGCCATCGTTGGGTAGCCAGAGGGTGGAGGTAGGGGAACATCACAGTCCTGACCAGTTGCTTGACCAAGACCAGAGGGGCCTGCTGTGGCTGGCTCATCAGGGACCGCCTCCTGAGTGTAACGCACCTAGTTGATCAGTTAGGATCTCAACTGCGGAAGCAATGGCCATGCACTATTATCCCACTGCCCTTGTTCTTGACTGTGGGATTCGCGGTTACTCAGTATGTACCCCAGGTGTCTCTCTCAGTCTTGGGCAGAGAGTTTGGGGTAACAAAATCATTTACCGCTATCCATCTATTTAGTATTACTGCTGGAGAGGAAGGTCTCCCAGTATTAAAGGAGTCACAAGTTAGTATAAGCTTGTGCACAGTTCAGAGTTAGTATCTAGTATGCAATAGGTTCAGGGTTAGTATATAGCATGTCCTCAGTTTAGTATATTGTATGCCATAGGTTCAGAGCATGTCCACAGTTTAGTATATAGTATGCAGTAGGTTCAGAACATGTCCACAGTTTAGTATATAGTATGCAGTAGGTTCAGAGTTAGTATAGCATGTCCACAGTTTAGTATATAGTATGCAGTAGGATCAGAGTTGGTTTGGGAGTATCGTCTCACACCAGTCAGGAACCACCCCACTCAGAGTTCCAGGACATTAATCAGAGCAGGTAACAGGCATATACTTGCGGTTAGTTGGTCCTGGCTAGGAAGCCAGCAGTAGGGAAGCCAGTGGCAAGAAGGTAGACAGTCCTTCACGCTGTTGTTAGGGATCCAGGTCTGGATATGTAGACAGAGTCCTCAGATGCAGTGGAGCTAGCAGGGTGCGCACTCCATTAGTGGAACACCCTGCTTAGCACCTGTCTTCTATTTAAGGGCCGGACGGTAAGTGGGCGGAGTCACAGGAGGGCCCAGCAGCCACTGCGTTCCACGCTGGAACGCAAGCCAGCGTAACAACACAGGCGGTCGCTGCGTTCCACGCTGGAACGCAAGCCAGCGTATCATCGCAGACGGCCGGTGCGTTCCACGCTGGAGCACAAGTCAGCGTATCATCACAGGGAGCCGCTGTGATCCAGGCTGTACTGTTACACTGAGGAACTTCGGACGCCCAAGTACTAGTTGCTGTTCTGGAAAGCAAAGAAAAAAAACTAAATTAGGGTTGGATTACAGTGGCGAACCTCATGAATAGAGATGAGCGAAGTGACTTCTGATGCTACATATGAAGTTGCATTGCAAAAAATTTCATTCTAATACTGTACATAGATACTTCTCTATAAAATGTATGGTAACCATTCTAATAATATACAAAGAAGGATCTATGTACAGTATTATAATGAATTTTTTTTCAAAGCAACTTCGGATGAAGCTTGCTTCGCTCATCTTTAGTTACTCATAACACTATGTGGATGTCCAAGACAGAGTGCCAACTCTAAGGTTCTTTGTAGGAACCCCAAGGTGGCATGATATCTATATTCCGCCTTGAGGTTGCGCTTGAACCACCTTGTTATAATATTTCTTATAACGGTCCCTGATGGACCCTGATCGTTGTCTCTGGAAGAAAAAAAAAGAGAAAAGAAAGTTTAATCTTTGAACTCTATGGTTTTTGTGGTTCAAAAACAGTTTACTGTTGAATTAATGAGGCCATAGCAACAGAGAAAATAAGTTTTGATGAGAAACTATTAGTGGCAGTCACCCACATCAACTTTACGGAAAACCACTTTTGAGGCATTCAAATACATGTATGCAATCGACAACTGATCCCGTTGCCTCTCTTGGAGGTCCTCCCAATTCTGAACGATCACCTCACAGATCTCATACTAGAGGAGCCATGTCGCATTGTGGTGTGCGTGTCAGCGGTCAGTGTGGTCCCACAACGCTGGGCGCGCCTCCACCATCTGGAGGTCATTGTCAATATGGAAGCTGACTTCCTACTCATCCATCCTGGTGGAGACTTGGGAACCCTAAAAACAAACAAAAGAAAAACAATTCTAATACTGTTTACAGCGTTATAAAATTACCTGATTTTAACTGAAAATACTCACACGACCCCGACTGCCGCAAGCTCCCCGACTTCCTCTGGCGGAGGCTTGGGGACCTCTCTGTGGAGATGGCTGTAAAATTAAATTAAATTTAGATTAGAGAACATAGAATAAAATATATTTTTGACAATAAATAGAAAAACACCTACCATTTGTTGCTGTTCAGTATTTGCTCCACCTCCACTTTCATCTTCAGTTCTTTGTTCCTCCTCCACTCCTCTTTTGGAGCCTTCAGGACAAGGAGGGAGGAAGGGAAACTGCCACTGAGCTACATGTGTGGGGAATTTTGAGTGTGAGTACAGGAGCTTCAGGAGCTTCAAAGCAACTTTAACCCTCCTAGGTCTAATGATGGAGTAGAAACTTACATCACTTTAATTGATCGTGATATTAAAAGGATTACCACCGAGTTCAAGCAAGTAAAATACCCCACTAAACAGAATTTGACATCAGAAAAACAAGCCGGCCTACGTAATCTCAAGTGTTGAAGTTGCTTTAATTAAAGCATTTAAAGGGACACTGACAGGCCAAATCAGCATATATAGTTAGATATATGACATTACAGGTCTTATACAGTCTTTTAAAAGCATATAAGTATCCCCCCTGTCCACCTTATAAAGAGCGAAATATAAAGTTTTATAACCTGCTTGTCCGGTCACCAATCTGCCCAAGGGGCGGCGTTTCATGTGAAAATCCGCCCAGCCAGCCTTCCCAACTGCCGTTCTGAAGCCCCGCCCAGCTCATCAATATTCACTTCGCTGGGCGGCGGCTAGAACTCTCCCCAGTCCCGATCATGCGCATGGGCAATTCAATTGTCCGGGCATCGTTCATGCCCAATCTTCTGCGCCTGCGCCCCGCCGTGGTTAGATCGCGCCTGCGTACACACACAGCCTGCCTGCGTCTTCGAGGCAGCTGCAGCCTCAGCCTCAGCCATGCACTGTTCAGAGCAACGCTTCAGAGCGCTGCTCACTCACATCGTCAAAGGGGTTAATTATAGACAATTGAATTGCCCATGCGCAGGATCGGGACTGGGGAGAGTTCTAGCCGTCGCCCAGCGAAGTGAATATTGATGAGCTGGGCGGGGCTTCAGAACGGCAGTTGGGAAGGCTGGCTGGGCGGATTTTCACATGAAACGCCGCCCCTTGGGCAGATTGGTGACCGGACAAGCAGGTTATAAAACTTTATATTTCGCTCTTTATAAGGTGGACACGGGGGATACTTATATGCTTTTAAAAGACTGTATAAGACCTGTAATGTCATATATCTAACTATATATGCTGATTTGGCCTGTCAGTGTCCCTTTAAGATACACTCTGGTGCTCCAAATTAGGGTACGCCAAGGGGTTAATATCCAAGCGTGGCACAGAAACTAGACTCTGACACAATCTGGTCAAAGACAAGGGGGGGGGGCGCCCCCCTCTGTGGCTCATGCCATTATTTTATTGGCTAAGAAGGAAAAAGATAAGGCGATAATACTTGGAGTATGCGCAGTGTGCACTATCTTACAAACTTTGGTATGTGACTTAATATAAACATCTGTGCACAGACTCCATCTTATAATGGAGTCTTACTAACATTAATACTGCTTATGTCATATATGACACTTCAAGGAGGTGCTTTTTTTTATAGGCAGTGATTATATATGTGAATCACCTAGCTAAATAATTGGCTCTAGCATTCTTCTACAGTCTATACATCATCCTGTGGCAGAGATGAGGGGCCTATTGCAGCTTCGATCCCCCTCCGTTCTCGCTTCAGTGTTAAACAAATAGACAGCTTGAAGCAAAGGGGGAGGCAGTTGAGATAATGTACAAGCAGCATAAAGCAACTACATAAGAAAATCAATCTAGTTACATAAAAAAAAATGAAAGAAAGTTATTCACACATCTCTATCAGTCCTCCATTGAATCTCATTAATTCCCTAAACATCTGTCCCAATGCTCCGACATCCTCTTCACCAGTTCCATGACAAGCTGATTCCTAATGAATAGCCTTCCATGACACTGGACTTGAGCACGGGGAAGTCAGATGATCTTTCCCTAATTTGAGCTGACGTCATATGGGGGGAGACTGGAGGTCATCAGTAGTGTTAAAGAAGCACCAAAGTGCTCGGGTGCTGGAGTAGAACACTTTGGGATGCAGAGCACCAGAGCATTAAACCAGGCACCCCCTGCTCTGAAGAGGGGAGGATATCTGGTTTATAGGAAAAGGTCAGAAATTGATGGAAACACAACTAAAAATGGTTCGGGAACAGCATGGAGAGGATGTCTAGATAAATCTTGGACTCCCAGGTCGCTGCTGGGAACGGTGTTGTCCGAGTAGTACGCTACTTTTACAGCCTGACAAAAATACGCACAAGACCAAAGATAAAATCGATTTTAGAGGAAAAATTATTAGGAAACATTCTTTCCTGTATATTTACTTGTATATAAAGCTCAAGTGCTGCCAAAAATTACAAGGAAGAGGCACTCCGATACAACCTGTATATCATATAAAGGAGGGCCTCATTCCAGTGGCATAGCGTGGGTTGCCAGCACCCGGGCGAGCCATGTATAGCTCGCCCCCCCTCCCAACCTGTGGATACGCCCCTTTTACAGATAATGTAGCAGTCCTATATAACACCACAGATAACATAGTGATAATTCTCTAAGTACAGATAATGTAGTAGATGGGTATAAGGCCCCAGAATTCAGAACACGCACAGTGTGACCTGAAGGCTGGGGCCAGGATGAGGCAGGGTGGGTCAAATTCTCAATCCACCCCCAACCCTACCGTATAACAAATATGTGTTTGGACATTACATACATCACTACAAAATATACAGGAGAATATAGCACCACATACCTCATCCATCCAGTGACATCTCCTGCGATGTAGACTTTCCTCAGCATCTTCATTCGGAGATAAGATCGCCATGACACCTTCTTTCAGCCGCGTCTCATCTATGCAGAGTTTTATTATTATTAGTTATTATATATAATGGCCCCCTCTATATAATATATAATGGCCCCTCTATAATATTTGGATATATAATGGGCCATTATATATCCTAATAATACAGAGGGGGACATTATATATTATAATAATACAGGGGGGTCATTATATATAGTAATTATACAAAGGGTCCATTATATAGCCTAATATTACAGAGAGGTCATTATATATAATAATTATACAGAGGGGCCATTATATATATATATATATATATATATATATATATATATATAACAATAATACAGAGGGGGCCATTATACTGTATATCCTAATATTACAGAGGGGTCACTATATATTATATACAGGGGGGGCATTATATATTATAGTTATACAGAGGGGCCATAATATATAATCATTATACAAGGGGGCCATTATATGTTATAGTTATACAGAGGGGCCATAATATATAATCATTATACAAGGGGGCCATTATATATTATACAGAAGGCCATTATATATTATAGTTATACAGAGGGGCCATTATATATAATAATTATACAGAGAGGCTATTAATAATGGCCCCCCTGTATAATTATTATATATAATGGCCCCGCTGTATAATTATTATATATTATGCCCCCCCCCCCCTGTATAATTATTATATATTATGGCCCCACTGTATAACTATAAATTATAGTTTTACAGTGGGGCCATAATATATAATAATTATACAGGGGGGCCAGGCCCATTACATATTAGAATTATACAGAGACAGAGGGCCCATTATTAATAGCCTCTCTGTATAATTATAATATATAATGGCCCCTATGTATAATATATGATGGCCCCCTTGTATAATTATTATATATTATGGCCCCACTGTATAACTATAATATATAATGGCCCCCTGTATAATATAAAATGGTGCCCATTCTTTCTAAATATACTGGCCTCCTTTGTATCTCTTCTGCCCACCTGAATAGTGCCCCCAGTACTTACATAAAAAAAAAAAATTATAATAATACTCACCTCTCTTCATCACTCCTTGTAGTCTTTGCTTGGGCGTCCCGGCGCAGGCGGTCAGGAACACATCTCGCGAGACCTGGTGCAGGAGATCTCGGTGATATAATCGCGATCTCCTGGACTCCTGCACCGCTCTGCTGCTTCTTAAAGCTTCAGGCCAGGCGGATCGGAGGGGATGGGAGCCAAAGGTTTCCATCACCCTCATTTTACTGCCTTCTGCCTGGCGCCCCCTACAATTTGGCGCCCGGGCCGACGGCCCCCCTGCCCCCCCCCCCCCCCCCCCACGCTACGCCCCTGCCTCATTCACATTGTGGTACAATTGTTCAGGTAGTGGGACTCCTACAGTCATAAAGTCTATGCACTAAGTGAAAGGGCTGCCAAAAATTACAAGTAAACCGGCACTCCAATACACCCTTTATTACACATAAAGGAGGGCATAATACACACCCTTGAAAAATTATGATTCATGGCCTGCTGGTGACCCTCAAAAACATTAGTAGCAAGGGCCTGCTGGTGACCCTATAAAACATTAGGGACGAGGGCCTGCTGATGATCTGACTATCTAAAACATTAGGGGGGAGGATCTGCTGCTGGGATGACCCTCTAAAACATTAGGGGCGTGGGCCTGCTGCTGATCGGACCATCTAAAACATTAGGGGTGAGGTTCTGCTGCTGAGCTGACCCTCTAAAACATTAGGGGCGAGTGCCTGCTGCTGATCTGACCATCTAAAACATTAGGGGCGAGGGCCTGCTGCTGATCTAACCATCTAAAACATTATGGGCGAGGGCCTGCTGGTGACTCTCTAAAACAGGGATGGCCAGCCTGCGGCTCTCCAGCTGTTGCAAAACTACAACTCCCAGCATGCCCAGATAGCCGACAGCTATCAGCCTACAGCAGGGCATGGTGGGAATTGTAGTTTTACAACAGCTGGAGAGCCGCGGGTTGGCCAGGCCTGCTCTAAAACATTAGGGGTGAGGGTCTGCTGCTGAGCTGACCCTCTAAAACATTAGGAGCGAAAGCAGCCTAATAAGCATGTTGATATGATGGAGGAGGATGAAAAAAGGAAGATTGAACCATATACCCTTTTTTGTGGTGGAAGGGGTGCATGGAAATATAGTGTATTCAATACACCATAAAAGCCACATTTGAAGTGCCTTTATGTTCAGCTGCTTTCCTCTGGTGGAGTAGAGAAGAGAGGGGCAATTCAGGTCTTGTTCATTTTGATAAGAGTCAACCTGTCAGCATTTTCAGTTGACAGGCGGATGCACTTATTTTTTATTATGCCCCCAGCAGCACTAAACACCCGCTCTGACAAAACGCTGGCGGCAGGGCAGGCCAGCACCTCCAAGGCGTAGAGCACCAGTTCGTGCCACTTGTCCAGCTTTGACACCCAAAAGTTGTAAGGCACAGAGGGATCACTGAGGACGCTGACACGGTCTGCTACGTACTCCTTGACCATCTTCCAAAACTTTTCCCTCCTTATGATACTAGGCTGCACATCAGGATAAGGGTGCTGGCGGGGTGTCATGAAACTGTCCTAGGCCTTGGAGAGTATTGCCCTGCCTCTGTTGGAAATGCTGTGTGTTCCCCTCGTCTCTCCTCCTCGGTTTCCCAAGGAACTACGTACTCTGCCGCCAGCGTTGTCAGCTGGAATTTTTTTAGCAATTTCTCTACAAGGACCTTCTGGTATTGCACCAGTTTGCTAATCCTCTCCACCACAGGAATAAGAGATGAGAAGTTCTCTTTGTAGCGGAGGTCAAGAAGGGTGAACAACCAGTAATCGGTGTTGGCCAAAATGCGTATAACGCGAGGGTCACGGGAAACGCAGCATAACATGAAGTCAGCCATGTGTGCCAGAGTCCCAACAGACAAGACTTCGCTGTCCTCATCAGGAGGATGACTCTCAATCTCATCATCCTCCTCTTCGGCCCATCCACGCTGAACAGATGGAACAAACCTGCTATGGGTACTACCGCTGTAGCGGCGGCAACCGACTCCTTCTTCTCCTCATCATCCAATTCGCGTTGAGAAGACAAACTGAGGGTGGTCTGGCTAACACCCTGTGTACTGTCTTCACCCATTTCCACCTCTTCCACATGCAAAGCGTCCGCCTTCATTGTGAGCAGCGATTGTTTCAATGGACACAGAAGTGGGATAGTTACGCTGATAATAGCAGCATTGCCGCTCACCATCTGTGTTGATTCCTCAAAGTTGCGTAAAACCTCACAGAGGTCAGACATCCATGCCCACTCATTACTTGTGAAGAGCGGAAGCTGACTGAAAAGGCGACGACCATTTTGCAGATGGTATTCCACTACGGCCCTCTACTGCTCACAAAGCCTGGCCAACATGTGGAACGTGGAGTTCTAGCGCGTTCTCATGTCGCACAACAGTCGGTAAGCACTTCCCTGGCCCTTACTGCTCGCCTTGAGCATATTAAATGGTATATATGCTTGCAAGTATGTCACACGTACAGTAGCGCAGGTTTTGTAAGTGTATGCGCAAATACTGTAAATTACACTGAATGTCACAGATATTTAGGATGCGCAAACGTTATACAGAAGATGTAGCGCAGGCAATGTCGCTGTCACCAGCGGTGAAAAAATGACACGAAATGTCACAGATATTTAGGATGCGCAAACGTTAGGAGATGTAGCGCAGGTAATGTCGCTGTCACCAGCAGCTAAGAAAAAATTACACTGAATGTCACAGATATTTAGGATGCGCAAACGTTATACGGGAGATGTAGCGCAGGTAATATCGCTGTCACCAGCGGCAAAAAAAATTACGCTGAATGTCACAGATATTTAGGATGCGCAAACGTTATACGGGAGATGTAGCGCAGGTAATGTCGCTGTCACCAACGGCTAAGAAAAAATGACACTGAATGTCACAGATATTTAGGATGCGCAAATGTTATGCAGCAGATGTAGTGCAGGTAATGTCGCTGTCACTAGCGGCTAAGAAAAAATTACACTGAATGTCACAGATATTTAGGATGCACAAACGTTATACAGAAGATGTATTGCAGGTAATGTCGCTGTCACCAGCGGCTAAGAAAAAATTATACTGAATGTCACAGATATTTAGGATGCGCAAACGTTATACGGGAGATGTAGCACAGGCAATGTCGCTGTCACCAGCGGAGAAAAAATTACACTAAATGTCACAGATATTTAGGATGCGCAGGTTTTGTAAGTGTATGCGCAAATACTGTAAATTACACTGAATTTCACAGATATTTAGGATGCGCAAACGTTATACAGAAGATGTAGCGCAGGCAATGTCGCTGTCACCAGCGGCGAAAAAATTACACTAAATGTCACAGATATTTAGGATGCGCAAACGTTAGGAGATGTAGCGCAGGTAATGTCGCTGTCACCAGCAGCTAAGAAAAAATTATACTGAATGTCACAGATATTTAGGATGCGCAAACGTTATACGGGAGATGTAGCGCAGGTAATGTCGCTGTCACCAGCAGCTAAGAAAAAATTACACTGAATGTCACAGATATTTAGGATGCGCAAACGTTATACGGGAGATGTAGCGCAGGTAATATCGCTGTCACCAGCGGCAAAAAAAATTACGCTGAATGTCACAGATATTTAGGATGCGCAAACGTTATACGGGAGATGTAGCGCAGGTAATGTCGCTGTCACCAACGGCTAAGAAAAAATGACACTGAATGTCACAGATATTTAGGATGCGCAAATGTTATGCAGCAGATGTAGTGCAGGTAATGTCGCTGTCACTAGCGGCTAAGAAAAAATTACACTGAATGTCACAGATATTTAGGATGCACAAACGTTATACAGAAGATGTATTGCAGGTAATGTCGCTGTCACCAGCGGCTAAGAAAAAATTATACTGAATGTCACAGATATTTAGGATGCGCAAACGTTATACGGGAGATGTAGCACAGGCAATGTCGCTGTCACCAGGGGAGAAGAAATTACACTAAATGTCACAGATATTTAGGATGCGCAGGTTTTGTAAGTGTATGCGCAAATACTGTAAATTACACTGAATTTCACAGATATTTAGGATGCGCAAACGTTATACAGAAGATGTAGCGCAGGCAATGTCGCTGTCACCAGCGGCGAAAAAATTACACTAAATGTCACAGATATTTAGGATGCGCAAACGTTAGGAGATGTAGCGCAGGTAATGTCGCTGTCACCAGCAGCTAAGAAAAAATTATACTGAATGTCACAGATATTTAGGATGCGCAAACGTTATACGGGAGATGTAGCGCAGGTAATGTCGCTGTCACCAGCGGCAAAAAAAATTACGCTGAATGTGACAGATATTTAGGATGCGCAAACGTTATACAGGAGATGTAGCGTAGGTAATGTCGCTGTCACCAACGGCTAAGAAAAAATGACACTGAATGTCACAGATATTTAGAATGCGCAAACGTTATACAGGAGATGTAGCGCAGGTAATGTCGCTGTCACCAGCGGCGAAAAAATGACACTGAATGTCACAGATATTTAGGATGCGCAAACATTATACAGAAAATGTAGCGCAGGTAATGTCGCTGTCGCAAGCAGCTAAGAAAAAATGACACTGAATGTCACAGATATTTAGGATGTGCAAACGTTATACAGGAGATGTAGCACAGGTAATGTCGCTGTCAGCAGTGGCCAAACAATTGCACGCAATTTAGTGCAGATTGCGCTAATAATATATATTGCAGCCAGATAAAACTGTCTGCCTTTCAACACTAAATCCTACTTTTAAAAAAAACTATTCCTGTCCTTACACTATCTGTCCCTTCTGCTGCAGCTCACCCTGACTAAGACTGAGCCGAACCACGTGTCATCAGTACTATGACACCTAGTACCAATGATATAGCACCCGATGACGCGTTCTGGCCAGCCAATCACTGTAATGCCAGTAACCAACATGGCTATGGCATTCGAGAGAGTGCCAGTACTTCCCCGCATGTTTATTGCCTGCTACGCAGCCAACAAACATGCAGGGACGAGACTCGAGCATCGCGCTCGAGCACAAGCAGTGTTCAGCCGAACACTGCAATCTTCCGAGCATCGCGATGCTCGAGTCAAAATGGTGTTTGGCCGAGCATGCTCGCCCAACACTAGTCATCAGTGATTCTGATTTTCCTGGATCAAAGCCTTCATACAATTCTCCCATCATCATCTCTGGTAAGGCCATGTCAACTGCCTTGCTGAGCAATTTCTTTACACAGGGAAAAATACAAAGATAATTAGTACAAGCAAAACTAAAACGATGATAATATTAATTCTCTAGCCCTTCTTCCCATTGACTATTATGAACATAAGAACTATTAATCCAACTTTGTTCTTCCTTTTGCACAACTTTTTCACAGCCCAGAAACCTATTTTTACTATCTCATTTAAAATCCATATTCTTTTGAGTCAGGATCAGCAGTCACAAAATGGGGAAAAAGAAACACTATCCTTTCAAGTCTCCAGACTCAACACTTTCTTGAAATGACTCCAATTATGCTTTCCTTTGAGCTTCACTGTGTGGTCAGCAACACTCAGAATGGACCATCAAACCAGTGTTTGAGGACTTTCCTAACGTGTCTTTCTACTACCACCCAATCTCCAGACACAAGTGGGTGGGTTCCTGGTACTTTATCAAGATCTGGAAATGAAGCAAAAACTCGAGAATATATTTTAATCAAATGCTTGTGCAAACTGATCACATAATCTGTCAGACAACCATGTTGCATCTGGAGCTGCTGTGTGAAATACAATCCTGTCCTAGGTCCTGACCCAAAAAGGACCATATAGGTTTGAATCTTTAACTTTAGTGACCCGTTCACTTCCTTTTTCCCTATCCTTCCTACCGCTGCTTTGTGGATGGTACAAAGCATGTAAGGCATGTTCTACACCCAAAACCTTCATCATCTCCTGCATCACTTCACCTGTGAAGTGAATACCTCTGTCACTTTCAATTGTCTCAGGTACCTCATACCTGCATACAACTTCGGCCATAATCTTTGCTTCTTTGGACATGCTTCTGGCCATCCTGAAAACAAGGGATCGCCATAGCAATCATAGCAGTGGCTATGGGGCCCTACACACACTACACACAGGCAGCCAGGCCTGAGCCGCGGACTGCCCGCCCACTACACTAGACTAGTGTAGTGGGCGGGGCGCAGGCGGTCCGCGGCTCGGGCCTGGCTGGGCCTGGGGAGAAGGAGTCAGTAGGTGGTGGAGGGGGCCATAACGGGGGGCGTACCTGAGGGACGGAGGCGGAGCCAGGCACCAGTGCCGCGGGCACGGCCGCAGCGCAGGAAATTGGAATCCTATTATCCTAAGTTCCGGAATCCATTGTGACCTGCCTGCAGGGCAGGCTAGTGGAGGGCCGAGGGCGGGCACAATTAGTGGGCGGTCCGTCCGTGGCCCAGGCCGGCTCGGGCCTGGCTGGGGAGGAGTCAGGAGCAGTCAGAGCAGGCGAGCAGCACAGATGAGGTAGGCAGTGGAGGGGGCCGGACCGGGGGCGTACCTGAGTGGAGGGAGGAGGGACTGGAGCCAGCCAGCCAGCCACCAGGTTGGAGAAGCAGCAGAGGGAGGCGGACTCAGGCGGTGGAGGGGGCCGGTCCTCTTCTCTCTGCTCGGGGCTCCTGCCTCCTCCTCAACTGGTCTCCACTCCAGTCTCCAGTCCTGCCACTCCAGTCTGTGCCTGCTGTGACTAGTGTGCTCTAAATAAAAGTAAGTGAAAGAAAGTGAGAACTTATGATTTCTGAGATACTTGATCTGAATTCTGAAGTTAAAATGAGCTGCCTTGGGGCCTCCAAGAGAAGCAAGGGGCGCCCTCCTTTTCATTGCACGTCTGCAGGCAGCTCTTTTTAACTTCAGAATTCAGATCATCAGACTCTCACTAATTACTAATTTACAGCACACACACCCTCTAGTGTCCGCTATCAGACAGGGGAGGGAAGAAACCCCAGAACTAGAGTGTGCCCCCCAACTTGGGGGGCACACTGACACTCTAGTTCTGGGGTTTCTTTTCTTCCCTACCCTGTCTGATGGTTGACACTACAGGGGTGTGTGTGCTGTAATTAGTAAGTGAGAGTCTGATGATCTGAAGTTAAAAAGAGATGCCAGCAGTGATAAGGAGGGCGCCCCTTCTTTTTTGGGAGGCACACTAGTTCTGGGGTTTCTCCCCCCCCCCCCTTATATGACAGACTATGGGTACTTTTACACTTGTGGCAGGACGGATCCGGCAGGCTGTTCAGCCTGTCGGATCTGTCCTGCCACTATTTTGCTGGACCGCTGCTCCGTCCCCATTGAACGGTGGGAGAACTAGGATGGGTGTTTGGGTGGGAGCTCTGGAAGGCGTGGTGGGAGGCCCGATAGATATGTGGGGGGGGCCCATACATTCATTTTTTTTGCTATGGGGCTAGCTACGCCCCTGACACCACCCCCAGAATTGCTGATGATCTCTGTTGCTGTTCTGCTGTTATTTCCAATGCATTCTGGTCTTTATCAAAATCTTATAACAAGACAGCATACAAGTTGCAATCATACAATAATTTTTGTTAAACCCAAATCATCTTATTTGCCACGTGGTCTTAATTGGTGTTGCACACATATAATATTTTTTGTTAACAGCCGGAGGTCAGCTGTTTGGGAAAGAAGAAAGAAAATTATCAAGCAATCTTTACATTTCTTCTTCTAGCAAAAGGTTATTACACATATTACATTACTTACTCCGCACAGCATATTCCCTCCCCCCTTCTCATAGTCATTATTTTTTTTTCATAGCCTGCATCTCTTATCTAAGGAATGTTTACCTAGCAGACTATATGCTTCTCTGTTAAAGCTGGGGGATGGAAATTAGCCCCCTCCTACGTGACTCTTATCTCTCAAGGAGCCATCCAACTTTCCTGAGATTTCGAGATTTTGTTTGTCCGGAGACACTACAGATTGGGGGAGGGCACTTTTCAAAGGGGGGCTGCAAAACCTTTTGATTCTTGAGCGCCATTTTAGGGTGGTGGCTCATCTTGTCCCACAGTATACATGTACCTCTTTATTCCTTCATCACTCAACTTCTTACAGTTTTTCACATGTTTATTCCCCTCTTTCCTGGCTACTAGCTGGGGGGGCTATATATTCTCCTCCTTCATTTCAGACTGACACACACAAGACAGAGGAGTGAACAGACACCTTTAACCCTTTCCTCCGCAAAGGATTCACCCTCCCCTCTGGTTGGCTCAATCTGACTATCAATCGCGTCCGACTAGTCAGCCAGGGACTCCCCCGCAACTCAGGTCAGGCGGAATAATTGTCCGCCCCTGATCAGGTTCAGCGGCCAGAATTTTGTCCCACACCTCGGCACTACAATGCCCTCTAGTCCAAACCAGGAGGTCACTTTTTCCCTTCCTTTGCCTATGGTTTTAACAATCCGTGCTCAATTTACTCCTCAGACAATCACATGTCCACATAAACACATATACACATCAGAGTGATCCGTCAATTAAAGGAAATCTGTTACCAGAATCATCACCATTAAACTAAAATTATTGTCTTGTAGCACTTACTCAGCTGTACAGTGTTTGTTGGGAGTGGTCTATTATATGTAGGAGGGGCTTATAACAATCGGCGGGGCCGACACGCGCCGCATTTTTATTTGTAGGATGGCCTTAGAAAAATGGGTGGGGCTAAAATGTTCTATGTACTTATACTACCAACAGTCCCTATGTATAAGTACATAGCAGCTGCTGGCAGTATAAGTACATAGGAGATGCTAGGAGTAGTAGTCACAGCTACTACTACTCCAAACATCTCTTATATACTTATAACCTACAGCTCCTATGTATAAGTACATAGGAGCTGCTTATATATTTATATGCTGCAGTTTTTCATCCCCCTGTATACTCACCTCCTGTCTTTATGCAAAACCCTCGCAGGCTGGCGCTAAAATGGCGAAACAGGAAGTAGTGATCCCCGCTCCTCCTACATACCAGCGCAGGCGCAGAATGATAAAAAAAGGATCCGGTGATGCGTCAAATGCCTGAACACTTGGTGCCGGATTTGGAACCAATACATTTCAATGGCAATTAATGCCTGATCCGGCAAGTGCGGTAGTGTTCTGGAATTTTGACCGGACAAAACACGTAAAAGCGACGGAACGGAAGACATCCTGATGCATACTGAACTTTTTCTGGTACTGAGACCCTATGCTGAATCTCGATACAAGAAAAGAACAACGCAAGTGTGAAAAGTTCACCATTTTGTTTTGTGAATGATTTACCTGTTCTGTAAAGTTGCTGTTTTCTTGTAGTAAATGTTCAATAAGAGCTTGTCATGCTTGATCCCTTTGATGAAAGAATTCCATGATGAAGTGCAGGGATGGAGGATCCCAGGAGGGAAGCCAGGTCTAAAAAAGAAGGTTTTTATGGATTGTTCCAAAGGGTTAATCACAGACCTCCGATAGGAAAGTGTTACTGTGTTTGCAATTGCTACCAGTCCAGAACCTAAAAGAAATAAAAAAAGAGACCGGTGCTCCATAGTGTGAGCCATCACAATGAATGTGTAACCGCAAAGGTGCAAATATGTTTACCAGATGGATGAATGATCAGGCGTGTAAACTAAACCTAGAGATCCACCACAAGGTCGGTGTCCCACGTGCAATAGAATTGGTGGCTGCTGCTTCCTCTGTATGGCTTGTCAAGCGGTGGCCACAATAAAAGTGCAGGAAAAAGGGCAAAAACTGTTCAGGGGTGCTGCCAATCCAATTAAAAATGTTTTATCAATTAAAATGTATTAAAATCACAATGTGTTTAATCTGTACATATACAGAAGTAACAAGATAGAGGCAGACCAGCATACAATTCCCAGGCTCCTACATTGAATCCATATTTCAATTCTCCAGACAAAGCTTGGTCCCTTCATGTCCGATGACACCATTGCAGGTCCTGCACCACCTCTTTGCCTCTCCACTGCTGAGCTCTGCACCTGGTCACATGATGGTGATCTCATCATCAAATTGCGAAACACACACACAGCTGGTACTACAAAGAAAAATTGGGGGTTAGTCAGCACATCCAGTGCGCAGGTGCATGTTGCCATGGCTGAAAGCACAAAGGCAAAAAAATATACAATGCAACAGCACTCTGCAAACCAAATAAAGTTCAATAATGCCAAAATAATAGAAAGTATTCTGGTGCAAATGCTGCGCTAATAAATTTGAGATGCTTGGCAAATCATTTTGTAGAAAATTATTTGGGCCCGTCTGCCAAACGTCAAGGCGATCTCAGTAAGATGGGAACCTAACACTAAATACCACATTAACTGGTGCCATACTGGACTCCATTACATTCAGGGAATGCAGGTTCCACATGCATGCTGAGCCCACATTATATTTTGCCTCTTATGGTGCCAAAACACTATGGATGTCTGAATGAGGCCTAAATTACATCACTATCAGTCCACAGGCTCTTCCCTCACCATCTCCAGAGTGCAATAAACAGCTTGAATCAGCAAGTACATCAAAACACATCTGTATCTAATCCTATCATGTATAATACCATCGTCCAGTCAGTGCGGGTCAGGGAAGCCATGGTCAGCCTGAAAAATGTGGCCGACACATGAAGCGGACATGGATTGCTGGGCCGATCACGGTCATTTGCATGAGCCCTATTACTCATACTGAGCTCCCATAACAGTGACATCCACAGCTTCCCCATAACAGTGGCCTCTACAGCGGCCCCATAAAAGTGATATCCACAGTGTCCCCATAACAGTGACCTCTACAGCGCCCCCATAACAGTGACATCCACAGTGTCACGGCTGTGTTTCGGTCTCTGTGTTGTTTTCCATGACACGTTTGCCGTGCATGCTGGTTGCCTGGGACAATGTGTAGTTTATGCAGCATGTGTGTACACTTCTCCTTTAAGGTTTGTTTCCCTTCCCTGTCTGGTGCTGGTGGGGTTAACTACCTGGCTGGGTGTGGTCACTAGGTGCTTATATTGCCTGTGGCTGGTAGCCTGGAGTTTTGTTGTTTTCCAGCCTCTGTTGCTGGGTGGTCCATCTGCCCAGTCCTTAGGAACCACCTTGTGAGACATCGATGTCACCTTCCCTGTCTTTCCGTATTCTATGTGTGGTGTGGTATGTACGGGTTGGTGCTGTATGTCTAGTTGTTGTTCCATGTCTGGTCTGTCTATTGTATGTATAGTCCTGCATGAATGCTAGACATGTCCCCTGTCTGTACCTTCGGTGAGAGGGTTCCAAGGTTCCCCGGAGGGGGAACAACAAGTCAGTGTGCATCTCTGCCTGGGGCCGCCATGCATCCTGTCTGCATGGGGGTCCAGGCAGTTTATGGTGTGCTAGATTCTGTGTTTGTTGTTTGTACTGTGTCTTGTATGGTGTTCGGGTTCCAGTACATTTGCATGGATTCCAGTTTGCTGCTCACTGTCATTTCTCTATGTTTCTAAGCCTGAGGGAGATTCTGGTTCATCCTTCTGGTGGAGGAACCGGTCGTCTCTAGTCCTGACACTATAACCAGGGTTCTACAGGGTTAGTTAGGGCCCTAGGTTCCGGTGTATGAACTTCCCTACCATCGAGGCCCGTTCATACTTATAGTTATGTTTAGAAGAAATCCCAGCAATCGTCGTGTCTTGATAGAATATTGTTTATTGCATCAAATCAATAAGTCCTACACCCAGGACGCGTTTCGGCTAGCATGCCTTCATTAACAGGTAAAAAATAATCTGACAAAACAGGTATATATAGGAAACAATGTACCGCCTCTCATGACGTCTTGTCCAGAAGGGCGGAACCAATTAATTATACAAATCCTGTGTTTTAACCCCTCAGTCTATGCAAGGGCAAGAGAAACAAATGAACCAAGATAAACCAAACAAATATATCCAAAATACCATATTATCAGGTGTGGGATCCCTCAATGGACCGTTGATGTCTGAAAAACATTCAAATACACTCATCAATCTTATGAACAAATCATATATCAAATATGCATAATTTCGTAGTCCCTTTTGAGGCCCCTACGATACAAAGTGTCCAATGTATGGAACCAATAAGCCTCTCTGCGTTGCAATAGCCTCTTAATGTCTCCACCTCTTCTCGGTCTCTTAATCTGTTCCAGTATCTGGAATCTAAGTTGGGCTATAGTATGTTTGCACTGATCAAAGTGAAAAGGGATGGGTAACATAAGATTTTTTGTTCTAATTGTTGATTTGTGTTTTCCAATGCGATCCCTTATTGTTTGTGTTGTCTCCCCTATATATAATAGGCCACAAGGACATTTTATCAAATAAACCACATTAGTGGATTCACAAGTGAAAAAACCTTCTATGAGATATGGTCGTCCATTATGAGGGTGATAAAATGTGGGGCCCTTAATAATATAGGAGCACTGTAAACAGTGCAAACATGGAAACGTGCCCTTACGGGGTGTTGACAATACCTGTTGTTTTAATGTCACTTTCCTACTCCCTAAATCAGCGTGCACAAGTCTATCCCTATAATTGGGGTTTCTTTTGTTGCATATCAAAGGTAGATTTTTAAATTCCTCAATTGAGGGGTATGCTTTCCCCAACAAGTGCCAATGTTTACGTATGATATTATCAAACCTCTGATTATAGGGATGATACTTGTGCACCAGTGCCAATCTAGAAGATTTTGTATCCTTGGTTTTAACTAATTCTGTATTCAATTCCTTCAAAGTTGAGGGGGGATATCCCCTCTCCTCAAATCTATTGGACATTTCTTTTATCCTAGTTGTTTGTACATTCGGATCCGTGACTATATACTCGGGACTCTCTGAAATTGGGATTTTGGAATTGCCCTCTTTAGAGATGGTGCATGGAAACTGGAGAAGTGAAGAATGCTATTTCTATCTGTCTCTTTTCGGAATAAATTATTTGATAAATTACCCATTTGATCCTTAATTACCAGTGTATCTAAAAAACTCACCACATAATTATCACAAACCAATGTAAACTGTAATTCATCATAAACATGATTCAGATGGTCAAGGAAGGTTAATAGGGTCTCACGTGGCCCCGCCCATATGCAAAAAATGTCATCAATAAATCTTTTCCAAACGAGCATATTATTATTTTGGTACCGTTCGGTATTGTATACAAAGGAATCCTCAAAACTTGACATATACGCATTTGCATAGGGCGGGGCCACGTTCGACCCCATCGCGGTCCCACGTCGCTATAGATAGAAGTTATCCTCGAACATAAAATAGTTCTCATGCAACACAAGATGTAAAAGCTGAAGAAAAAATTCTTGTTCATTTTTGGTGTATTGACTTCTATCTAATAGGGATCTCACTGCTTGTATACCCCTATTGTGATCAATCGAGGTGTACAAACTAACTACATCAATAGTTACCAGAAGGCTATCTAAAGGAATTGTTAGTCCAGCAATTGTACTGAGAAAGTGTTGTGTATCAAACAAAAAGGATTTAGTATCTTTAATCAAAGGTGTTAATACCTTCTCCAGTACAATTGCTAGGGGCGATAGAATAGAACCCACAGAGGCCACAATGGGACGCCCTGGGGGGTCAATTAAAGTTTTATGCACTTTAGGAAGAACATAAAACACCGGGGTAATGGGTGTGTGATTAATCAAAAATGTGTACATTTTTCCATCTATTACTCCCTTAGATAAAAAGTGCTGTACTGTTTTCACAATCTTTTCTTTTATCCGGAACACTGGATCACTTTGTAACTGTTCATATGTATTGCGGTCAGAAAGCTGTCGCATAACCTCAGTCACATATTTATCTCTATCCATCAGGACAATCGCACCCCCTTTATCCGCCGGTTTCAAAATTATATTCTTATCCTCCATCAAAGATCTGATCGCCATTTTTTCTTGCGATGTTACATTTTGTGCCATTTTTAAATTGCCCCTTTTCACGGAATCAATCTGATTTTGTATCTCCTTATTAACCAACTGGATATAAGTTTCAATTCGATGATATATTTTAGGGGGCATATATTGACTTTTATTTCTAAGCCCCAGATCCACCAGACGTAAGCCACAATGGCCCCCCTCTGCCACATCCCCCTCTTGTGAATATTCGCCCGATGTAGCAAAATGTGCCTTTAATCAGAGTTTTTGAAAAAACTGATTCAAATCCACATTGAACTGAAAACTATTAAAAACGGTGGACGAACTAAACAAAAGTCCTTTTTGTAAAGCCGATATTTGATCGGGATTGAGACTTCTCGAAGATAAATTAATCACAAGTGACTGGCTCTTACCTGAGAGCGCGTCTGGATCATTTGGCTCGATCCCATCCCTTCGCCAGCGCTTCCGGTGCTTGCTTCCTGCGCGCCTTGTGCGCCTCCCCCTCCACGAGGACGCCGACCGCCCCGCCGAAAAAAAAGGGCGAATCTCTTGTGGTCCTGTAGATTCGTTTCCAGTAGGGATGAGCGAACACAAACTGTATAGTTTGGGTTCGTACCGAATTTTGGGGTGTCCGTGACACGGACCCAAACCCGAACATTTTCGTAAAAGTCCGGGTTCGGGTTCGGTGTTCGGCGCTTTCTTGGCGCTTTTTGAAAGGCTGCAAAGCAGCCAATCAACAAGCGTCATACTATTTGCCCCAAGAGGCCATCACAGCCTTGCCTACTATTGGCATGGCTGTGATTGGCCAGTGCAGCATGTGACCCAGCCTCTATATAAGCTTGGGTCACGTAGCGCTGCACGTCACTCTGCTGATACAAGTGTAGGGAGAGGTTGCAGCTGCGATGTTAGGGCGAGATTAGGCAGTGATTAACTCCTCCAAAAGACTTCATTCAGTGATCGATCTACAGCTGTGGATCATTGAACTGCTGCTATTCAATTGCTCAGTGTTTTTAGGGTGCCCAGAGCGTTTTTCAGTCACTTTTTTCTGGGGTGATCGGCGGCCATTTTGTGGCTTGCTTGTGCGCCAGCACAAGCTGCCACCAAGTACATTTAACCATCAATAGTGTGGTTATTTTTTGCTATATCCTACATCAGGGTCAAGCTTTCATCAAGTGCATTTAACCATCAATAGTGTGGTTATTTTTTGGCCATATACTACATCAGGGGCAAGTTGAGCCTGTCACCCAGCGCCTAAAAAATAGGCCTCACATTTATATTAATCCAAATCTGTCATTACTGCTTTAGCTGGTCAAGTTAGTTAAAAGGGCATATTAGATTCAAGGTGCTAATAGGGTAATTCTCAAGAACTTCACACACACGCTACAGTGCAGATCCAAGTCTAATTCTGTGATTAAACGTATACCTGTCACCCAGGGCCTAAAAAATAGGCCTCACATTGATATTCATCCAAATCTGTACTGTTTTAGCTGGTCAAGTTAGTTTTACTGTCCGTCAAAGCACAGTTTTTGTTCTGGGTTGAAAAACAATTCCCAAATTTGCAATTCTCAAAATTAGTGGTTTCTGCTGTATCAGGCCTACTTTAAATCTATCCCTAAAAGGGTATATTAGATTCAAGGTGCTGATAGGGTAATTCTCAAAAACTTAACACACACGCTACAGTGCAGATCCAAGTCTAATTCTGTAATTAAACGTATACCTGTCACCCAGCGCCTAAAAAATAGGCCTCACATTTATATTCATCCAAATCTGTACTGTTTTAGCTGGTCAAGTTAGTTTTACTGTCCGTCAAAGCACAGTTTTTGTTCTGGGTTGAAATACAATTCCCAAATTTGCAATTCTCAAAATTAGTGGTTTCTGCTGTAGGGATGAGCGAACACAAACTGTATAGTTTGGGTTCGTACCGAATTTTGGGGTGTCCGTGACACGGACCCAAACCCGAACATTTTCGTAAAAGTCCGGGTTCGGGTTCGGTGTTCGGCGCTTTCTTGGCGCTTTTTGAAAGGCTGCAAAGCAGCCAATCAACAAGCGTCATACTACTTGCCCCAAGAGGCCATCACAGCCTTGCCTACTATTGGCATGGCTGTGATTGGCCAGTGCAGCATGTGACCCAGCCTCTATATAAGCTTGGGTCACGTAGCGCTGCACGTCACTCTGCTGTTACAAGTGTAGGGAGAAGTTGCAGCTGCGATGTTAGGGCGAGATTAGGCAGTGATTAACTCCTCCAAAAGACTTCATTCAGTGATCGATCTACAGCTGTGGATCATTGAACTGCTGCTATTCAATTGCTCAGTGTTTTTAGGCTGCCCAGAGCGTTTTTCAGTCACTTTTTTCTGGGGTGATCGGCGGCCATTTTGTGGCTTGCTTGTGCACCAGCACAAGCTGCCACCAAGTACATTTAACCATCAATAGTGTGGTTATTTTTTGCTATATCCTACATCAGGGTCAAGCTTTTATCAAGTGCATTTAACCATCAATAGTGTGGTTATTTTTTTGGCCATATACTACATCAGGGGCAAGCTGACCTTGTCACCCAAGTGCATTTAACCATCAATAGTGTGGTTATTTTTTGCTATATCCTACATCAGGGTCAAGCTTTCATCAAGTGCATTTAACCATCAATAGTGTGGTTATTTTTTGGCCATATACTACATCAGGGGCAAGTTGAGCCTGTCACAAAGTGCATTTAACCATCAATAGTGTGGTTATTTTTTGGCCATATACTACATCAGGGGCAAGTTGAGCCTGTCACCCAGCGCCTAAAAAATAGGCCTCACATTTATATTAATCCAAATCTGTCATTACTGCTTTAGCTGGTCAAGTTAGTTAAAAGGGTATATTAGATTCAAGGTGCTAATAGGGTAATTCTCAAGAACTTCACACACACGCTACAGTGCAGATCCAAGTCTAATTCTGTGATTAAACGTATACCTGTCACCCAGGGCCTAAAAAATAGGCCTCACATTGATATTCATCCAAATCTGTACTGTTTTAGCTGGTCAAGTTAGTTTTACTGTCTGTCAAAGCACAGTTTTTGTTCTGGGTTGAAAAACAATTCCCAAATTTGCAATTCTCAAAATTAGTGGTTTCTGCTGTATCAGGCCTACTTTAAATCTATCCCTAAAAGGGTATATTAGATTCAAGGTGCTGATAGGGTAATTCTCAAAAACTTAACACACACGCTACAGTGCAGATCCAAGTCTAATTCTGTAATTAAACGTATACCTGTCACCCAGCGCCTAAAAAATAGGCCTCACATTTATATTCATCCAAATCTGTACTGTTTTAGCTGGTCAAGTTAGTTTTACTGTCCGTCAAAGCACAGTTTTTGTTCTGGGTTGAAATACAATTCCCAAATTTGCAATTCTCAAAATTAGTGGTTTCTGCTGTATCAGGCCTACTTTAAATCTATCCCTAAAAGGGTATATTAGATTCAAGGTGCTGATAGGGTAATTCTCAAAAACTTAACACACACGCTACAGTGCAGATCCAAGTCTAATTCTGTGATTAAACGTATACCTGTCACCCAGCGCCTAAATAATAGGCCTCAAATTTATATTCAGCTAAATCTGTCATTACTGGTGTGCGTGTATTAGTGTAATACGGTACCTAAATAGATAGCCAGATAGACTTAGTGTTAGGTGTCTGTAAAAAAAGGCCTGAATTTTAATTCAATACATTGGCCCGAATAATATTTTTCTTATTGTGGTGAACGGTAACAATGAGGAAAACATCTAGTAAGGGATGCGGACACGGACATGGTCGTGGTGGTGTTAGTGGACCCTCTGGTGCTGGGAGAGGACGTGGCCATTCTGCCACAGCCACACGTCCTAGTGAACCAACTACCTCAGGTCCCAGTAGCCAGTAGAATTTACAGCGATATTTTGTGGGGCCCAATGCCGTTCTAAGGATGGTAAGGCCTGAGCAGGTACAGGCATTAGTCAATTGGGTGGCCGACAGTGGATCCAGCACGTTCACATTATCTCCCACCCAGTCTTCTGCAGAAAGCGCACAGATGGCGCATGAAAACCAAGCCCATCAGTCTGTCACATCACCCCCATGCATATCAGGGAAACTGTCTGAGCCTCAAGTTATGCAGCAGTCACTTATGCTGTTTGAAGACTCTGCTGGCAGGGTTTCCCAAGGGCATCCACCTAGCCCTTCCCCAGGGGTGGAAGAGATAGAATGCACTAACGCACAACCACTTACTGTATGTTTCCTGATGATGAGGACATGGGAATACCACCTCAGCACGTCTCTGATGATGACGAAACACAGGTGCCAACTGCTGCGTCTTTCTGCAGTGTGCAGACTGAACAGGAGGTCAGGGATCAAGACTGGGTGGAAGACGATTCAGGGGACGATGAGGTCCTAGACCCCACATGGAATGAAGGTCGTGCCACTGACTTTCACAGTTCGGAGGAAGAGGCAGTGGTGAGACCGAGCCAACAGCGTAGCAAAAGACAAAGAGGGAGCAGTGGGGAAAAGCAGAACACCCGCCGCCAAGAGACTCCGCCTGCTACTGACCGCCGCCATCTGGGACCAAGCACCCCAAAGGCAGCTTCAAGGAGTTCCCTGGCATGGCACTTCTTCAAACAATGTGCTGACGACAAGACCCGAGTGGTTTGCACGCTGTGCCATCAGAGCCTGAAGCGAGGCATTAACGTTCTGAACCTTAGCACAACCTGCATGACCAGGCACCTGCATGCAAAGCATGAACTGCAGTGGAGTAAACACCTTAAAAACAAGGAAGTCACTCAGGCTCCCCCTGCTACCTCTTCTGCTGCTGCCGCCTCGGCCTCTTCTGCTGCTGCCGCCGCCTCGGCCTCTTCCTCCGCCTCTGGAGGAACGTTGGCACCTGCCGCCCAGCAAACATGGGATGTACCACCAACACCACCACCTGCGTCACCAAGCATCTCAACCATGTCACACGGCAGCGTTCAGCTCTCCATCTCACAAACATTTGAGAGAAAGCGTAAATTCCCACCTAGCCACCCTCGATCCCTGGCCCTGAATGCCAGCATATCTAAACTACTGGCCTATGAAATGCTGTCATTTAGGCTGGTGGAGACAGACAGCTTCAAACAGCTCATGTCACTTGCTGTCCCACAGTATGTTGTTTCCAGCCGGCACTACTTCTCCAGGAGAGCCGTGCCTTCCCTGCACCACAACCAAGTATCCGATAAAATCAAGTATGCACTGCGCAACGCCATCTGTGGCAAAGTCCACCTAACCACAGATACATGGACCAGTAAGCACGGCCAGGGACGCAATATCTCCCTAACTGCACACTGGGTAAATGTAGTGGCGGCTGGGCCCCAGGCGGAGAGCTGTTTGGCGCACGTCCTTCCGCCGCCAAGGATCGCAGGGCAACATTCTTTGCCTCCTGTCTCCTCCTCCTCCTACTCAGCTTCCTCCTCCTCTTCTTCCACCTGCTCATCCAGTCAGCCACACACCTTCACCACCAACTTCAGCACAGCCGGGGTAAACGTCAGCAGGCCATTCTGAAACTCATATGTTTGGGGGACAGGCCCCACACCGCACAGGAGTTGTGGCGGGGTATAGAACAACAGACCGACGAGTGGTTGCTGCCAATGAGCCTCAAGCCCGGCCTGGTGGTGTGCGATAATGGGCAAAATCTCGTTGCAGCTCTGGGACTAGCCAGTTTGAAGCACATCCCTTGCCTGGTGCATGTGCTGAATTTGGTGGTGCAGAAGTTCATTCACAACTACCCCGACATGTCAGAGCTGCTGCATAAAGTGCGGGCCGTCTGTTCGCGCTTCCGGCGTTCACACCCTGCCGCTGCTCGCCTGTCTGCGCTACAGCGTAACTTCGGCCTTCCCGCTCACCGCCTCATATGCGACGTGCCCACCAGGTGGAACTCCACCTTGCACATGCTGGACAGACTGTGCGAGCAGCAGCAGGCCATAGTGGAGTTTCAGCTGCAGCACGCATGGGTCAGTCGCACTGCGGATCAGCCCCACTTCACCACCAATGACTGGGCCTCCATGCGAGACCTGTGTGCCCTGTTGCGCTGTTTTGAGTACTCCACCAACATGGCCAGTGGCGATGACGCCGTTATCAGCGTTACAATACCACTTCTATGTCTCCTTGAGAAAACACTTAGGGTGATGATGGAAGAGGAGGTGGCCCAGGAGGAGGAGGAGGAGGAAGAGGGGTCATTTTTAGCACTTTCAGGCCAGTCTCTTCGAAGTGACTCAGAGGGAGGTTTTTTGCAACAGCAGAGGCCAGGTACAAATGTGGCCAGGCAGGGCCCACTACTGGAGGACGAAGAGGACGAGGATGAGGAGGAGGTGGAGGAGGATGAGGATGAAGCAGGTTCACAGCGGGCTGGCAACCAACGCAGCTCGGGCCCATCACTGGTGCGTGGCTGGGGGGAAACACAGGACGATGACGATACGCCTCCCACAGAGGACAGCTTGTCCTTACCTCTGGGCAGCCTGGCACACATGAGCGACTACATGCTGCAGTGCCTGCGCAACGACAGCAGAGTTGCCCACATTTTAATGTGTGCGGACTACTGGGTTGCCACCCTGCTGGATCCACGGTACAAAGACAATGTGCCCACCTTACTTCATGCACTAGAGCGTGATAGTAAGATGCTGTGAGTACAAGCGCACGTTGGTAGACACGCTACTGAGAGCATTCCCAAATGACACAGGGGAACAAGTGGAAGCCCAAGGCGAAGGCAGAGGAGGAGCAAGAGGTCGCCAACGCACCTGTGTCACGGCCAGCTCCTCTGAGGGCAGGGTTAGCATGGCAGAGATGTGGAAAAGTTTTGTCACCACGCCACAGCTAACTGCACCACCACCTGATACAGAACGTGTTAGCAGGAGGCAACATTTCAATAACATGGTGGAACAGTACCTGTGCATACCCCTCCACGTACTGACTGATGGTTCGGTCCCATTCAACTTCTGGGTCTCCAAATTGTCCACGTGGCCAGAGCTAGCATTTTATGCCTTGGAGGTGCTGGCCTGCCCGGCGGCCAGCGTTTTGTCTGAACATGTATTCAGCACGGCAGGGGGCGTCATTACAGACAAACGCAGCCGCCTGTCTACAGCCAATGTGGACAAGCTGACGTTCATAAAAATGAACCAGGCATGGATCCCACAGGACCTGTCCATCCCTTGTGCAGATTAGACATTAACTACCTCCCCTTAACAATATATTATTGTACTCCAGGGCACTTCCTCATTCAATCCTATTTTTATTTTCATTTTACCATTATATTGCGGGGCAACCCAAAGTTGAATGAACCTCTCCTCTGTCTGGGTGCCGGGGCCTAAAAATATCTGACAGTGGCCTGTTCCAGTGGTGGGTGACATGAAGCCTGATTCTCTGCTATGACATGAAGACTGATTCTCTGCTGACATGAAGCCTGAATCTCTGTTATGGGACCTCTCTCCTCTGCCTGGGTGCCGGGGCCTAAAAATATGTGACAGTGGCCTGTTCCAGTGGTGGGTGACGTGAAGCCTGATTCTCTGCTATGACATGAAGACTGATTCTCTGCTGACATGAAGCCTGAATCTCTGTTATGGGACCTCTCTCCTCTGCCTGGGTGCCGGGGCCTAAAAATATGTGACAGTGGCCTGTTCCAGTGGTGGGTGACGTGAAGCCTGATTCTCTGCTATGACATGAAGACTGATTCTCTGCTGACATGAAGCCTGAATCTCTGTTATGGGACCTCTCTCCTTTGCCTGGGTGCCAGGGCCTAAAAATATGTGACAGTGGCCTGTTCCAGTGGTGGGTGACGTGAAGCCTGATTCTCTGCTATGACATGAAGACTGATTCTCTGCTGACATGAAGCCTGAATCTCTGTTATGGGACCTCTCTCCTCTGCCTGGGTGCCTGGGCCTAAATATGTGACAGTGGCCTGTTCCAGTGGTGGGTGACGTGAAGCCTGATTCTCTGCTATGACATGAAGACTGATTCTCTGCTGACATGAAGCCTGAATCTCTGTTATGGGACCTCTCTCCTCTGCCTGGGTGCCGGGGCCTAAAAATATGTGACAGTGGCCTGTTCCAGTGGTGGGTGACGTGAAGCCTGATTCTCTGCTATGACATGAAGACTGATTCTCTGCTGACATGAAGCCTGAATCTCTGTTATGGGACCTCTCTCCTCTGCCTGGGTGCCAGGGCCTAAATATGTGACAGTGGCCTGTTCCAGTGGTGGGTGACGTGAAGCCTGATTCTCTGCTATGACATGAAGACTGATTCTCTGCTGACATGAAGCCTGAATCTCTGTTATGGGACCTCTCTCCTCTGCCTGGGTCCCTGGGCCTAAATATGTGACAGTGGCCTGTTCCAGTGGTGGGTGACGTGAAGCCTGATTCTCTGCTATGACATGAAGACTGATTCTCTGCTGACATGAAGCCTGAATCTCTGTTATGGGACCTCTCTCCTCTGCCTGGGTGCCGGGGCCTAAAAATATCTGACAGTGGCCTGTTCCAGTGGTGGGTGATGTGAAGCCTGATTTTATGACAAGACACGGAGGCTCGTATTGCATCAACTCTCTTTACTGATCTACCATAGCAGCAAAGAAGAAAACTGGTATTACATAGAGAAAAAACCATGGTAACCAACTCCTCCCCATTATCCCAGTATATCTAGGCTCAGCTCTCTGGGATCCTCCTCTTTCTTTGCTGCTGCCATGGCAGATAAGTACTTCTCCTTGTTACGTTATTATATTTTATGTTATACTCGGTCAATTTCTTTTGCTTGCCCCTTTTGGGTCGTATTAGTTTGCTGTACTTTGTTTTAGCCTCTATACTAAGTTTTGTTTGGGTTGTTTTTACACCCTGTTTGCTTCCCCACATTGTTTTATCTTTTTGCTAGGTCCCTCTTTCTTTAGGTCCTCTTTATACACGCTCCGCTCCCCCCCCTTACTGGTTGGAGTTTGCTTCTACCTTGTTTCTCGTCCGGTCCTGCCACATTCGTCTCCGGCATTCTTATCTTCATTCCGCCCAAGTTCTTGCGATATGCGGGAATTCGGGCGCCATCTTAGCTTTCACCTCCTCTTCTTTTCGTGCGCTTGAGCGGCTCCTCCCCCTCTGTTCGCGGGTTTTTCTCACCGCTTCCCTGTCGGACGCTTCAGTTCCTGCTGCCTTTTTCCTGCGCTCGGTCCCTCCAGCGTTTGGTGCGCTACTCCGGTGAGTCTCTCTGACAACTACCTCTTGCGTTTTGCATAGTTTTTAGGGCGCTTTTCCCTTACTGTGTGTTTTCTGTTTCTTTCCTCAGATTTGACATCTTGTATTTTGGTGGTGTGGGGTGATATACTCCCTCCTCCTTTTTCTAAATATGTCCCTTACTAGTGCACCTGCGATCCCTGATCAGGACATTCCTATTCCAATAGTGTCTCTCCCTAACCTTGACACAGTTGTCATCCCATCTCCTGATGACCATGCCACTCTGCTGCAGCAGTCCATCTCCAATGCCATCATATCGGCTATGGGTTCTATGACGTCTGCTATCTCCCAGTCCATCTCCCAAGCACTTGGTGTTCTCCCAGGTCCCTCTGATCGAACACCAGCTTTTGCACAGAGTGCTCCGCCACTTGCCTCCAGAACAAACTTAACAGATGGCCTAGTTCCATCACCTGAACACGCGGATATGCCGCGTAAAAGAGCCTGTCCACGCCAGGCGGAAAAGTCGCGTGCGTGGAAGACGGCCAGGATGTTGCCTAAGCCAGTGACTGACTCTGAGGGAGAGTCTATAGAGGAGGCACATGAAGAGTCCTTGGATGACTCAGGGAATGAATTGGCAGATGTGGCCCTTGATCCTTCTGGATCGGGACAGTTTCCCTCAGCAGTTAGACCCACGCCCACCCCTTCGGATAGACAGCCAAATGACCTTTTAATGGATTCATTTGGAGAGCCGCTGTTTAACCCGGACGAACTCCACCACCCTCGTTCCGCCGAATGGCTGCCCGCTACTCTGGTGGCCCAATATTTAGAGGCCAAGATTCGCACCCCCCTCTCAAGAGAGTCGCACAATAAGTTACGCGCTGAATGCCCGCGTCCTATTATACCCCATAAAATTTGTGAGACGCCCTCTGTCGACCCTAAGATGGTACAATTTCTAGCTAAGACAGGTTTTAATCCTAAGAAAGGGTTAAATTCGGCATTAAAGGCGGTACAAGATAAGCTGCTGGACATTACTGGTCCATTGGCAAAAATCTTCGACTTGGCAGAGGCCGCTAAAACTGAGGGCAGACTGGTTGACCCAGTAGAACTGGGCGGATGGATTCAAAGAGCCATCTGCATTACGGGAAATGTTAACACCTCCCTAGCCATCGAGAGGCGCAAGGCGATTCTTATGAAGGTAGAACCAAAGTTGTCTAACCTGGCACTGACTGAGGCGGGCAAAGAGGCCCAGGGCCTGCTCTTCGGTGAACCTTTCATCAAGGAGCTAGGCAGATATGTGGGCGCTTTTACTGCGTTAGACAAAGCGCAGTCTTCAATGAAAAGGGTTTTCAACAACCGTTTCTCTAATAGGGCCGGCAGTTCCAGGGGCCGACTGTCCGGCCGGTCCTACTCCCATTCCCGAGGTACGGGAAGAGGCTCCTACATGTACAGATCATCCCTACAGGATCAAAGATTCCAGCCCTCCTTCTTTCCGTCACGTGGCGCTCCCGGAAGATCCAGAGGCTTTCGGGGTGCCCCAAGCTCCAGAAGACCCGTCGGTAAGTCCATCCCGTTTGTCTCCTCATTCTTCAGTAGAGTGTGTCGGGGGCAGACTCCAGTATTTTTTCCATGTCTGGTCAGAGATCTCCTCCGACCCATGGATTCTAAACACTGTCAAGGGTTTTGTAATAGACCTGGTCGCCCATCCGGGCCAACTTCCTCCTCCACCCCCTCCACATCCCACTTCTTCCCAAGACCAGCTTCATTCAGAGCTTCTGGACCTCTTCCAGAAAGGTGCAATAGAACGCGCTCCCGCACGTTCCGAGGGGGTCATCAGTACCATGTTTTTGGTACAAAAGAAGGGTGGCCAGATGCGCCCGGTAATCAACTTGAGAGCTCTCAATTCCCTAGTACAATACCGTCATTTCAAGATGGAGGGCATCCATCTACTGAGAGACATGCTCATCCCCGGGGATTGGATGGTCAAGCTAGATCTCAAGGACGCTTACCTGACTGTCCCCGTAGCCCACTCTTCCAGAGACCTGCTCCGTTTCCTCTGGGACAGCCAGATTTGGCGTTTCACTTGCCTGCCGTTTGGCCTATCCTCCGCCCCTTGGTGTTTCACCAAGTTAATAAAGCCAGTGGTTGCATGGCTGCGCAGCAGGGGGGTCCGCATGATTATATACTTAGACGACATCCTCATCATGGCGCAGACCCCTCAGCTCCTGTTACATCACTTACGCATGTCTACCAACCTTATCTCCAGCCTGGGGTTCATTATCAACCAGGAGAAATCCTGCCTCACCCCTTCCACCTCGATAGAGTTTCTAGGATTCAGGGTGGACTCCGTATCCCAGACCCTTCACCTTCCTTTGACCAAGATTCACGCTATCCGCAAGGAGCTGCGGCATACCTTGGTACGACCTCATCTCTCCCTTCGTTATCTTGCTCGGATTATCGGTCTCCTTGCAGCTTCCATTCAGGCGATCTTCCCAGCCCCGCTTCACTATCGGGTTTTGCAACGCCTGAAGATTGCCCACCTTCGGGCGGGGTCTTCCTATGCCGACACCATTGTCCTGAACAAAGAGACACGGGACGAGTTACATTGGTGGATCCAGAACCTCACGGTATGGAACGGCAAGGCGATTGTTGGTCCGCAGCCAGACCTTATTATCGAGTCAGACGCCAGTCTACACGGCTGGGGCGCACACTGCGAGGGGGTGTCTACGGGGGGACCTTGGTCCCCGGAGGAGACACGCCTCCATATCAATGGATTAGAATTGCTGGCAGGGTCATTTGCGATTCGCAGCTTCGCCAATGGCACCGTCAGGTCTTGTATCAGATTGCGGATGGACAATGTATCCGCGGTCCGATACGTCAACGGCATGGGGGGAACACGTTCTTCAGTCCTTACTCACCTTGCAAAGGATTTTTGGGAGTTTTGCCTAGCCCGGGGCATTATGGTGGTGGCGGAACATCTTCCTGGCCTACACAATACCTTGGCGGACTGGAACTCTCGTTATATGTCAGATTCCAGCAACTGGAAGCTAGACGAGCGGGTTTTCCTTGCTTTAACGTCTCACTGGGGTTTCCCATCTATAGATCTGTTTGCGACCCGTTTGAACACTCAGCTACCCAGGTTCTTCAGCTGGCGACCGGACCCGTCGGCAGAAGCCATAGACGCTTTCCTCCAACCCTGGGGGGATTCTCTGCTGTATGCGTTCCCACCGTTTTCCCTCATTCCACGGGTACTTCTACAGGTCCAGCGTCAGGTGGCGGATCTTATCCTGATCGTCCCTTATTGGAAAGCCCAGTCTTGGTTTCCCCAGCTTCTGGATCTGCTGGTCGATTTTCCACTCCTCCTCCCGGATCTCCGGTCTCTCCTCCGGGGTCCCCTGGGGGAATCTCACCCTCTTCTTCAGTCAGGCTCGTTACGTCTCCTCGCTTGCAGGGTCTCAGGAGTTCCTGGGATGTCTCAAGGGTTTCGGACACAACTACGTTCCTACTGGAGAGCGCGTGGGCTCCAGGCACAAGACGAGCTTATAGATCCGCCTGGAACTCTTGGTCTCGCTGGTGCGCCTCACGCGATTTGGATCCCTTTCAGGCCCCTGTAGGTGCGATTCTGTCTTTCCTGTCTTCTTTGTATGACGAGGAGAAGGCTTATCGCACCATTAATGTATTTAGGTCAGCTATCTCCTCCAGACATAACGGTTTTGAGGGCTGTCCGGCTGGTCAACATCCTCTGGTCCGGCGATTGCTCAAGGGGTCTCGCCTTTCTCGACCTCCCAGGCCTCGTTTTTCCACCACTTGGGATGTGGCAGTGGTTTTGAGATTCCTTTCGGACTGGCCGGTGAATTCTCTTTTGTCCCTTCGCCAATTGTCTGCCAAGCTGGTCACTTTGCTTTGTTTGATTTCCTGTAAAAGGGTCTCAGACGTGCGCGCCCTGGACCATGATGCCAGGTCGTTTACTCCGGAGGGTGTCCAATTTAATATCTCCAGACGGACAAAGACCAATATCCGCTCAGTGGTGTATCTTTCTTTGCTTTTCCTCTTTCTCCTCAGCTGTGTCCAGTGGCTTGCCTTCAGGAATATTAGTCCCGCACCTCCGCTGTTTGTTCGGCTCAGTCTCCACATCTGTTCATCTCTTTTCGTAGACCTTTCGCTCCTGTCACCAGCGTGACCCTTTCACGTTGGGTTAAGTGGATCCTTTCCTTGGCAGGTATTGACTCTAGTATTTTCACTGCACATTCAGTCCGCAGTGCGGCTGCTACCTCTATGACGGTGTCTGGTGCTCGATTAGAGGATGTGATGAAGTTAGCGGACTGGTCTAGGGTCTCCACTTTTCGTGAGTTCTATTTCAGGCCACCATCTCATGCTTTTGCGTCTGTGGTTTCTCAGCTTTAAACTTGCAATACGAGCCTCCGTGTCTTGTCATAAAATTTCATGATTTTCCTATTTTATGACGTAAAGTCATGATTTTATTAAAGATACGGAGGCGAGTATTGCCCTCCCCTTCTTTCTTCCCTCCCGCGTTTGGGATTATTATTATCAGTGTTATTATTATTTGTATTATGTTATTATTATTTTATTATATGTATTATCCTATTACTCATTGGTTTGCATTCTTCGGGATTGCAGGAATGTGTGGTTTCGATCACGTGTTATTTGGTCTCTTTTTCTTTTGTTGGTTGCAGGTTGAACGGCTTTCAGGGTGCAGAGCGTGCTCAAGGTTCCAGGGGAATTGTTCCTGGTCGTTGGTTCAGATTACCATCTTCCGTTGAAGATCTCAGCTGTTGGCAGTTCCGGTTTCAAGTCACTGTTGGCGATTGGAAGTTACGTTGGTGCCGGTGTTCTTCGCCTCAAGGGGTCTCGCCTTTCTCGACCTCCCAGGCCTCGTTTTTCCACCACTTGGGATGTGGCAGTGGTTTTGAGATTCCTTTCGGACTGGCCGGTGAATTCTCTTTTGTCCCTTCGCCAATTGTCTGCCAAGCTGGTCACTTTGCTTTGTTTGATTTCCTGTAAAAGGGTCTCAGACGTGCGCGCCCTGGACCATGATGCCAGGTCGTTTACTCCGGAGGGTGTCCAATTTAATATCTCCAGACGAACAAAGACCAATATCCGCTCAGTGGTGTATCCTGCTTTTCCTCTTTCTCCTCAGCTGTGTCCAGTGGCTTGCCTTCAGGAATATTAGTCCCGCACCTCCGCTGTTTGTTCGGCTCAGTCTCCACATCTGTTCATCTCTTTTCGTAGACCTTTCGCTCCTGTCACCAGCGTGACCCTTTCACGTTGGGTTAAGTGGATCGTTTCCTTGGCAGGTATCGACTCTAGTATTTTCACTGCACATTCAGTCCGCAGTGCGGCTGCTACCTCTATGACGGTGTCTGGTGCTCGATTAGAGGATGTGATGAAGTTAGCGGACTGGTCTAGGGTCTCCACTTTTCGTGAGTTCTATTTCAGGCCACCATCTCATGCTTTTGCGTCTGTGGTTTCTCAGCTTTAAACTTGCAATACGAGCCTCCGTGTCTTGTCATAAAATTTCATGATTTTCCTATTTTATGACGTAAAGTCATGATTTTATTAAAGATACGGAGGCGAGTATTGCCCTCCCCTTCTTTCTTCCCTCCCGCGTTTGGGATTATTATTATCAGTGTTATTATTATTTGTATTATGTTATTATTATTTTATTATATGTATTATCCTATTACTCATTGGTTTGCATTCTTCGGAATTGCAGGAATGTGTGGTTTCGATCACGTGTTATTTGGTCTCCTTTTCTTTTGTTGGTTGCAGGTTGAACGGCTTTCAGGGTGCAGAGCGTGCTCAAGGTTCCAGGGGAATTGTTCCTGGTCGTTGGTTCAGATTACCATCTTCCGTTGAAGATCTCAGCTGTTGGCAGTTCCGGTTTCAAGTCACTGTTGGCGATTGGAAGTTACGTTGGTGCCG
Organism: Bufo bufo; assembly: GCF_905171765.1. Classification (NCBI taxonomy): domain Eukaryota; kingdom Metazoa; phylum Chordata; class Amphibia; order Anura; family Bufonidae; genus Bufo; species Bufo bufo. Next base: position 357,221,740 of record NC_053392.1, read on the forward strand.
GTGTTCTTCGCCTCAAGGGGTCTCGCCTTTCTCCACCTCCCAGGCCTCGTTTTTCCACCACTTGGGATGTGGCAGTGGTTTTGAGATTCCTTTCGGACTGGCCGGTGAATTCTCTTTTGTCCCTTCGCCAATTGTCTGCCAAGCTGGTCACTTTGCTTTGTTTGATTTCCTGTAAAAGGGTCTCAGACGTGCGCGCCCTGGACCATGATGCCAGGTCGTTTACTCCGGAGGGTGTCCAATTTAATATCTCCAGACGGACAAAGACCAATATCCGCTCAATGGTGTATCCTGCTTTTCCTCTTTCTCCTCAGCTGTGTCCAGTGGCTTGCCTTCAGGAATATTAGTCCCGCACCTCCGCTGTTTGTTCGGCTCAGTCTCCACATCTGTTCATCTCTTTTCGTAGACCTTTCGCTCCTGTCACCAGCGTGACCCTTTCACGTTGGGTTAAGTGGATCCTTTCCTTGGCAGGTATCGACTCTAGTATTTTCACTGCACATTCAGTCTGCAGTGCGGCTGCTACCTCTATGACGGTGTCTGGTGCTCGATTAGAGGATGTGATGAAGTTAGCGGACTGGTCTAGGGTCTCCACTTTTCGTGAGTTCTATTTCAGGCCACCATCTCATGCTTTTGCGTCTGTGGTTTCTCAGCTTTAAACTTGCAATACGAGCCTCCGTGTCTTGTCATAAAATTTCATGATTTTCCTATTTTATGACGTAAAGTCATGATTTTATTAAAGATACGGAGGCGAGTATTGCCCTCCCCTTCTTTCTTCCCTCCCGCGTTTGGGATTATTATTATCAGTGTTATTATTATTTGTATTATGTTATTATTATTTTATTATATGTATTATCCTATTACTCATTGGTTTGCATTCTTCGGAATTGCAGGAATGTGTGGTTTCGATCACGTGTTATTTGGTCTCCTTTTCTTTTGTTGGTTGCAGGTTGAACGGCTTTCAGGGTGCAGAGCGTGCTCAAGGTTCCAGGGGAATTGTTCCTGGTCGTTGGTTCAGATTACCATCTTCCGTTGAAGATCTCAGCTGTTGGCAGTTCCGGTTTCAAGTCACTGTTGGCGATTGGAAGTTACGTTGGTGCCGGTGTTCTTCGCAAAGAAAGAGAAGGATCCCAGAGAGCTGAGCCTAGATATACTGGGATAGTGGGGAGGAGTTGGTTACCATGGTTTTTTCTCTATGTAATACCAGTTTTCTTCTTTGCTGCTATGGTAGATCAGTAAAGAGAGTTGATGCAATACTCGCCTCCGTGTCTTTAATAAAATCATGACTTTACGTCATAAAATAGGAAAATCATGAAATTCTCTGCTATGACATGAAGACTGATTCTCTGCTGACATGAAGCCTGAATCTCTGTTATGGGACCTCTCTCCTCTGCCTGGGTGCCTGGGCCTAAATATGTGACAGTGGCCTGTTCCAGTGGTGGGTGACGTGAAGCCTGATTCTCTGCTATGACATGAAGACTGATTCTCTGCTGACATGAAGCCTGAATCTCTGTTATGGGACCTCTCTCCTCTGCCTGGGTGCCGGGGCCTAAAAATATGTGACAGTGGCCTGTTCCAGTGGTGGGTGACGTGAAGCCTGATTCTCTGCTATGACATGAAGACTGATTCTCTGCTGACATGAAGCCTGAATCTCTGTTATGGGACCTCTCTCCTCTGCCTGGTTGCCAGGGCCTAAATATGTGACAGTGGCCTGTTCCAGTGGTGGGTGACGTGAAGCCTGATTCTCTGCTATGACATGAAGACTGATTCTCTGCTGACATGAAGCCTGAATCTCTGTTATGGGACCTCTCTCCTCTGCCTGGGTGCCTGGGCCTAAATATGTGACAGTGGCTTGTTCCAGTGGTGGGTGATGTGAAGCCTGATTCTCTGCTATGACATGAAGACTGATTCTCTGCTGACATGAAGCCTGAATCTCTGTTATGGGACCTCTCTCCTCTGCCTGGGTGCCGGGGCCTAAAAATATCTGACAGTGGCCTGTTCCAGTGGTGGGTGACGTGAAGCCTGATTCTCTGCTATGACATGAAGACTGATTCTCTGCTGACATGAAGCCTGAATCTCTGTTATGGGACCTCTCTCCTCTGCCTGGGTGCCTGGGCCTAAATATGTGACAGTGGCCTGTTCCAGTGGTGGGTGACGTGAAGCCTGATTCTCTGCTATGACATGAAGACTGATTCTCTGCTGACATGAAGCCTGAATCTCTGTTATGGGACCTCTCTCCTCTGCCTGGGTGCCGGGGCCTAAAAATATGTGACAGTGGCCTGTTCCAGTGGTGGGTGACGTGAAGCCTGATTCTCTGCTATGACATGAAGACTGATTCTCTGCTGACATGAAGCCTGAATCTCTGTTATGGGACCTCTCTCCTCTGCCTGGGTGCCGGGGCCTAAAAATATGTGACAGTGGCCTGTTCCAGTGGTGGGTGACGTGAAGCCTGATTCTCTGCTATGACATGAAGACTGATTCTCTGCTGACATGAAGCCTGAATCTCTGTTATGGGACCTCTCTCCTCTGCCTGGTTGCCAGGGCCTAAATATGTGACAGTGGCCTGTTCCAGTGGTGGGTGATGTGAAGCCTGATTCTCTGCTATGACATGAAGACTGATTCTCTGCTGACATGAAGCCTGAATCTCTGTTATGGGACCTCTCTCATCTGCCTGGTTGCCAGGGCCTAAATATGTGACAGTGGCCTGTTCCAGTGGTGGGTGACGTGAAGCCTGATTCTCTGCTATGACATGAAGACTGATTCTCTGCTGACATGAAGCCTAAATCTCTGTTACGGGACCTCTCTCCTCTGCCTGGGTGCCTGGGCCTAAATATCTGACAATGGACTGTTCCAGTGTTGGGTGACGTAAAGCATGATTCTCTGCTAGGACATGCAGACTGATTCTCTGCTGACATGAAGCCAGATTCTCTGTTACGGGACCTCTCTCCTCTGCCTGGGTGCCGGGGCCTAAATATATGACAATGGACTGTTACAGTGGTGGGTGACGTGAAGCCAGATTCTCTGCTATGGCATGAAGAGACTGATTCTCTGCTGACATGAAGCCAGATTCTCTGCTATGGCATGAAGAGACTGATTCTCTGCTGACGTGAAGCCAGATTCTCTGCTATGGGACCTCTGTCCAATTGATATTGGTTAATTTTTATTTAATTTTTATTTTAATTCATTTCCCTATCCACATTTGTTTGCAGGGGATTTACCTACATGTTGCTGCCTTTTGCAGCCCTCTAGCTCTTTCCTGGGCTGTTTTACAGCCTTTTTAGTGCCGAAAAGTTCGGGTCCCCATTGACTTCAATGGGGTTCGGGTTCGGGACGAAGTTCGGGTCGGGTTCGGATCCCGAACCCGAACATTTCCGGGAAGTTCGGCCGAACTTCTCGAACCCGAACATCCAGGTGTTCGCTCAACTCTAGTTTCCAGAACTGGAAGTGTAGGATCCTGCTTTTGCCGGTCTTCTGCAGCCCGATCGCTGGCGGAATGAGGTATCTTGCCATTTGTATACTTTGTTCAAATGATAATCTTCGCATATGTTAGTCCACCGATTCTTTTAGTTTATCAAATTCTTCCGAAGTTATGGAATCTTTTAACTGTTGCTCTGTGGCAGAGACCTGTGCTTGTATTTCAGTCACCGCTGTTTGTATGCGATTAATGGTTAATAGCATTAAATCGTAAGAGCATTTATTTAGAATTCTTTCAAAGTCCTTGCAATACTCAGGATCATCAGGAAAAAATGTTGGGCGCAGATGTACCCTGAGGCCCCTCGGAATCCTCTGTACCTTATGGTATTCCGCTAAGGTAGTAGCGTGTAATTCATATGATGTTAATCTTCTTAGTTCACGTTCCCAATGCCGCTTCTTAAACTCGCTTGTGGGAATATTCAGAAAATCAGGAGTGGAAGTCACCTGTGAGAGGATCCTCTCGGCATCCGTATTATCAAAACTCAAAGTCGTGGATATAGTAGTCATCTGCAGCGGTGCTCGGCCCACAATGGAACCACAAATCGAATCAGCCAGCACTCACCCTTTTTATCGTTCAATATATCTTTATTGAGAATTTTTTCATTTATCCAGATTAGTTAAAGATATAGTATACAAAGAATCGGTACAATAATATCCGTACATCAAAGTATGATATAATAACATACAGAGAACACTGTGCCTGAGTTATCAGGAGTAAAACAATAAAGTGTACCCCAACTAGTGCATTGTATAGAACCTCAAGACACAGCTTCATGTTACCTGAGGTGTCAATATCTGGTAAGGTAATAAATCTAGGTAGAATTGACAAAAAATATAAGAAAACATAGAAAATAACAAGAACATAAGAAAAAGGCAGAGAGATCTACATTAATCATGTTATTGTAGTGTGTATCACCTACTTTAGCGAGCATAATCAGTGTGACAGGTATAGAACATATATAGCCGATTAGGTCCAACATTTCCTGGGTTATCTGTTAGGGGAAAGGTTGGTCCATTGTGCCCACTCTACTTCAAATCTGCTCATCATTAGAGTTGAGCGAACACCTGGATGTTCGGGTTCGAGAAGTTCGGCCGAACTTCCCGGAAATGTTCGAGTTCGGGATCCGAACCCGACCCAAACTTCGTCCCGAACCCGAACCCCATTGAAGTCAATGGGGACCCGAACTTTTCGGCACTAAAAAGGCTGTAAAACAGCCCAGGAAAGAGCTAGAGGGCTGCAAAAGGCAGCAAAATGTAGTTAAATCCCCTGCAAACAAATGTGGATAGGGAAATGAATTAAAACAAAAATTAAATAAATTTAAATTAACCAATATCAATTGGAGAGAGGTCCCATAGCAGAGAATCAGGCTTCATGTCAGCAGAGAATCAGGCTTCATGTCATAGCAGAGAATCAGGCTTCACGTCACCCAAAACTGGAACAGTCCATTGTCAGATATTTAGGCCCGGCACCCAGGCAGAGGAGAGAGGTCCCATAACATAGAATCTGGCTTCATGTCAGCAGAGAATCAGTCTTCATGTCATAGCAGAGAATCAGGCTTCATGTCACCCACCACTGGAACAGTCCATTGTCAGATATTTAGGCCCAGGCACCCAGGCAGAGGAGAGAGGTCCCATAGCAGAGAATCTGGCTTCATGTCAGCAGAGAATCAGTCTTCATGTCATAGCAGAGAATCAGGCTTCACGTCACCCACCACTGGAACAGTCCATTGTCAGATATTTAGGCCCAGGCACCCAGGCAGAGGAGAGAGGTCCCATAGCAGAGATTCAGGCTTCATGTCAGCAGAGAATCAGTCTTCATGTCATAGCAGAGAATCATGCTTCACGTCACCCAACATTGGAACAGTCCATTGTCATATAATTTAGGCCCCGGCACCCAGACAGAGGAGAGAGGTCCCATAACATAGAATCTGGCTTCATGTCAGCAGAGAATCAGTCTTCATGTCATAGCAGAGAATCAGGCTTCATGTCACCCACCAATGGAACAGGCCACTGTCAGATATTTTTAGGCCCCGGCACCCAGACAGAGGAGAGAGGTCCCATAACATAGAATCTGGCTTCATGTCAGCAGAGAATCAGTCTTCATGTCATAGCAGAGAATCAGGCTTCATGTCACCCACCACTGGAACAGGCCACTGTCAGATATTTTTAGGCCCCGGCACCCAGACAGAGGAGAGAGGTCCCATAACAGAGATTCAGGCTTCATGTCAGCAGAGAATCAGTCTTCATGTAATAGCAGAGAATCAGGCTTCACGTCACCCACCACTGGAACAGTCCATTGTCATATATTTAGGCCCCGGCACCCAGACAGAGGAGAGAGGTCCCATAGCAGAGAATCTGGCTTCATGTCAGCAGAGAATCAGTCTTCATGTCATAGCAGAGAATCATACTTCACGTCACCCAACATTGGAACAGTCCATTGTCATATAATTTAGGCCCCGGCACCCAGACAGAGGAGAGAGGTCCCATAACAGAGATTCAGGCTTCATGTCAGCGACTTAGCAGAGAATCAGTCTTCATGTCATAGCAGAGAATCAGGCTTCATGTCACCCACCACTGGAACAGGCCACTGTCAGATATTTTTAGGCCCCGGCACCCAGACAGAGGAGAGGTTCATTCAACTTTGGGTTGCCCCGCAATATAATGGTAAAATGAAAATAAAAATAGGATTGAATGAGGAAGTGCCCTGGAGTACAATAATATATGGTTAAGGGGAGGTAGTTAATGTCTAATCTGCACAAGGGATGGACAGGTCCTGTGGGATCCATGCCTGGTTCATTTTTATGAACGTCAGCTTGTCCACATTGGCTGTAGACAGGCGGCTGCGTTTGTCTGTAATGACGCCCCCTGCCGTGCTGAATACACGTTCAGACAAAACGCTGGCCTCCGGGCAGGCCAGCACCTCCAAGGCATAAAAGGCTAGCTCTGGCCACGTGGACAATTTGGAGACCCAGAAGTTGAATGGGGCCGAACCATCAGTCAGTACGTGGAGGGGTGTGCACAGGTACTGTTCCACCATGTTAGTGAAATGTTGCCTCCTGCTAACACGTTCCGTATCAGGTGGTGGTGCAGTTAGCTGTGGCGTGGTGACAAAACTTTTCCACATCTCTGCCATGCTAACCCTGTCCTCAGAGGAGCTGGCCGTGACACAGCTGCGTTGGCGACCTCTTGCTCCTCCTCTGCCTTCGCCTTGGGCTTCCACTTGTTCCCCTGTGACATTTGGGAATGCTCTCAGTAGCGCGTCTACCAACGTGCACTTGTACTCGCGCATCTTCCTATCACGCTCCAGTGCAGGAAGTAAGGTGGGCACATTGTCTTTGTACCGTGGATCCAGCAGGGTGGCAACCCAGTAGTCCGCATACGTTAAAATGTGGGCAACTCTGCTGTCGTTGCGCAGGCACTGCAGCATGTAGTCGCTCATGTGTGCCAGGCTGCCCAGAGGTAAGGACAAGCTGTCCTCTGTGGGAGGCGTATCGTCATTGTCCTGCGTTTCCCCGCACCATTGATGGGCCCGAGCTGCGTTGGGTGCCACCTCGCTGTGAACATGCTTCATCCTCATCCTCCTCCACCTCCTCCTCATCCTCGTCCTCCAGTAGTGGGCCCTGTCTGGCCACATTTGTACCTGGCCTCTGCTGTTGCAAAAAACCTCCCTCTGAGTCACTTCGAAGAGACTGGCCTGAAAGTGCTAAAAATGACCCCTCTTCCTCCTCCTTCTCCTCCTGAGCCACCTCCTCTTCCATCATCGCCCCAAGTGTTTTCTCAAGGAGACATAGAAGTGGTATTGTAACGCTGATAACGGTGTCATCGCCACTGGCCATGTTGGTGGAGTACTCGAAACAGCGCAACAGGGCACACAGGTCTCACATGGAGGCCCAGTCATTGGTGGTGAAGTGGTGCTGTTCCGCAGTGCGACTGACCCGTGCGTGCTGCAGCTGAAACTCCACTATGGCCTGCTGCTGCTCGCACAGTCTGTCCAGCATGTGCAAGGTGGAGTTCCACCTGGTGGGCACGTCGCATATGAGGCGGTGAGCGGGAAGGCCAAAGTTCCGCTGTAGCGCAGACAGGCGAGCAGCGGCAGGATGTGAACGCCGGAAGCGCGAACAGACGGCCCGCACTTTATGCAGCAGCTCTGACATGTCGGGGTAGTTGTGAATGAACTTCTGCACCACCAAATTCAGCACATGCGCCAGGCAAGGGATGTGCGTCAAATCGGCTAGTCCCAGAGCTGCAACGAGATTTTGCCCATTATCGCACACCACCAGGCCGGGCTTGAGGCTCACCGGCAGCACCCACTCGTCGGTCTGTTGTTCTATACCCCGCCACAACTCCTGTGCGTTGTGGGGCCTGTCCCCCAAACATATGAGTTTCAGAATGGCCTGCTGACGTTTACCCCGGGCTGTGCTGAAATGGTGGTGAAGTTGTGTGGCTGACTGGATGAGCAGGTGGAAGAAGAGGAGGAGGAAGCTGAGTAGGAGGAGGAGGAGACAGGAGGCAAAGAATGTTGCCCTGCGATCCTCGGCGGAGGAAGGACGTGCGCCAAACAGCTCTCCGCCTGGGGCCCAGCTGCCACTACATTTACCCAGTGTGCAGTTAGGGAGATATAGCGTCCCTGGCCGTGCTTACTGGTCCACGTATCTGTGCTAGGTGGACCTTGCCACAGATGGCGTTGCGCAGTGCACACTTGATTTTATTGGATACTTGGTTGTGCAGGGAAGGCACGGCTCTCTTGGAGAAGTAGTGCCGGCTTGGAACAACATACTGTGGGACAGCAAGCGACATGAGCTGTTTGAAGCTGTCTGTCTCCACCAGCCTGAATGACAGCATTTCATAGGCCAGTAGTTTAGAAATGCTGGCATTCAGGGCCAGGGATCGAGGGTGGCTAGGTGGGAATTTACACTTTCTCTCAAATGTTTGTGAGATGGAGAGCTGAACGCTGCCGTGTGACATGGTTGAGATGCTTGGTGACGCAGGTGGTGGTGTTGGTGGTACATCCCATGTTTGCTGGGCGGCAGGTGCCAACGTTCCTCCAGAGGCAGAGGAAGAGGCCGAGGCGGCAGCAGCAGAAGAGGCCGAGGCGGCAGCAGCAGAAGAGGTAGCAGGGGGAGCCTGAGTGACTTCCTTGTTTTTAAGGTGTTTACTCTACTGCAGTTCATGCTTTGCATGCAGGTGCCTGGTCATGCAGGTTGTGCTAAGGTTCAGAACGTTAATGCCTCGCTTCAGGCTCTGATGGCACAGCGTGCAAACCACTCGGGTCTTGTTGTCAGCACATTGTTTGAAGAAGTGCCATGCCAGGGAACTCCTTGAAGCTGCCTTTGGGGTGCTCGGTCCCAGATGGCGGCGGTCAGTAGCAGGCGGAGTCTCTTGGCGGCGGGTGTTCTGCTTTTGCCCACTGCTCCCTCTTTGTCTTTTGCTACGCTGTTGGCTCGGTCTCACCACTGCCTCTTCCTCCGAACTGTGAAAGTCAGTGGCACGACCTTCATTCCATGTGGGGTCTAGGACCTCATCGTCCCCTGCATCGTCTTCCACCCAGTCTTCATCCCTGACCTCCTGTTCAGTCTGCACACTGCAGAAAGACGCAGCAGTTGGCACCTGTGTTTCGTCATCATCAGAGACGTGCTGAGGTGGTATTCCCATGTCCTCATCATCAGGAAACATAAGTGGTTGTGCGTTAGTGCATTCTATCTCTTCCACCCCTGGGGAAAGGCTAGGTGGATGCCCTTGGGAAACCCTGCCAGCAGAGTCTTCAAACAGCATAAGAGACTGCTGCATAACTTGAGGCTCAGACAGTTTCCCTGATATGCATGGGGGTGATGTGACAGACTGATGGGCTTGGTTTTCATGCGCCATCTGTGCGCTTTCTGCAGAAGACTGGGTGGGAGATAATGTGAACGTGCTGGATCCACTGTCGGCCACCCAATTGACAAATGCCTGTACCTGCTCAGGCCTTACCATCCTTAGAACGGCATTGGGCCCCACCAAATATCGCTGTAAATTCTGCTGGCTACTGGGACCCGAGGTAGTTGGTTCACTAGGACGTGTGGCTGTGGCAGAACGGCCACGTCCTCTCCCAGCACCAGAGGGTCCACTAACACCACCACGACCATGTCCGCGTCCCTTACTAGATGTTTTCCTCATTGTTACCGTTCACTACAATAAGAAAAATATTATTTGGCCCAATGTATTGAATTCAAATTCAGGTCTTTTTTTACAGACACCTAACACTATCTGGCTATCTATTTAGGTACCGTATTACACTAATAAAGGCACAGCAGTAAGGACAGATTTAGCTGAATATAAATTTGAGGCCTAGTATTTAGGCGCTGGATGACAGGTATACGTTTACGGACAGAATTAGACTTGGAATTGCACAGTAGCGTGTGTGTGAAGTTATTGAGAATAACTCTATCTGCACCTTGAATCTTATATACCCTTTTATGGATAGATTTAAAGTAGGCCTGATACAGCAGAAACCACTAATTTAGAGAATTGCAAAATTGGGAATTGTATTTCAACCCAGAACAAAAACTGTGCTTTGACGGACACTAAATAACTTGACCAGCTAAAGCAATAATGACAGATTTGGATGAATATAAATTTGAGGCCTATTTTTTAGGCGCTGGGTGACAGGTATACGTTTACACACAGAATTAGACTTGGAATTGCACAGTAGCGTGTGTGTGAAGTTATTGAGAATAACCCTATCTGCACCTTGAATCTTATATACCCTTTTAGGGATAGATTTAAAGTAGGCCTGATACAGCAGAAACCACTAATTTAGAGAATTGCAAAATTGGGAATTGTATTTCAACCCAGAACAAAAACTGTGCTTTGACGGACACTAAATAACTTGACCAGCTAAAGCAATAATGACAGATTTGGATGAATATAAATTTAAAGCCTATTTTTTAGGCGCTGGGTGACAGGTATACGTTTACACACAGAATTAGACTTGGAATTGCACAGTAGCATGTGTGTGAAGTTATTGAGAATAACCCTATCTGCACCTTGAATCTTATATACCCTTTTAGGGATAGATTTAAAGTAGGCCTGATACAGCAGAAACCACTAATTTAGAGAATTGCAAAATTGGGAATTGTATTTCAACCCAGAACAAAAACTGTGCTTTGACGGACACTAAATAACTTGACCAGCTAAAGCAATAATGACAGATTTGGATGAATATAAATTTGAGGCCTATTTTTTAGGCGCTGGGTGACAGGTATACGTTTACGGACAGAATTAGACTTGGAATTGCACAGTAGCATGTGTGTGAAGTTATTGAGAATAACCCTATCTGCACCTTGAATCTTATATACCCTTTTAGGGATAGATTTAAAGTAGGCCTGATACAGCAGAAACCACTAATTTAGAGAATTGCAAAATTGGGAATTGTATTTCAACCCAGAACAAGAACTGTGCTTTGACGGACACTAAATAACTTGACCAGCTAAAGCAATAATGACAGATTTGGATGAATATAAATTTGAGGCCTATTTTTTAGGCGCTGGGTGACAGGTATACGTTTACACACATAATTAGACTTGGAATTGCACAGTAGCGTGTGTGTGAAGTTATTGAGAATAACCCTATCTGCACCTTGAATCTTATATACCCTTTTAGGGATAGATTTAAAGTAGGCCTGATACAGCAGAAACCACTAATTTAGAGAATTGCAAAATTGGGAATTGTATTTCAACCCAGAACAAAAACTGTGCTTTGACGGACACTAAATAACTTGACCAGCTAAAGCAATAATGACAGATTTGGATGAATATAAATTTGAGGCCTATTTTTTAGGCGCTGGGTGACAGGTATACGTTTACGGACAGAATTAGACTTGGAATTGCACAGTAGCATGTGTGTGAAGTTATTGAGAATAACCCTATCTGCACCTTGAATCTTATATACCCTTTTAGGGATAGATTTAAAGTAGGCCTGATACAGCAGAAACCACTAATTTAGAGAATTGCAAAATTGGGAATTGTATTTCAACCCAGAACAAGAACTGTGCTTTGACGGACACTAAATAACTTGACCAGCTAAAGCAATAATGACAGATTTGGATGAATATAAATTTGAGGCCTATTTTTTAGGCGCTGGGTGACAGGTATACGTTTACACACATAATTAGACTTGGAATTGCACAGTAGCGTGTGTGTGAAGTTATTGAGAATAACCCTATCTGCACCTTGAATCTTATATACCCTTTTAGGGATAGATTTAAAGTAGGCCTGATACAGCAGAAACCACTAATTTAGAGAATTGCAAAATTGGGAATTGTATTTCAACCCAGAACAAAAACTGTGCTTTGACGGACACTAAATAACTTGACCAGCTAAAGCAATAATGACAGATTTGGATGAATATAAATTTGAGGCCTATTTTTAGGCGCTGGGTGACAGATATACGTTTACACACAGAATTAGACTTGGAATTGCACAGTCGCGTGTGTGTGAAGTTATTGAGAATAACCCTATCTGCACCTTGAATCTTATATACCCTTTTAGGGATAGATTCAAAGTAGGCCTGATACAGCAGAAACCACTAATTTAGAGAATTGCAAAATTGGGAATTGAATTTCAACCCAGAACAAAAACTGTGCTTTGACGGACACTAAATAACTTGACCAGCTAAAGCAATAATGACAGATTTGGATGAATATAAATTTGAGGCCTATTTTTTAGGCGCTGGGTGACAGGTATACGTTTACACACAGAATTAGACTTGGAATTGCACAGTAGCGTGTGTGTGAAGTTATTGAGAATGACCCTATCAGCAGCTTGAATATAATATACCCTTTTAGGGATAGATTTAAATAACCACACTATTGATGGTTAAATGGACTTGGTGGCAGCTTGCCCCTGATGTAGGATATAGCAAAAAAATAACCACACTATTGATGGTTAAATGGACTTGGTGGCAGCTTGCCCCTGATGTAGGATATAGCCAAAAAATAACCACACTATTGATGGTTAAATGGACTTGGTGGCAGCTTGTGCTGGCGCACCACAAGCCACAAAATGGCCGCTGATCACCCCAGAAAAAAGTGACTGAAAAACGCTCTGGGCAGCCTAAAAACAGTGAGCAATTGAATATCAGCAGTTAAATGATCCACAGCTGTAGATCGATCACTGAATGAAGTCTTTTGGAGGAGTTAATCACTGCCTAATCTCGCCCTAACGTCGCAGCTGCAACCTCTCCCTACACTTGTAACAGTAGAGTGACCCAAGCTTATATAGAGGCTGGGTGACATGCTGCACTGGCCAATCACAGCCATGCCAATAGTAGGCATGGCTGTGATGGCCTCTTGGGGCAAGTAGTATGACGCTTGTTGATTGGCTGCTTTGCAGCCTTTCAAAAAGCGCCAAGAAAGTGCCGAACACCGAACCCGGACTTTTACGAAAATGAACTATACAGTTCGGGTTCGCTCATCCCTACTCATCATGAAACTTTTATGTGCCAACATTTTTTCATACGATCTAGTAGTATCCACAGCACTTATAATCCCTGTACCGTCGGGATTACTGAACTTTTCCAATACCTAGTAATGGCCAGTTTTGTAGCTAAAAACAGGTGCATAGATATGGTCCTGAAGTTATACGGGACTTCTGTGAGATCTATAAATAGCAAGGCCAAGGCTGGGTCTCTATTTAGCTTGTGACCTGTTGCCCTTTCAACTAGTTGAAAAATGCTAGACCACAATTCTTTCAACAGGGGGCAATCCCAAAGTATATGTAATAGGGATCCTCTGCCGCCGCATCCCTTCCAGCACAGCAGCCCCGAGCCAGGGAAAATGCGACTTAGTCTTAGGGGGGTGAAGTACCATCTAAGTAATGTTTTCGAGTAAGACTCGAGATGTGACACACATTTCAATCTCTTGGTCGCATAGTTTATAGCTGTGGACCACTGTGCTGGGAGGATACTGCGTCCCAATTCCAATTCCCATGATGCAATGGGGGCTGTTTTTACAAAGGAGTTTTTCCTGCCTAGAAATGAGTACAGTGGGCGGACTCCTTTCCATTTGGATTGCTTCAGAGCCCATTGATTCAGGAGCTCCATGTTTGAGTTTACTATTAGTGTAGGGTTGGAGGCTAATAAGTGACGGATCCTCAAATACTTATAAAAATCCCTTTTATGTATGTTAAATTGGTTCTGCAGAGTTAAAACTTGACTGAGAAAGCAGATCCGCAACCGTTACTACACCCCCTTCTCTCCACCCTGTCAGGGAAAGGTCAGGAAGAAGGTATTGTAATGCCTCTATCGGGGTGAATTTCGCTATAGAAGCGGATACACCATGACCGCTGCTATGATACCGTTTCCAAATATTCAGAGAAGTGGAAAGCAGGTATGGGAGGGAATGTGACGGTACCTCCCTAAAGAGGGAAGCCAACATCATCGCCTTCAGATTGTGGGTTGGGGCAAGCGTCTGCTCGATGTGGACCCAGTGTTTGGGATTATCAGAGGTCCACCATTCTTTAAGTTGATGTACTCTAGTGGCTAGGTAATAATCATAAATATTTGGAAGACTTAAACCTCCGAATTTTTTAAATCTGGACATAACCGTCCTAGCAATGCGGGGAGGTCCCTTGTTCCAAATAAACCCATTAAGCAATTTATTAACGGCGTTAAAGAAGGAACTGGGCAGTTCCAGCGGGAGGATCCTGAACAAGTAGAGAAGCTTAGGGAGCACATGCTGCTGAAAGGCTGCCAATCTGCCGAGCCATGATATCTCTAATTTCGCGATGTTCCCTAATTCCTTTTGGAGATCCAGGAGATATAGTGGGGGTGAGTTGAACACCAAGGTATTGGACACCTGTGGTCTGCCAATCCCAGGGGTAAAGCTCCTTTAAATGCTCTAGCATTCGGTTGGGGATAAAGAGGAGAAGGGCTTGGGATTTTCCTTCATTGAGTTTGTAAAATGATAGAGAGCCATATGCCTGAATAACCTTCCTAACTTCCTGTAGCGACTGGACGGGGTTAGTTAGGGAAAGGATTATGTCGTCCGCATATAAGGAAAGAGTGTGCTGCCTATCCCCGATTCAAACCCCAGAGATATTTTCAGCTTGTCTGATAGCCTGTGCCAGTGGTTCTAGGGACAGTATGAATATTAGAGGGGACAGGGGGCATCCCTGCCTAGTACCGTTTAAGAGATTAAAGGGGTCTGACAGAACACCATTGGCCAAAACTCGGGCTGCAGGACCTTTGTATAATGCTTCTATGGCTCTAATTAGAGCAGCAGGGAACCCCATCTTTTGGAGTACCGAGAAGGCAAACGACCAATTCACCTGGTCTAATGCCTTCTCAGTGTCCAGGGTAAGGAACACCGCGGGTAGTCTCAGCCTGTTGACTCTATCTAGTAAGTTAAAAACTCTCCTGGAATTGTCTGTAATCTGCCTGCCCAGGACAAATCCCACTTGGTCAGGAGCTACTAAGGACGGGATGATTGCTGCCAGTCTATTTGCCAGTAGCTTGGCATATATTTTCAGGTCGGTGTTGAGAAGGGAGATAGGCCGGAAGTTTTGGGGTGTAGTTGGTTCTTTGCCCAGCTTTGGCAAGGTAACAATAGTTGCTTCCAGCATTTCTCTAGGCATGTGTCCATCTGTCAGGATCCATGATAAAGACAAGTGGAGATGCGGGCCCAGAAGTTCAGAGAAAATTTTATAATAGGAATTAGACAGACCATCCGGTCCAGGACTTTTATGGTGAGGCAGCTTTTTGATTATACCCAGTATCTCATCAAGTGTGATGGGCTGGCATGCCCGTCATTTGTGTTCCTCAGACATGGAAGGTAATGAGAGGGAATCCAGAAAACTGCTAATGTCACAATCAGCAGGCTGAACCACCTCCTTATTATCAGCTAGGTTATAAAGGTTAGAGTAAAAGGTCATAAACCTATTGGCAATCGCTTTTGGATCATAAATTTTGTGGGTTTTAGTGGAGTCCCAGAGAAAAGCAATACGGGAATTTTGGGTTCTGCATTTAATTCTATTTGCCAATAACCCCCGCTTTGTTCGCCTGAGAATAATACATGACTTTGACTTTTTTTAAGGACAATTCATACTTATGCAGCATGTGCTCCCCCAGCTGTGCCCTAAGGGAGCGGAGCTCTTCTGAATGAAGAGGAGAGGGAGATGTCTTGTTCAGAATCTCTAGAGCTCGGATTTTGTTCAACAGATACGTAGTGAGGTGTTCTCTCTTCTTTTTGGCCCTATGCCCTAACTTAATAAAAATACCTCTGATATAAGCCTTATGTGCTGCCCAAACAATAGAAGGGTTGTCTACTGTATTTACATTGTTCAGGAAATATTCAGACAAAGCATCTTTTACCTCTTTCTGACAGTCTAAATTTGCAAGTAAATAATCATTTACCCTCGATGTCGAATTCGGGGGGCGGTTATACTGTTCCGAAATTTTTACAGAGATGAGAGCATGGTCTGACCATGTAATTATTCCTATTTCAGAGCTTGTAACAGTTGAGAGGGAAGCTCTATCCACCAACACCAGGTCTATACGAGAATATGTAAGATGAGAAGGGGAGAAATACGTATAGTCCCGTTCCGTGGCGTGATGTAAGCGCCAAATGTCATATAGGGACATTTTGGATAGGAGGTTCATCAATATGTGGGGATTCCGTCTCATAGGAGAGGAGGAGTCTATGGATGCATCAGGAACCATATTAAAATCACCACATATGAGGACCCTTTCTTGCTGTACAGACTGGACTTTACTGAATAGGTTTTGGAGGAAGCGTTGGGAATGTGCATTAGGTGCATATAGACCCACTAAGGTGTAGAGAATGTTGTATAAATAGCAGACATGTATAATATACCGCCCTCCGGAGTCGACAATGGATGACACAGCAGAGTAGGCTACAGTATTCCTGATTGCCAACAACACCCCTCGTTTCTTTTTGGTGCAGTGGGCCTGAAGAATAACTGGGAAACATCTATACTTGATGCGATCAGCATCTGCGGCAATTATATGCGTCTCCTGAGCACAAAAAATATCACACTGTAGAGAGAGATCCTCCCTCCACATCAGATTGCGCTTGTATGGGCTATTAAGCCCCCTAACGTTTAAAGAGCTAAGCTTTAGTACCATAGGTATTCTGTATTGCTATAAACGCAGGAGATGTAATGAAGCGGAGAGAGGCTCTGTCCCGGCAACAATGAACACACGCAATGTAAGTGCAATTAAAGATAGTGCTCTGCCAAAAATATGTAGAAAACCAGAACTGGAGAGTAAAGAGTATGAATAGTGACTGAGGAGTCACAACAAACATTGCCCTAGTGGTAGGACAAAACGGGGAAAGGAATATAGGTAAGGCACATGTATGCGCCTCGGCATCAATAGGGGGAAGAGTCCTGCCAAATGCCATAATAGAGAGAATTGAGATTACTGCTCCATGGGGATAATAACAGATTTAACCCCCTTAGTGCGTTTTCTTCCTTCGCCTATTTTCCACCAGCTGCCACTCTCCAGATGTATGATGACGTCTAGGAGCATCAGAGTCCTGTAAGGATTCCACTGTAATGTTCCAAGATGCAAGGGTCGCTTTGCCTTCAGCGACTGATCGGATCACCACAAAAGAGCCGTCTTTGTGAATCAAAAGCTTGATGGGGAATCCCCATCTATAGGCAATGGAGTGTGCTCTCAAAGTGGTTGTAATAGGGGCAAGAGACCTTCGGAGTTGCAGTGTCGCCGCAGAAAGGTCCACAAAAAGTTTTACCTCAGCATATGGGGCAGGTAAGACTTCCAATTTCCTTGTAGCAGTGAGGACTTGTTCCTTAATGTGGAAAAAATGCACCCTAGCCAGTACATCTCTTGGGACATCATCCGGCAGGTGTTTGGGCTTAACAATTCGGTGTGCCCTGTCAATTATAAGGTCACGATCAGCGCATTTGGGTAGAAGCATTTTTATCATCTTCTGAATATAGGCTGTCAGCTCAGGTGCAGTAACATCTTCTGGGACCCCCCGCAATTTAAGGTTGTTCCGGCGGGAACGGTCCTCCATATCTGCTATTTTTGCTTTGAGCTGAGTGACCTCTTCAGAGAGGAGCTCACGGGAATCTATGAGGGTATTATGGGAGGTAGCAAATTCTCCCATTTTAGTTTCCACATGTTCCATTTTATCCCCCAGTTCCCTAACAGTGGCCTGAATCGGTACAATCGACCTCGAGATTTGCTCCGTTATGGAGTGATGAAACGCCAGCAACATGTCCTTTATCAGGGTTCCTGAAGCTGGTTGGTCTGTCGTTTGCAGGCCCTGTAGCGCCTCATGTATGGAAGGTATGCCCGGCTGGCCCCTAGGGGAAGCTGTGCACTCACCGGAGTCACGGGGACCATGATGTCTCGGTCTCTGCTTGTCTGGACTAGCTGTCGGTGAGGCTTGTATGTCCGCGCTCCCAGGACGCGCGGGAAGGATCCCCTCTGCCATCTGCTGAGGTCTGGGTGAATTCTCTGCAGGAGGAGACTCCGCTGGAGAGGAGCTGGAGGGAGACTTGTTCTGCGGGATGTAGGCAGGTGAGCGCGGGCCCGCTGATGATGAAGGGCTGGAGCCAGGCGTGCTCCGTGTGCCGTCTCCTCCGGCGCCATCTTTGATTTTCTCATGGGCGAAGAAAAAGTCCAGTTTCCCCTGTTGCTTCAAGCTTTTCCTGCCTCTGGCTGCCATCTCACTCGGCTGCTTGGCCACGCCCCCTCAGCACTGACCCTTTTTGCACGCTGCACGGGATAGGAGCAATCTCCACGATAATGTTTAGAAGAAATCCCAGCAATCGTCGTGTCTTGATAGAATATTGTTAATTGCATCAAATAAGTCCTACACCCAGGATGCGTTTCGGCTAGCATGCCTTCATCAACAGGTAAAAAATAATCTGACAAAACAGGTATTTGTGGTTCCATACTTATAGTTAGTCAGGACTAGCATTAGGGTTGCTCTAGTAGGTGACCAGCTCCCTTTCCAGGGTGTACAGGCCTAGTTTCTGTTCCTGCTTTCCATCAGTGTTCGGTGGGGAGTTTCCCCCCACTCCTCACCATGCCCCCATTACCATCCACAGTGCCCCCAGTGCCATCCACAGTGCTCCCAAATGCCATCCAAAGTGCCCCCAGTGCCATACACAGTGTTCTTAGCGCCATCCATGGTGCCCCTAAATGCCATGCAGCCCCCTATTGCCATCCACAGTGTCCCCATTTCCATCCAGTGCTCCCAAATGCCAACCACAGCGCCCCCAAATGCCATCCACAGTGCCCCCCAGTGACGTGCACAGCATAGTAATCAGCCTTTCCTAGTGCTGTGCATGAGTCAGTACAGGCATCACACAGAAGCCTGTACACACAGAAGACGGCTGGCTATCCTGACGCATGTTCACTAGTGTGCAGGTGTGGGGACTAAGGAAGGCCAGCAGGAGGCAGTGATGTCAGCAATGAAACGCGGTCTCCTGCTTCACAGAGGAAGACAAGAAAATGGCGATAGAGCGGAAGCCCTGGAATTGCTGCATGAGCGGTCACGTGACCGTGAAGAGGATCGTGGAAACGCTGCTGCTGTGGGTAAGTATGGCTTTCCTAATATTCTCTCCACAGGTTAAATTCAGGCCCCATTTTTTAGGTAGGGCCAGAGAACCCTTTTAAGGGGCCTGGGTAGGATTGGGTGTGTATAAGTAGGCATTGGGCATAGCTTAGTGTAAAAAACGAAGATTACTCTTAATGGTAATTGGATTTTCATGAACCCACGACAGCACCACGAGAGAGAGGCTCCGCCCCCACAGACAGGAAACCTGAAGTACAAAAAGGCGGAGGCTCTCCTCCCACTTCGGTATGTTTTCCCAAAGATGAGAGTAACTCCGCCCACAGTTATTAGAAACAAATCTCCAGTCCAGAGTATCCTTTTTTTTTTTTTTAATGCAACACCCGTGAAAAGAGAGAGCACCAACCACCAACACAACAGGGATGGGAAATAAGGGTGCTGTCGTGGGTTCAGGAAAATCCAATTTCCCTTAAGAGTAATCTTCATTTTTCCCCTCATCCACGACAGCACCACGAGAGTGAAAACCAAGGAGACACTTAGGGTCGGTTAACAACCGAAAGTACCTTAGTAGCAAAGGTTAAATACGAAGCAGAGTCGAATTGTAAATGGTAATGTCTGAAAAATGTAGGTCGGAGAGGACCAGACTGCTGCCTTACAGATATCCTCAATAGAGACAGAAGCCCTCTCAGCCCAAGAGGTGGAAATAGCCCTAGTAGAGTGGGCCCTGAGGCCTTCTGGAGGAGACTTCCCTGACGATATTGCAGACGTAATCCATCTGGCCAAAGTATTTTTTGATACTGTATGGCCCTTCCTCTTCCCCTGAAAGACAACAAACATTGAGGAAGATTTTCCTCCAGTCTTTAGTTCTGTACAGGTATTGAATTAAACACATCCTAACGTCAAGGCAATGATAGGACTCTTCCTCCTCTGTAGAAGGTGTCCTGGGTGGCAAATCCAGTCAAGTGGCCCATTGCACTACCGAATCAGCTCACCATCTATGCCCACCTTTTACTTGTTTTATAACGGATATTAATGTCACCTCGTTTTAGGTTATAGAGATGTGGACATGCACGGCTAGATCGCCGCTAGCATGTCCGCAATATACCTGTCCTTTAGGGCTGTGTCCTTTTATTTAGTTTAAAAAAAGATTTTAGAGATATGTAAATGAGCCTTGTAAGGTGCCCAAGGGGCTGTACTAACCTTCTTGGTGCCCAGCCACGCCCCCCTGTGAAGGAGCCCAGCACCGCCTGCGTCCTACGAATCTCCTCCTGTCATCCAAGTTAGATTGCCGTAATCTCGCGATGCGCGAGCTCGCGCAGTGCCGGTAAAGTGTTCCTTCCCTGTGCTGGCATCAGCCTCAGGGAAGAAACTGCTCATCGCGAGATAACGGCAATCTAACTGTGAAGAAAGGAGGAGATTCGGAGGACGCAGGCGACCGCGGGTGACAAAAGACCCTCCATTTAAAAACTGAAGAAGGCTCTATCAACTTCAGTGAGAGCCTATGGACTGACACCCCTGGTGTTGAAATGCAGTGCTGCAGAGGGATAGATGTTCCTCTGCTAGTCGGTGTGTGGGGATATGGTGGTCCTCACTTAAGGTAATGTCCCTCTAGTTCTGGGGGTTCCTCAACATCTTGCAGCCACACTGATACATACCTCTATGGGATTTAAATAGAGCCCATTCGCTACTCTCTTGGACGGACCGCCCTGTGATCGTCCGCGTCGGCGTCTGACATCACACGCACGCGCCGCGCGACAACACGTCAGACGCCGGCGCCAACACCACGTGATACCGGCGGCCAATCACAGTCACACACAGGCGCAGCAGATCCATTTACTCACCTTTGCTCTACCAGCATTGGGGTACCTGTTTGGACCCCTTATATGTATGTATGTTATGTTATGTTGATGCATCCCTTGGTGTATTTTATTGCATATCGTATAAAAGTTATATTTTAATAAGGATATTTCCCCACACCTTCTTGTGGTGGGCCTTTACGCATATAGAACCTTGAAATATCAATGAGGCTTTTTCAACCTTAGCCCTACTAAATAATTGTCTTTTTTAGGCTTTCCCTGCAACATATACATACATATACAGTCATGCCCAAAAGTTTTGAGAATGACACAAATATTAGTTTTCACAAAGTTTGCTGCTAAACTGCTTTTAGATCTTTGTTTCAGTTGTTTCTGTGATGTAGTGAAATATAATTACACGCACTTCATACGTTTCAAAGGCTTTTATCGACAATTACATGACATTTATGCAAAGAGTCAGTATTTGCAGTTTTGGCCCTTCTTTTTCAGGACCTCTGCAATTCGACTGGGCATGCTCTCAATCAACTTCTGGGCCAATTCCTGACTGATAGCAACCCATTCTTTCATAATCACTTCTTGGAGTTTGTCAGAATTAGTGGGTTTTTGTTTGTCCACCCGCCTCTTGAGGATTGACCACAAGTTCTCAATGGGATTAAGATCTGGAGAGTTTCCAGGCCATGTCAACGTTTTGGTCCCCGAGCCACTTAGTTATCACTTTTGCCTTATGGCACGGTGCTCCATCGTGCTGGAAAATGCATTGTTCTTTACCAAACTGTTGTTGGATTGTTGGAAGAAGTTGCTGTTGGAGGGTGTTTTGGTACCATTCTTTATTCATGGCTGTGTTTTTGGGCAAAATTGTGAGTGAGCCCACTCCCTTGGAAGAGAAGCAACCCCACACATGAATGGTCTCAGGATGCTTTACTGTTGGCATGACACAGGACTGATGGTAGCGCTCACCTTTTCTTCTCCGGACAAGCCTTTTTCCAGATGCCCCAAAAAATCGGAAAGAGGCTTCATTGGAGAATATGACTTTGACCCAGTCCTCAGCAGTCCATTCACCATACTTTCTGCAAAAGATCAATCTGTCCCTGATGTTTTTTTTGGAGAGAAGTGGCTTCTTTGCTGCCCTTCTTGACACCAAGCCATCTTCAAAAAGTCTTCGCCTCACTGTGCGTGCAGATGCGCTCACACCTGCCTGCTGCCATTCCTGAGCAAGCTCTGCACTGGTGGCACTCCGATCTCGCAGCTGAATCCTCTTTAGGAGACGATCCTGGCGCTTGCTGGACTTTCTTGGATGCCCTGAAGCCTTCTTAACAAGAACTGAACCTCTTTCCTTGAAGTTCTTGATGATCCTATAAATTGTTGATTGAGGTGCAATCTTAGTAGCCAAAATATCCTTGCCTGTGAAGCCATTTTTATGCAACGCAATGATGGCTGCACGCGTTTCTTTGCAGGTCACCATGGTTAACAATGGAAGAACAATGATTTCAAGCATCACCCTCCTTTTAACATGTCATGTCTGCCATTTTAACCCAATCAGCCTGACATAATGATCTCCAGCCTTGTGCTCGTCAACATTCTCAACTGAGTTAACAAGACGATTACTGAAATGATCTCAGCAGGTCCTTTAATGACAGCAATGAAATGCAATTTTATCACTGACTTACCTTTGTCTGCGGGTAAAACAGTTATTTTGGTAGTAGTGGACAGGTTTAGCAAAATGGTACACTTCATTGCGTTACCCGCACTACCTAATGCTAAGACTCTTGCTCAGGTATTCGTCAGTGAAATCGTGAAGCTTCACGGGGTCCCCTCCGATGTTGTTTTGGATCGGGGTACCCAGTTTATTTCTAAATTTTGGAAAGCTTTTTGTTCCCATTTGGGGGTACACTTGTCCTTTTCCTCAGCTTTCCATCCTCAGTCGAATGGACAGACTGAGCGTACCAACCAAAACCTTGAGACATATCTAAGATGTTTTGTGTCTGAAAACCAAGAGTTGTGGTCATCATATTTACCGTTAGCTGAGTTTGCCATAAATAATCGTCGTCAGGAATCCACAGGCAAGTCACCATTTCTTGGTGCATATGGTTTTCATCCCCAATTCTGTACTTTCAAGAGGGGGGGGTCTTCTGGGGTTCCCGAAGAGGAACGGTTTTCGTCATCTCTTTCATCGGTATGGCAGAAGGTGCAAGCTAACTTGAAAAATATGGGAGGTAAATACAAATGCATGGCTGATAAGAGACGGTCGCCAGGTCCGGACCTAGGAGTGAATGACTATGTGTGGTTGTCTACTAGGAATATTAAATTGAAGGTTCCCTCTTGGAAACTGGGTCCTAGGTTTATTGGCCCTTACAAAATTGTAGCCATCATCAACCCCGTGGCTTTTCGCCTGGAGTTACCTCAGGCTTTTAAAATTCATAATGTTTTTCATAAGTCGTTACTCAAAAAATATGTTCCACCTCTAGAACCGTCACCGCTGCCACCCCCTCCTGTTGTCGTGGATGGTAATCTAGAATTTTAGATATCCAAAATTGTTAATTCTCGTCGGGTCCGCCGCTCTCTTCAATATCTGGTGCATTGGAGAGGTTACGGTCCCGAGGAAAGAATGTGGGTTCCTGCGTCTGAGGTAAACGCCGACAGGCTAGTTCGGGTTTTTCATGCCTCTCATCCTGAGAGACCTGGTCCTGAGTGTCCGGAGGCCCCTCGTAGAGAGGGGGGTACTGTCACGAGGGTATCGAGAACCACGCCTGACTCCGTTATACCCGGGGTCAGGAAGTCGCAGCGGTTGGCTGCACGCTCTATTTAAGATAGGGCTGTTTTCCTTATGGTAGCTTTCTGGGTTTGCTTTGCAAACCCTTTTGGCTCACTCAGGGATCCGTACCTCCTTATATTCCTCTCTCACACTTCTCTGGTTGCCAGAGATAGAACTTCCTGCCTGGACATCTATTCTGACCTTCTGGAGCTGTGTTGCTGCGTTCTCTGGTAGTTGGTCCAGAACGCTACCCTCCGGATCCCTGTTGGACCTTTGTGGTCTATTGTGATCGCCCACCTGGGTGTATGTGCTTGTCTGTTTTGTCTGTCCTCTCCCTGGTGTTTCCCTTAGTGATAGTGGTGCGGACTAGCGATCCCACCGGCCCGTTCACTATCTAGGGCTCATTTTAGGGAAAGCCAGGGTTTAGGCACGTGATCGCCGCACGGGTGAGGAACCCATCTAGGGACGTCAGGGCAGTCAGGTGCCAGCCGCAAGGTGAGTTAGGGGTCACCACCTTTCCCTCTCCCTTGGGCAGGGCTTTCCCTTTTATCCTCCCTGTGCGTGACGTCGGTCATTACAGTGGAGGGAGGATCATCAGGTATATCCTTCTTGTCTTCCTCCATTGTGGCTTGCCAGAGGGTCTCAAAGCTCCTAATCCGGGTTGTATGGCTGCAAAAAAAACCTCCAGGAGCCTTTTCACATGCGGTGCTTTAATTCCCATTCAACCCGCCATTATCCACATTCGGGTTACGCGCTCCCTTTATGCGCCTCCCATGACGTCATCACGCCGCGCCTCCACATCCGGCGCCTGCGTTCCACGACATCCTTGCTTCCTGATACGCCTCTCAGGCTTCCGGAAGCACCCGCTCCTCCCCTGGGCTGCTCTTCAGTTTGCCTAAGGTGTGCAACAACGCCACCAAGCAAACTTTCCCCAAGCACTTCAGAGCCCTCCAGCCAGCTACCGCGCCTCTGCCAGTCCACCAGCGCATAATACATGACGCCAAACTAGAGTACCTGGACCACAGAGGGGGTGCCCAAGGAAAAAAACACACGTGACTTTAGGCTTCCTTCCAGAGACAGGAAACCATACTGAAGTGGGAGGAGAGCCTCCGCCTTTTTGTACTTCAGGTTACCTGTCTGTGGGGGCGCAGCCTCTCTCGTGGTGCTGTCCATCCTTAGCCTTTTCAAAGTTGGGAGTTATGTCCAACTGTTTCTGCATCCTGAGGAGGCGGATGCATTTAGAGTAGGTACTGCTGAAAAATACCAGCAATTAAAGGGGTTATCCAGAGAAGCCTAGACCTTCCCAACACAGTGACATCACGTGACATAGGGGGAGCTACAGCCAATCACAGGGCTGCGGCCCGTGATTGGCTGTAGCGGTCACGTGTGCCCCCATCGACAGATGTTGTCCTTTGCGCACACGGGAGCGGAATTGCTGTTCCAGAAGCCCGACAGACCGTATCCAGCGGTGTGGATCAGGTAAGTATCACCAGTATCCTGAGTCGGGTAGGTCTGGGCCACTCTGTTAGAGTTAGATAACCCCTTTAACATTGCTGGTAAGAAACTTTCACTGGCACCGGCCTCTGGTTGTAAGTAGGGGCTGGGTCGGTGGTTTAGCATTACAGCCCTGTCTAGGTTTGTCGTTTAAAAAAACTTAATGGCTGAGTTCACACTTCAGTGTTTTGGTCGGTGATTTCCATCAGTGACTGTGAGTAGTGTTGAGCGAACTTGTGTTTGCAAGTTCGGCGTACAGGTTTGGATTTTCTATGGATAGCGCTACCACGGACCATAACTGAATTCTATGACAGCACGCACCACGGAAGCCTTTTAAGAGACATTCCATATTGTATTCCGTCATAATAGAAGTCTATGCTGGACATAGACTTCTATTTGGAAATGAATGAAGAGGGACACGTTGTGAGGTGCACGAAGTGCGCAGCTGCAAGTTTTTTCCGCACTAGGCCATGCCTCTAACTCTACCCAAAACATAACTAAACATCTAATATCACCCAGTCCCTTAAATGCCGCCACGTAGTAATTATTCCCCCATTATGCCACCCCGCAGTATTTATGCCCACATTGTGCCGGCTTCACAGATTATGCCCACTCACAGTAGTTATGCCCAGATATGGGCCCCCTCACAGTAGTGATGCCCAGATATGTGCCCACTCACAGTAGTTATGCCCAGATATGGGCCCCCTCACAGTAGCAATGCCCAGATATGTGCCCTCTCACAGTAGTGATGCCCAGATATGTGCCCCCTCATAGTAGTGATGCCCAGATATGGGCCCCCTCACAGTAGTTATGCCCAGATATGTGCCCCCTCACAGTAGCGATGCCCAGATATGTGCCCTCTCACAGTAATGATGCCCAGATATGTGCCCTCTCACAGTAGTGATGCCCAGATATGTGCCCCCTCATAGTAGTGATGCCCAGATATGGGCCCCCTCACAGTAGCTATGCCCAGATATGTGCCCCCTCACAGTAGCGATGCCCAGATATGTGCCCTCTCACAGTAGTGATGCCCAGATATGTGCCCTCTCACAGTAGTTATGCCCAGATATGGGCCCCCTCACAGTAGTGATGCCCAGATATGGGCCCCCTCACAGTAGTTATGCCCAGATATGTGCCCCCTCACAGTAGCGATGCCCAGATATGTGCCCTCTCACAGTAGTGATGCCCAGATATGTGCCCCCTCATAGTAGCAATGCCCAGCTAAAATCGCCCATAAACGGTCAGAAACATAGCCTAGCGAACGTGTCTTGTAGAAATGTGCTTTGTGCTCCACTGTTAATAAAGCATTTTGAATACAAAAAAAAAAGGCGGAGAAAGCCAGGGAGCGTTCAACGGCACGCAAAGAAAAAGCAGTCACGTGAGGGGCGGTGCGTAATGTGAATAGGAGGTCACGTGAGGGGGAGGGGCGCGGTGTGTTGTTAGTGTATAGGAGGCTTGTAAATGATTGGGGATAGCAGGCAGAGGGTTCCAGGCTCCACAGCGGCGGCGGAGGAGGAGGAGGGATCACAGGAATTGGCGCACTGCAACCATGAAGGCCAGCTCCAGTGTTCCGAAATTCCTCACTAAAATCTGGGCTCTGGTGGAGGACCACAGGAACGCCGAGTACATCTGCTGGAGCCAAGTAAGGACGGAGCTTCCTATTGTACCGTGTTTACATCAGCCTCCATGATGGGGCCTTATGGGCTGCCAGTCACAGCGTTCATTGTAGCGCCGGCCGGGGGCAGTGATCAGTGGGCGGGAGAATGAGGCCGTGTGCTACCATTCACCACACATCAGTCCAGGTCTGGGGTAGGAACCTGCTTCTTGTGCGTATGGCTCCAAGCCTGCACAGAAGGCACCTGCCCGTGTATTGGCTGGTGCTGTGTAAACAAAGACAAGGGCTTTCCATAACTGGTGCCCTGCCCTCTGGATAGGTCATCAGTATCTGATCGGCGGGGGTCCCACACCCAGGACCCTGCCTTCTCGCAGCCTAGGCTTCTTTCACACTTACGCTATTGAGATCCGTCATAGCGGGGGAAAACGCTTCCGTTTTGCCCCCATTCATTGTCAATGGGCACAAAACGCACCAGAATGCGTCCCCATCGCGGACAGAATAACGCTGCAAGCAACATTTTTCTGTCCACAATGTGGTGCGGAGCAAGATTGATCCGTCCTGGCACACAGTGTAAGCCAATGGGGACGGATCCGTTGTCTCTGACACAATGGAAATCTGATCTGTTCCCCCACTGACTTGCAATGGTTTTAGAGACGGATCCGTCATGACTATTTTGCGGATAATACAACCGGATCCGTTTAAAACGGATGCAGGCGGTTGTATTATCATGACGGAATCGTTTTTGCTGGTCCATGACTGATCCAGCAAGGATGCTGGTGTGAAAGTAGCCTTACCAAGCACCACGCTGTACATTGTATAGCAGCTCAGCACTTTCACTTCAGTGGGGCTGAGCTGCGTCTAGGCCACGTGACCGATGAACGTGATGTCACATGGCCTAGGGAAAGCGGAGAGAGGGCTGTGGTGTACTGCTAGTGCTGCTGCCTTCTCCAGCAGCTGATTCACGGGTGTATTAAACATTTTTAGCACAGTTTGTTCTAAAGGGTTAAAGGGGTTGTCCGGACTCTTACTATTAATGGCCTGTCCTCAGAATAGGTCATCAATATCAGATCGGTGGGGATCTAACACCCGGGACCCCCACCGACAATCAGCTGTATGAGGAGCTCTTCCGGCAGGTGCACACTGCGTGCGCCGGCTCTTCATGCAGCTGATTGTCGGTGGGGGTCCCGAGTGTCGGACTCTCGCCGATCTGATATTGTTGACCTATTCAGAGGATCGGTCATCAATGTGAAAAAGCCCCAACAACCTTTTTAAAGGGGTTTATCCAGGAATTGATAGTGACCTATCAAGATGGGTCATCCCTGTTGTTTCAGTGAGCTCACTGGAGCTCCAGGCAGCTTGCCAAGCACAACGCTGTATATTGTAACTAGGCCATATGGCTGATGGACGGTGGCTGCACCCACAGTGCACCAGACTCTTCTAGCAGCTGGTCGGAGAGGGTGCCGGGTGTCAGACACCCACCAATCTGATATTAATGGTGCCTCAAATTAAATTCCTGGATAACTTTTTCAAGTTTATCTAATTCTACAGAGTATCTTGCTTTCAGTTTCACACAGAACCCATCAGGTTGCTGCTCTGACAGCTCGATGTATAGCCCTTAACTGAACTCTTGACAGCTCATAAGCACTTATTTAAGGCATATTCCTATCTGTTTTGATAAGAACTGAGTGTTTGTGAGCTGTGAGGAATTTAGAGATAAGGGCTATACATCGAGCCTTCAGAGCAGCAACCTGATGGGTTCGGTGTGAAACTGCAAGCAAGAGATACTCTGTAGATAGACTAAAACCTTAAAGGGGTTGTCCGGGTTCAGAGCTGAGCCCGGACGTGTCCCCCTTTTCACCCACGCAGCCCCTCTGATATGAGCATCGATGCAGCCTGGGCCAAGCAGTGTTGCCGATGGGTATGGGTACTGATTTGCGACAGGAGACCCC
Source organism: Bufo bufo (assembly GCF_905171765.1). NCBI lineage: Eukaryota > Metazoa > Chordata > Amphibia > Anura > Bufonidae > Bufo > Bufo bufo. The sequence goes on from NC_053392.1 coordinate 357,250,376, forward strand.
CAGTCTACATATTACATGGTCAGCGCGCTCAGCTGACATCCAATGTGTGTGACCAGCTTTAGCCAGCAGCAGTGTGTCATGTTAGTTGTCAGAGGGAAGGCAGCAGTGTAGTGGTTGTCAGCAGTGGCCAGAATATGCCATGTATAGAAGATATCAGCCAAGAGTGCTATCCCATGGTGAGATTAACGGAGCTGGGGTCTTTTATAGCAGCTGTGTAGGCCCTGGCACTGCTCCAATGCCCCCCACCCTTCTGGAGGCCTCAAGCATAAGGCTGCCCCCCACACTGTTAGCTGCAGCCTCTAGATGCAGAAAGTGTAAGACTCCATAATCCTTCTCCTCATAAACTCTTCTCCCAGAAAGTCGTCAGCCACTTAGGCACACATTGCGGATTACGTGCGTTTTTTTTTTTTTTTCCCCCCACGCAGATTCTTGTGCGGAAAAGCCAGCAAAGTGTATGAGATGAAATGTCTTTTCTTTCCGTGTGGTTTTAAGAATTTACCCTTTGCAATGCAAGGGTGAGATCTGCGGCAAATCCGCACCAAAACCCGCAAGTAACACATACAGCTTTTGGTGCGGAAACGCACGGAAACCTGTATCAATTTTCTGCTTGTAAACCTGCACCCGTGTGCCGATACCCTAAGGCTAGTTGCACACTAGCGCCAGAGATCCGGCAGGCTTGTTCTTCTGCGCACTCCGGCATTTCCAGAGGTTTGTAATGCTCTGTCTGGCCCCATTCACTATAATAGGGACCGGTGGAGATACGCCGCGTTACGGCAATTATGCTGAGAATCGGCTGGAAGAAAAGTAATGTGTGCAGCGGTTTTCTTCTGGCTGACTCTTGGCATATTTGCGTGAATGCAGCCGGATCTTTGTCGGTCCCCATTATCGTGAATGGGGCTGAACGGAGCCTTACAAACCTCAATGCCTGAGTTTGCAGAGGAACAGCCTGCCAGATCTCTGACGCTAGTGTGCACCTAGCCTAAGGGTACTTTCACACTAGTGTTATTCTTTTCCGGTATTGAAATCCGGTAAAGGGTCTCAATACCGGAAAAAAACGCATTTGTTTTGTCCTAATGCCTTCTGAATAGAAGGCAATCCGTTCAATAGGCATCAGGATGTCTTCCGTTCTGTCTCTTGTATGGTATTTGACCGGACAAAATACCACAGCATGCTGCAGTATTTTTTCCGGACAAAATCCCAGAACAATACCTCACTTGCCGGATCCAGCATTAATTTTCATAGAGATGTATTAATGCCGGATCCGGTACCAAGTGTTCCGAAAATTGATGAGATGGATCTGGAAAAAAAAAAGCTATCCGTTTGTATACGGCTTGCTGGGTCCGTTGCCGGAACTGCCTGGCGAATTCTAACAAAGCTAGTGTGAAAGTACCCCAAGACATCTGAAGGCCCTCAGTACAAGATGCCAGCACACTACAATGGGTTCATGGTCGCTTGTCGATGTGTGTGGTGACTTCTAACAGACTAATTGCAGATGTTTAGCTGAAATCTAATTGTGTTCTGTCCTAGTGGACATCTACTGAATAGGTAAGTTAAAGGGATTGTTCTCCTGGTAGGACAGTCGTGACCTGTGCTGGTGTCCCGTTTAAGGAATATGTTTAGATTTGGCACGTTATTTTTATGCATGTTTTCCCTTATGCTGGAAAAAGAATCCAGAGGTCCACGTAACACCCCATTTGTGTTTGGTTTCAGGATGGAAACAGCTTCATTGTGCTGGATGAAGAAAAATTCGCTAAAGAAATCCTGCCCAGACACTTCAAACATAACAACATGGCGAGCTTTGTGAGGCAGCTGAACTGGTGTAAGTTACATGACCTTGTGGCATGGCCGCCGTGTGATATTTGGAATCTGGTAAAAATGTCGCCTCCAATTTATGGGGATCCTTTCCCCTCGTTTATGCTGCCCTCACTAAGGGTAGCGGGTGTTAAAGGTGCTGCTGGTTACCCAACGGACGAGCGAGGCGCGGTCATCTAAATCATCGTTTGTGGCAGAAAATCTGCACTCTGCTGGGGACGAGCGATGACATTAGCGCTCGCTCCTCCGCATACTGTGGAGAAGATGGATGCATATAATAGCAGCAGTCTCCTTCACTGACGAGCGGACGATAGTCTGGAAGAAACGCTTCAGTCCCAACAATTGTTTCCTCCATTGGGCCATGTACAGGGGCTTTCGTCATCTCCTCAGTCACTGCACAAGGTAGAAGGAAGTTCATGAATCAGCCGGACTCTTGTCTGGCAGTGCATGTCGCTTCACTGGGGGGCGCTGCCAGCATTAAAGGGGTTCTCCGGGCTTTTAATATTGATGACCTATCCTAATATGAGATCGGCGGTATGAAGGGAAGGTGCGCGTGTGCCGTCTTCCTGCTCGCTATAGACGTAGCAGCAGGAGGAGAGCACCTTCCCTTCATACAGCTGATTGGCGGGGGTGCCGCGTGTGTGAAATGGGTATTTTACAAATGGCCGCTTGTTTCTGTGTTGAAAAGCCGCAGATTAGCTCCATTTAATCTCTGATCCACGTAGAAACCAGAATCGATGTGCTTTTGCACATCCTAATTGTGTGAATGGGATCCAGCAGCCACTTTTTACAGTATTCCTCTACAATTTCCAATTTGGGGAGGATTCCCTCCCTTAATAATTGGGAATATGTCGGAGGGTTGTCTAAGGGTCAGAAGTCATTAGGGTTTAGTTAACCGTTCTGTGGCTCTTTATTTCAGATGGCTTTCATAAAGTAATGCAGGATGAGACTGGTTCGACCAGGCATGATAAATACTGTTCAGGCAGATACCAGCATCTCTTTTTCAAGCGTGGCCATGAAGAGCTACTGACAAAGATAAAACGGAAGGTAACGGCAAGTACGGGAGATAAGCGGGTGTTCCGGAAGGCTAAGGTGTGTTTGCTTGTTTGTTCTTTACAGATTTCAGGTATAGTATTTAGCCTGTGCAAGTGACAGGAAATATGCTTCCCGGTATAACGACACTTACGGGATAGTCCCATCTCGGACATTGATGGCGTATTGCTAGGGTATAAGGTAGTAGTGCCAGGCATGGCAAGTATTTCTGCTTGGGGCTACTGATCTGACATTGATGGCATATCGCTTATGTCTGAGGTGGGAATACCCCTTTAAAGGCATTCTCCCATCTTGCTATTGCTTGATTCCGTCCCCTGCTGCGAGGACAGATGGCGTGGTATGTGAGCGCTTCCCTTTCCTTGTTTCAGCGATCGGTGGGGGTCTCAGTACTCAGACCCCCACCAATTGAAAAAAATTGTATGACAAGTCAGTGATCCTTTAATGTTATTTATACCACACAGTGAAGGCATGTTTTGGACATGTCACAAACTCGCCATTACTAGCCTAGAAACCCCCTTTAAGGAGTCTGAAGGGCTCTGAATGGTTCATCTAGAGCTCCTGTAGCTGCCCCTAGGCCGGCTTGTGACACGCAGAGAACACTGCAGCCTTGAACGTTCTCTCCCTTACTAAGGTTCTGCTCACACTAGCGTCAGGAGTTGTAGTTTAGATGAAATCCATGGCACTTTGCTGAGCGATGCTTGCTGTCAAATATGCCATTGGAGATCTGTTTACTGATATATCCTACCTTGTCAGAGTCCGTGTTCTTCCATCCTATACTATGGCGCTAAAGAAATATTTTGCTGTGCCTAAAATATATATATATATATATATATATATATATATATATATATATATATTTATTTATATTATTCGATTTTCTGAGTGTTATATATTGATGACCTATCCTCAGAATAGGTCATACATTTGTGATGGAGGGGATCCCACTCCCAGTTTGAAGAGACTGCGGCACTTTGATGATCACTGTGGCCTCCTCTCTTTGTACGTTGTTTAGCAGCTGTGCTTGGTATTGTATCACTTGAATGGACGTGACGCCACAGCTGTTCACCCGAGTGCCACGGCTCCTTCAGACAGTGGAGTTGGACATCAGACCACATACTGATGTCCTGTCCTGAGGATAACCCCTCAATATTAGTCCCCAATTACGATTTGAAATCCTCTAATGTAATGTATCTCTCTCATTTTGTGTAATTCACGATTCTTTAATTTTAGCTTGATATGTATATCTATTATGTGCTTTTTGATGTGGGTGTCATTAAACAATTTAGAGAGTACCTATCGTTCTAAAAAGAAATGAAGATTAATGTTGAACTACTTGTACCGCTTGGTGACCTCAATGCCACTTACTGGTGGTTACCTAAGTTTCTTTGAAGTAGCCCAAACATCTTGATGCCAATGATTACCAATCACTGCCTCCCCAAGATCAAAAATACCCAATGACCACTCTAAGCAGTTGGATATGTATATTGTAACTAATGCAGCCAGAAATTGTGTATCTGACGTATATTTTAGGTCGACCCCCGATCCGTAATTCTGGTTTCTGTAAATGCACGTGTTCTCTCTCTGTTCCTGGGGTGGGAGGGCTTTTTCTAGTAGACTGTGTAAGAACTGTTCTGCAGTGACGTCCCCTCCTTCATGTCTAGTATTTAATGTTTTACACTAAAGGGTTTCTTTTTTCTAACCGATACCATTCTGAACATTTACAGACAGCCTACAGGGAAAGGGGCACTAGGCTACTGGAAGCTGCTTGACATGCACTTTTGTTAGAAGCAAAAGAAAAAAAGACGATGGGGACCTGTCACAACAAATGCAGTGCAATCTGCAGGCAGCATGTTATAGAGCAGGAGGAGCTGAGCAGATTAATACATAGTTTTATGGGGCGAAATTCAGTAAAATTTGTAATTTATACATTTTCTCTGCACTTTCTGACTTCAGTTGTACATGGGGGAGGTGTGAGTGATTTGATAGCATGCTTTGTGTAAGTATGTGTATATAATAGATAGCTGTACACAGGGGAGGTGTTATCACTGATGGATAGCTTTCTCTGTGTAAGTGTATACAGAAATAGCTGTCAGTCACTGATAGCTGTACACGGGGAGGTGTTATCACTGATTGATAGCATTTTCTGTGTAAAGGGCCCTTTACGCCAGATTGTCCACCAGATAATCGCTAACAAGCATTCATAGGAACACTGGTTAGCGATTATCTGTTGGTGAAAAGGTGCCGCCGATTACCCGATGAACAAGCAAAATTCTCATACGTCGGCTAATTGGATCGTTTGTGCAGTCACCTAAATCGTCGTTTGCTGGCAGCCGATCGTGTCTGTATAGGAACGAGCTATAGCATTAACAATTACTCCTCGCCGTACTGTGGAGGGGATCGCTGCATGTAAATGCAGTGATCTCCTTTACTGATGAACAGGCGATTGCCCGGAAAGGAACTCTTCCTTCTCGACAACTGCCTGCTATATTGTGAAGGGGATAAGTATGTATACAAGGAATGCTATCAATCACTGATAACACCTCCCTGTGAACAGTGAAATCAGAAATAGCTGGGATTTAAATGTATAAATTACAAGTTTTGATAAATCTTTTGGCACAAAACTCTATCAGTCTGCTCTAGAACATGCTGCCTGCAGATTGCACTGAATTTCCTGGTGCCAGGTCCTCTTTAACTCATGCAATTCAAAAGCACACATTTTCAGGGCATTTCAAATCTGCTGTGCACAGTGACAAAAAATTTAATCTACATCCACCATGTAGATTGTCTAGTAACCATATGTAAAGTAATGGTGACTATTCCAAGGAATCAAAAGAAAAATCACCACCTGTAATTCCAGCCATAGAAAGCATCTAGCCACCTCCATTGTGATGTTGCACAGTAGCTGTCCTTCATGCCTTAAAGGGGTTGTCTAAGATTTTACTATTGATGCCCTATCTTCGGCAGTGTACTTCCAGAGATATTGCAATACAGCTGATCGTTGGGGTGTCTGAACCCTGCCGATCAGATCCTGAGTAAAGGCAATCCATAGTAAAACCCTGCACAGCAGCTTTAAAGGGATATTCCGGTTGGTTAAAGTTCTCCCCTGTCCACAGGATCACTAGAACGGGGGACCTGAATTGACCGGAAGGGCCGGTCGGAATGACGCTCCGTTCATCTCTGTGCAAGTTCTGATCATTTCAAAGGATGCTGCAGAGATTATGGGGCCGCGGTCTTTGTGATTGCTGGGGTTCCCAGCGGTAGGGCCCCCATTGATACCAGTTTAAACTGATCACCTGCCACTATATGAAAGACAGTTTCCCTTTCAGTTTTATGCACACGTATCTTTTTGCTATCTCGGGTAAGATTATTGTATCGAGGTTTTCAAAGAATTTTTCTTTAAAGGGGTACTGAGGCTTGGTAACACTTTTGATAGGTCATAGAGACATACCAAACGTTTTTATATGTGGGGGTCTAAGCGTTGAGACCCTCGCTGCTCCCAAAAGTTTTACCAAAGCTCGGGGACCTTCTAGATTCATGTAAATAATATATACCCCATTGAGATTCTTGTCCCACTCATTGCTGTTGAAAGGCCATAAGAGAATGTGACATGTCCTCACCAAGACTCTGTCATTCATGATGTACAATAATTTTCTGCCAGGTGTCTGTTCCACGTATTGAGAGTATTGAGGAAGGTAAAACTGGGCCAGATGACATGCAGAAAATATTAACCTTTCTTCATCAGCTACAAGCAAGACAAGATATCCTTGATACAGCTGTTGAATCTCTAAAGAGGTACTCTAGAGCGAGACGTCTTGGATAGGACTGTGAAAAGAGAAAATGTGGCACCCTAATGCATCACGATTGCAGTGTCGGACATTACTTATACGCTTGTGTTGCCAGAATGTCTCCGTTTGAGTGGGAGCTTTGGGTTAATAGCGCTGGACAGCCACAGCAAATACTATAGGCACCATTTAGCATGGCCTTTGTGCTGGGAAGAAAAGCCATCGGTCAGGTGATCACATCTTTCATGCCATTCTATGTAAAAGTAATGTGCTGCCCACATAGAATGAACCCATATGGAGATGAACAGTTGGGCAATGAGCGGGAACATTGCCCCGTGCATCAGCCTGTGCAAAAGGGCCGTCAGCATTAGACGTTCAGATTATTTGGTCACTTTATATAGCTTAATTTGAGGTGGCCATGCACTTGAGAACTGTCAGCTATGACTTCTCATACATAATGCTTGCTTGGCTCAGTCAAACCTGCATATATATGTAGTGAATGAGGAGAGGGACATCAGTTGAAATCCAACATGCCCGATCCTTTATCTAATCTAACATCAGCCCTCGGCAGGCACCTAGATATTCTGCTGTACCCACTGACATAGATCTGATGTGTATGGGCAGCATTTAAATTGATAATGGTCTGGGTTTGTGAGTTTGACTATCCGAGCCCTGTTGTGTGGATGAGTAGTCAGTCTCTCCATGCAAGTCTAAGGGCTCATTCAGATAGCCGTATATAAGGGTTGCGCATCCGTTCCCCAATTTGGGTCTGCACCCCCGTTCTGCAATTCATTTCAATAGGGCCGCAAAAGATGTGGACAGCTGTCCGCATCCGTAGTTCTGTTCCACGGCCCCACAAATAATATAGAGCATGAATAGGCATGCAGAACTCGCAGGACCAGTATCCGTGTTTTGTAGACACTCGTCTGAATGAGCCCATAGACTTGCATTGAGAGACAGCGGTTGCTAGGACTCTTGTAGTCAGAATGCGGATCACATGATGCAACGGCGGGCCAGGACCAGAGCTGCTTGTTCGTCAGTAAGGTAATTACTGCGGTACTCTATACCTCATGTAGTTTTCAAACGGGGGCAAGCACAAGTTCTTATGTAGATTTGGGACATAGTCATATGGCATGTAGACATCTACCTTTTATGAACTTAGAGACATTGGGGCATGAAACTGTCTAGAAGCTGGTCTCTTTGTTGCACATGGCAACCAATCGCAGCATGGCTTTCATTTTTCAAGAGCAAAATACAAAATGTAAGCTGTACTGTGATTGGTTCCTATGGACAAGAAAGAGCCATGAGGGAGATTTATGAAACTGTCTAAAAGAACATGGCCTCAGAGTGGTGTCACACTACATTTTTCCTCAGGAGAGGTCATCAGTATCCGACTCCTAGCACCCTACCAATCAGCAGTTTGGAGAGGCTACTGACCTCCGGTGAGAGCTATGGCCTCTTCCTAGGCCAGTGATGTCTTGTCCATCGTGGCCTATTTGCAGCTCGGTCCTATTCAAGTGAATGAGCCTGGGCTGCCATACCAAGCATAGCTGTGCAGCTGATTGTCGGGGTGTCTGTAGTTGGACCTGCACATATCTGATATATATGACCTTTCTTCGGGATAGGTCATCAATATTCCACTCCTGGGAAAACCCCTTTAAAAATGTGGCAAAAAAACTAAAAAAAAATTTTTACAACCAAAAACGAAGTGTGGCACCTCCCTAAGGCGGATCTTTTTGTGTGTATTTTCTTAATACATGTTAGATTTGGAGGAAGCAAGCATTGATCACTAATCTGATCAGTAAAGCAACATAATGCACTTGCTTACCTTAGTAAACTTTTTTCTTTTAAGGGAAAATGAGGCCTTGTGGAAGGAGGTCCTGCAGTTACGACCCGCACAGCCGCAGTTTGAAACTGTGAGTATTAAATAGATTTCAGCTGTAGCTGACAAGTAATTTCTGAGGGTATATTAGAGGGGTTTTCCTGGAGTAAAATACTGATGACCTATCCTAAGGGAAAAGTCCTTAATATCTGATCTATAGGGGTCTGAGTCCCGGCACCCCTACCGATCACTTGTTTGAGAACGTGCCGCAGCCTCTTCCTAGGCCAGTGAAGTCCCGTTCATCGGTCACATGGCCTAGGCACAACTCGGTCTCATTGGAGTGAATTGGCCTGCGCTACAGTTCCCAGCTCAGCCACTATGCGATGAACGGCGCTGTGCCTGGTATGCTGCACGGAGGCTGCAGCTGATTGAACAAAGCTGCGTCCTATCCTGAAGAGAAGTCCTCAATGTTTTACTCTAGAAATCCCATTTAACAGAGAGCATTATGGTGCGGCGAAAAGCTGTACCAACTTAGACCCTCCCCAGAACCATATATAATTTCACTCTTTTTTTTTTTTTGAGTTCTAGAAAATTTAAATGCATTTGCTTTTATTTTCGGTGTGGTAATGAGGCGGCTCTATTGCCCAATAGATCCCTGGCCACAGACTGAGAGGGATAGAAACCACAAATGGTTCTGCAAGGTGTCGTTCAGCATATGCCACAGTACTCTCTTATTCTAGTCCAAAGTGCCTAGTCCTGAAGCGCTCCTTTCCTTTATTTCACCAACGCCAGATGTTGCATGTTGGCCGATAGGAAATAATGCTGCTTTTTTTTTTTGTACTTTCTTTTTAAAGTCCCGTCCCCCCCGTACTCCAGCTGTGGTGAAACTACGACTCCCAGCATGCACAGAACTTCTATATAAGAGTGAATGGAGCATGCTCGGATTTGTAGCTTCACAACAGATGGAGTGCCGGAGATTGCTGACCCCAGGTCTACACCAAGTCTATAAAAGAAAGGAAGGGGCGATGAGGCAAGTCTGTCAGGGGGCTCATGAACACAAGTTTGTATGCCCCATGCCTGTGCTGCGGACCTCAAATTGGGGTCCACAATGCACAAGCACCATCCGTTTGCAAATGCAGACTTGTTCACTTGACAGGGTCCTTGATCTGCAAGAGACGGTCTGCACCTCAAAAAAAAAAAAAAAAAAACTTTCATTTATTTATTTTTTGTAGTGCTTCAGTCTCCATCCGATCCATGCCTCTGCTCCACACCGCTCCTTATCTTGAGGATTGTGGACCCATTCAAGTCAATGGGTCTGCCTCCATGATAGAGTACACAGGGCTGGTGCCTGTATATTGCGTAGCTGCTGTATGCGGGCACTAGGCGCACATGGATGTGTACATGAGCCTATATGCTGTAAGGAGGGGGGGGGGGAGCCAACAGCTGATCGGCAGACTTGGCAATGATCTCCACACCGCTGATGTAAAGAGGCAATCTACATGTGGGGAAGGGGAGGAAAAATCCAAAATATGCAGGTTACACACATTTCTGGCTGCGCTGCACCTAATACCTCTTCAGCTGCTTTAGAAGAGATGGATCTATATAATATTGTGGTTTTTTGTGAAGAGATGTACACTTTAACTTATCACAATACGTGGTGTTCTTAATTTATATCCCAATGTATGTGAATATGATGGTGATTGCATGGGAGCAGAAGCTTTGCCTGCGCAATCCACTACTGGTGGATAACTAACATTGACAGATTCCCTTCTCCACTGATGGCCGGATTGGAGAAAACTCAGATCCCAGCTATTTAAACCCTTTCTGCACAGATATCAATGCAGATTGTGGTTGTGACAGAGACATGGGTCTTCCTTTTTCATGTCACTATTAGCCCTGACATTATGATTTATATGGCTGACTTGTATTGTGCGGTCTTCCTGGCGCCTAAAAGAGGCCCAGGTTCAGTATAAAGTTCCTGTTTCATTCCTGTAAAAAAAAGCATGTAAATGAGCATGGAGCACCGAGGGGCTGTCCTGAGTCCTTGGAGTACCAGTTAGTAACACCCCTACGTTTTTACTCCCTCCTCCCTGGATTAACAGGGATATATGTCTCATCTTGGTGCTTGCGCAGTGGGTCTGCTGTTGCTCTCCAAGCAGTGCAGATTCCAACTGAGCAAACACTGCTGGAACACAGGGGGCCTTAAAGGGACACTGACAGGCCCAATAAGCATATTTAGCTATATATATGACTGCACAGGTCTTCTAATGTGCATTAAAATCATATAAGTATACCCCCTGTCCACCTTATAAATACAGCAAACTTATGTTTTATAACCTGAAGTAATCGCTTTTCTTTCTGCCCAAGGGGCGGCGTTTCAGCTTGACTTCTGCCCAGCCAGACTCCCCAACCGCCGTTTTGAAGCGCCGCCCAGCTCATCAATATTCACTTCGCTGGGCGGCTTCTGCTGTCCCCGACATTCCGAGATCTGGCGCATGCCCAATAGTGATCCGGCGCATGCCCAATAGAAAGCTATGGGCATCGGACTCACTTTCAGCTTCTGCGCATGCGCCCGGCACCCATAGCTTTCTATTGGGCATGCGCCGGATCTCGGAACGTTGGGGACAGCAGAAGCCGCCCAGTAAAGTGAATATTGATGAGCTGGGCGGCGCTTCAAAACGGCGGTTGGGGGGAGGCTGGCTGGGCAGAAGTGAAGCTGAAACGCCGCCCCTTGGGCAGAAAGAAAAGCGATTACTTCAGGTTATAAAACATAAGTTTGCTGTATTTATAAGGTGGACAGGGGGTATACTTATACGATTTTAATACACATTAGAAGACCTGTGTGTGTGTGTGTGTGTGTGTATGTATGTATATATATATAGATATAGATATATATATATATATATATATATATATATATATATATATATATACACACACACACACACACACGTCTTCTAATGTGTATTAAAATCGTATAAGTATACCCCCTGTCCACCTTATAAATACAGCAAACTTATGTTTTATAACCTGATGTAATCGTTCTTCTTTCTGCCCAAGGGGCGGCGTTTCAGCTTCACTTCTGCCCAGCCAGCCTCCCCCCAACCGCCGTTTTGAAGCGCCGCCCAGCTCATCAATATTCACTTTACTGGGCGGCTTCTGCTGTCCCCAACGTTCCGAGATCCGGCGCATGCCCAATAGAAAGCTATGGGTGCCGGGCGCATGCGCAGAAGCTGAAAGTGAGTCCGATGCCCATAGCTTTCTATTGGGCATGCGCCGGATCACTATTGGGCATGCGCCAGATCTCGGAATGTCGGGGACAGCAGAAGCCGCCCAGCGAAGTGAATATTGATGAGCTGGGCGGCGCTTCAAAACGGCGGTTGGGGAGTCTGGCTGGGCAGAAGTCAAGCTGAAACGCCGCCCCTTGGGCAGAAAGAAGAACGATTACATCAGGTTATAAAACATAAGTTTGCTGTATTTATAAGGTGGACAGGGGGTATACTTATATGATTTTAATACACATTAGAAGACCGTGTGTGTGTGTGTGTGTGTGTGTGTGTGTGTGTGTGTATATATATATATATATCTATCTATATCTCTATCTAAATATGCTTATTGGGCCTGTTGGTGTCCCTTTAAGGTTAAAATTAATTGTCACTAATGGGTTAAAATGCACTTCTGAGTTGTGCATGCACCAACTATATTTATCTGAGGCATAAATTCGAATTCTACAATAACAAAGGTGACATTTATTGTGAGGGTTTTTCCAATTTGGCGCTGTTGTTGTGGGGATTATGTATTGGTGAAGGTATCTGATAACCTTTTTGCTTTGTTTTTTATTTCTAGGTTACAGCTTCGCAGTCTTTTGAACAAATTGCCACTTTGCAAACAAGCCAGTAAGTAGATATTGAACTTCTGTTGCACTGAAAATGTAAAGCTGGGCTTATATCGGGCCGATCATCTGAAGCGAACTTCCTATGAACGCTTGTTCCTGATGATCTGCCGGTGTAAAGGTGCAGGCGAACTCTCATTCTTTGGGTGAAATGATCTGAGGTGTGCAGATATCTCAATAATCAATCCCGGGCAGCAGATCTCGCTGTCTTGAACAGCGCTCTGCTCCCCAGGTGCTATGATTTTGTATGGGATTGCTCATCCTCATACTGTAAAGTAGGGATCGACCGATTATCGGTTTTACTGATATTATCGGCCGATATTCAGGATTTTGAACGTTATCGGTATCTATTTTGCCGATATTCCGATAACGTATTGGGAACACAGAACGCGCTGCTCTCAGCGCTCTCTGTGTTCCCTCAGCAGCACAGGGGAGAAGGAAGCAGTGTCTCCCTCCCCCTGTGCTGCTGCCGCCAATTAGAGGAGAGAGGACAAAAGAAGGGGAGGGGCTGTGGCCACTGCGCCACCAATGAAGATAAGTCTTTCATTAATTCATATACAGGAGGCGGGAGCTGGCTGCAGAATCACATAGCCGGCTCCCGACCTCTGAGCTGTAGCTGCGATCTGCGGTAGTTAACCCCTTAGGTGCCGCTAGAGGTCGGGAGCCGGCTATGTGATTCTGCAGCCAGCTCCTGCCTCCTGTATATGAATTAATGAAAGACTTATCTTCATTGGTGGCGCAGTGCGCCCCAAGCCCCCCAGTATTAATCATTGGTGGCGCAGTGCGCCCCCTACCCCCATCCCAGTATTAAAAACTTTGGTGGCGCAGTGCGCCCCCCTCCCCACCCCCCAGTATTAATCATTGGTGGCAGTGGCCACAGGATCCCCTCTCCCCTGCTCCTCCGATCAGAGCCCCAGCAGTGTAAGCCTGGGGCTCCGATCGGTTACCATGGCAGCCAGGACGCTATTGAAGCCCTGGCTGCCATGTTCAGCTCCATGCTGCTGTGTGCACAAAGCACAGAGCAGCAGGGACAGTGTGAGGTCCTATTCAGCCTGATAGATCTCAATCAGGGTGAATAGGACAAGGGTTTTAGTCCCTAAGGGGGCTAAAAGTTAGTAAAAAACTAACAAAAAAATAAATAGTAAGTATAAATGAAAAAGAAAGATTAAAAAAAAAAAAATTTCTGCAGATTTGTGTAGGAATTTTTTTTTTTTCAAAAATGAAAATTCCCAGAATATCGGTATAAATTATCGGTTATCGGCCTGAAAGTTCACAAATTATCGGTATCTGCCCTAAAAAATCAATATCGGTCGATCCCTACTGTAAAGGTGATCACTGCACGTAAATGCAATGCTTCACCTCCACTTAACAATCTGCCCAAAAGACCCCTGGAGGTGAACAACCATACCAATCCAGTTACCATAAATATAACTTATGATTTAGACTAATTCATCATCAATAATTACCTAATATAATGTAAATGTCACATATTTACCGTTCAGTAGTTAAAGGGGTTCTGCACTTTGTTTAAACTGATGATCTATCCTCTGGATAGATCACCAGCTTCTGATCGGTGGGGGTCCGACACCCGGGACCCCGCCGATCAGCTGTTTGAGAAGGCAGCGGCGCTGCGACCTTCTCACTGTTTACCGCTGGCCCAGTGACGTCGCAACTTGTATCAACTGGCCTGGGTGCGGCTAAGCTCCATTCAAGTGAACAGAGCTTAGCCCCGCCCACGCTAGTTGATGCTAGTCGTGACATCACTGGGCCAGCGGTAAACAGTGAGAAGGCCGCGGCGCTGCTGGAGCGCCGCTGCCTTCTCAAACAGCTGATTGGCGGGGTCCCGGGTGTTGGACCCCCACCGATCAGAAGCTGGTGATCTATCCAGAGGATAGATCATCAGTTTAAACAAAGTGCAGAACCCCTTTTAACCACCTCCGGACCGCTGTACGCACAGACGCGTCCTGGAGGTGGTTGATTCATTCCGCCTGGACGCATATACGCGTCATCTCGCGAGACGCGAGATTTCCTGTGAACGCGTGCACTACACTACACCCCCCCCCCCCCCCGTCACTTATTAACCCCTTATTAGCCCCCGATCACCCCTGATCACCCCATATAGACTCCCTGATCACCCCCCTGTCATTGATTTCCCCCCTGTCATTGATTTCCCCCCTGTCATTGATTTCCCCCCTGTCATTGATTTCCCCCCTGTCATTGATTTCCCCCCTGTCATTGATTTCCCCCCTGTCATTGATTTCCCCCCTGTCATTGATTTCCCCCCTGTCATTGATTTCCCCCCTGTCATTGATTTCCCCCCTGTCATTGATTTCCCCCCTGTCATTGATTTCCCCCCTGTCATTGATTTCCCCCCTGTCATTGATTTCCCCCCTGTCATTGATTTCCCCCCTGTCATTGATTTCCCCCCTGTCATTGATTTCCCCCCTGTCATTGATTTCCCCCCTGTCATTGATTTCCCCCCTGTCATTGATTTCCCCCCTGTCATTGATTTCCCCCCTGTCATTGATTTCCCCCCTGTCATTGATTTCCCCCCTGTCAAGCTCCATTCAGACGTCCGCATGATTTTTACGGATCCACTGATAGATGGATCGGATCCGCAAAACGCATCCGGACGTCTGAATGAAGCCTTACACGGGCGTGATCAATGACTGTGGTGATCACCCCATATAGACTCTCTGATCACCCCCCCTGTCATTGATCACCCCTCTGTAAGGCTCCAGACATTTTTTTGGCCCAAGTTAGCGGAATTATTTATTTTTTTTTCTTACAAAGTCTCATATTCCACTAACTTGTGTCAAAAAATAAAATCTCACATGAACTCACCATACCCCTCACGGAATCCAAATGCGTAAAATTTTTTAGACATTTATATTCCAGACGACTTCTCACGCTTTAGGGCCCCTAGAATGCCAGGGCAGTATAAATACCCCACATGTGACCCCATTTCGGAAAGAAGACACCCCCAGGTATTCCGTGAGGGGCATATTGAGTCCATGAAAGATTGAAATTTTTGTCCCAAGTTTGCGGAACGGGAGACTTTGTGAGAAAAAAATTAAAAATATCAATTTCCGCTAACTTGTGCCAAAAAAAAAAAATTTCTATGAACTCGCCATGCCCCTCATTGAATACCTTGGGGTGTCTTCTTTCCAAAATGGGGTCACATGTGGGGTATTTATACTGCCCTGGCATTCTAGGGGCCCCAAAGCGTGAGAAGAAGTCTAGTATCCAAATGTCTAAAAATGCCCTCCTAAAAGGAATTTGGGCACCTTTGCGCATCTAGGCTACAAAAAAGTGTCACACATCTGGTATCGCCGTATTCAGGAGAAGTTGGGGAATGTGTTTTGGGGTGTCATTTTACATATACCCATGCTGGGTGAGAGAAATATCTTGGCAAAAGACAACTTTTCCCATTTTTTTTTTTTATACAAAGTTGGCATTTGACCAAGATATTTATCTCACCCAGCATGGGTATATGTAAAAAGACACCCCAAAACACATTCATCAACTTCTCCTGAATACAGAGATACCAGATGTGTGACACTTTTTTGCAGCCTAGGTGGGCAAAGGGGCCCATATTCCAAAGAGCACCTTTTGGATTTCACAGGTCATTTTTTACAGAATTTGATTTCAAACTCCTTACCACACATTTGGGCCCCTAGAATGCCAGAGCAGTATAACTACCCCACAAGTGACCCCATTTTGGAAAGAAGAGACCCCAAGGTATTCGCTGATGGGCATAGTGAGTTCATGGAAGTTTTTATTTTTTGTCACAAGTTAGTGGAATATGAGACTTTGTATGAAAAAAAAAAATAAAAAATCATAATTTTCCGCTAACTTGTGACAAAAAATAAAAAGTTCTATGAACTCACTATGCCCATCAGCGAATACCTTAGGGTGTGTACTTTCCGAAATGGGGTCATTTGTGGGGTGTTTGTACTGTCTGGGCATTGTAGAACCTCAGGAAACATGACAGGTGCTCAGAAAGTCAGAGCTGCTTCAAAAAGCGGAAATTCACATTTTTGTACCATAGTTTGTAAACGCTATAACTTTTACCCAAACCATTTTTTTTTTTACCCAAACATTTTTTTTTTATCAAAGACATGTAGAACAATAAATTTAGAGCAAAATTTATATATGGATGTCGTTTTTTTTGCAAAATTTTACAACTGAAAGTGAAAAATGTCATTTTTTTGCAAAAAAATCGTTAAATTTCGATTAATAACAAAAAAAGTAAAAATGTCAGCAGCAATGAAATACCACCAAATGAAAGCTCTATTAGTGAGAAGAAAAGGAGGTAAAATTCATTTGGGTGGTAAGTTGCATGACCGAGCAATAAACGGTGAAAGTAGTGTAGGTCAGAAGTGTAAAAAGTGGCCTGGTCTTTCAGGGTGTTTAAGCACTGGGGGCTGAGGTGGTTAAGGCTACTTTCACACTAGCGTTCGGAGCGGGTCCGTCTGTCTGCTCAGACGGATCCGCTCCTATAATGCAGACGTTTGCATCCATTCAGAACGGATCCGTCTGCATTATAACCTAGAAAAATTTCTAAGTGTGAAAGTAGCCTGAGCGGATCCGTTCAGACTTTACATTGAAAGTCAATGGGGGACGGATCCGTTTGAAGATTGAGCCATATAGTGTCATTTTCAAGCGGATCCGTCCCCATTGACTTCCATTGTAAGTCTGGACGGATCCGCTCGCCTCCGCACGGCCAGGCGGACACCCGAACGCTGCAAGCAGCGTTCAGGTGTCCGCTCACTGAGCAGAGGCTGAACGCTGCCAGACTGATGCATTCTGAGCGGATCCGCCTCCACTGAGAATGCATTAGGGCCGGACGGCTGCGTTCGGGGCCGCTTGTGAGACCCTTCAAACGGAGCTCACAAGCGGAGCCCCGAACGCTAGTGTGAAAGTAGCCTAAAGTAGTTTTCTTCCTCTGCTACCCACTGTTTCCTCATAAATTTTTTAAGCACAATGCACTTTATATAACTATGTCACTATTATAATATATCGCAGGGCTCCAGACTAAAAAAAATATCAAGGAGCCATTGGCTCCTAACCTGAAAATTTTAGTCGCCAAATTTAAAATGCATATAATTACGGTATAATAATTAAAAAATTAAAAATAAATAAAGAACAGGTCTTACCTAGGGTTGTCACGATACCCAAATTTTGACTCTATTTTGATACCATAAAAAAGTATTGCGATACTAGATACCACGTTAAAAAAATAAACCCTAAAAAAGCCACGTGCATTCCAGATTTTATGGAACGTCTGGACCAAAATAGAACAGTCCTAACCTAATTTTTGTTGGGACAAGGTGACAAAAAAAATGGCAAATTGCACGTGTTTTTTTTTTTTTTTTTCCTGTTACGGCGTTCACCGCATAGGAGATATTTTAATAGTTTGCACTTTTTTCGGGCGTGGCGATGTATTTTTTTTGTATTTGTATATTTTATATGAAAAAATTGGGCAAGGGGGTGATTTAAACTTAATATTTTGGTGTTTTTTTTTTTTGTTTTTTTTTTTACTTTTTATTTAACTATTTCCCCCCTTAGGGGCTAGAACCTGGGATCTTTCATCCCTTGTCCTATTCACCCTGATAGAGCTCTATCAGGGTGACTAGGACATCACACTCTCCCTGCAGCTCTGTGCATAGTACACACAGCACAGTAGGGCCATCCCTTGCGGCTCTTCAGCGTACGGTGCCCCAGTGAACACTGAACAGACGCGTCCACTCTGGGGTTCACCTGAACCCCTACTTCTTTGGTGTAAGAGCGGCTCAGTCAGCCCTAACTCCGGTCCCAGCTGGCTGAGCAAGGCCTACAGCTGAGCCCACCGGTAGCTATCCAGGCAGTCAAAGGGAAGGGCAGACTTTATGGGCCCTTGGGCACCCTTGTAGGGAGGCTTCCAGTAGGGCCCCTTGGGTTTGTAGTAGGGGGGCTGTAGCCGGTAAGTGGGTCCATAGTTTGGGAAGGGCGGATAGGGAGGGTGCATGATCAGAGTCCTGCAAGGAGTAGGTGGGCTGCACGGCTGCTCCTTATATCAGCCCGTTACTTTAACTACCGGAAGCCCTGCGGCCTTAACACCTTCACTGCCAGCCACACTTGAGCCTCCCCAGTGTGGTGGCATCTCTGCATTGTAAGCTGTACAAATGGCAGAGTGCTCCCTCATACCGCCTCACGTGTGCCAACCGATGGAACTGGTCACAATCGCACTTATCGGGCTCACACCAGAGAGTTTATTGGATTTACAGAAAGTGTGCTATAATTGTTTAAACAAAATTAGGCAGGTGCATAAATTTGGGCACCACAAAAAAGAAATGAAATCAATATTTAGTAGATCCTCCTTTTGCAGAAATTACAGCCTCTAAACGCTTCCTGTAGGTTTCAATGAGAGTCTGGATTCTGGTTGAAGGTATTTTGGACCATTCCTCTTTACAAAACATCTTTAGTTCATTCAGGTTTGATGGCTTCCGAGCATGGACAGCTCTCTTTAAGTCACACCACAGATTTTCAATTATATTCAGGTTTGGGGACTGAGATGGCCATTCCAGAACGTTGTACTTGTTCCTCTGCATAAATGCCTTAGTGGATTTTGAGCAGTGTTTAGGGTCGTGGTCTTGTTGAAAGATCCAGCCCCGGCGCAGCTTCAGATTTGTCACTGATTCCTGGACATTGGTCTCCAGAATCTGCTGATACTGAGTGGAATCCATGCGTCCCTCAACTTTGACAAGATTCCCAGTCCCTGCACTGGCCACACAGCCCCACAGCATGATGGAACCACCACCATATTTTACTGTAGGTAGCAGGTGTTTTTCTTGGAATGCTGTGTTCTTTCTCGTGCATGGCATTGGGGGACACAGCACCATGGGTTTATGTCCAACTACCACTAGGAGGCACTAGACACAAAAAGTGTTGGCTCCTCCCCGTTGGGCTATACCCTTTCCACAGGCACAAGGCTATTCAGTTTTTGTCTAGTGTCCGTAGGAGGCAGACCTGTCCTGCTTTTTTTGCAGGTCCTGCTGTTTATTTTTTATTTTATTTTTTATTCTTTTTCTCTCTCTTCTGCAGGTCTCAGTGATCTCCACCGTTATACCTGCTGCAGGCTGGGGCTCCATCGTGTTCTACTTTAGTTGCCCCCCCTGCCGGCGCGTACTTCTGTACCATCGCCGGTCACCCAGTCCCCACAGACTGCATCTGCAGTGGCTTGCCGGCATTCCCACGGTTCCCGTGTTGAGTCTGCCGAAGGGGTGACCCTGCGGCGCCCGAAGACATCAGATGGTGAGTATACTCCCCTGTCCCTGTGTCCCTGCCCCAGGTTCCCTCCTGTGGCCAGGGGGGTGGGATCCACCTTAGCTGGGGGTCCTGGGAAGCTTCCATCTTCCTCCACCTTTCTCTTCCCCCCCTTGGTTGGTTTTTTCTCTCCTCCCTGGCCACACAGTCTTCTCCTGGGCCTTCCCCGCTACTTTAGTCCCCGGCTTTTGCAGGGACTAGGCCTCATCTTCCATGGCCCGTTCCCGGCTCCCAGGTGCTCTGTTTGCCCTGTTCCGCCCACCCCCAGGCGTCGCTCCCCCCCCTACCCTCCTCACCTAGTTTTGTGGGTCCGGAGGCCCCTTGGTCGGCCGCGATTCGCCCCGCCCCCCTCGCGCCATTCCCGGCCGCCCCAAAAATCGAGGCCCCGGCTTTTGGGCCTGCTAGGCCGCGATCTTCCCGGCCCCTCCTCCTTGCTTCCCGGGCTTTTCTGACCCCGCCCGGCCCTCGGAAGGGGCTATCTCCTCCACCCTTTTACTGGTCTAACGTGGGTTATCTATCCAGTGGATAGATCCTCAGTTTAAAAGAACTGCAGACCCCCTTTAGGTCATTGTCCTATGTACTGTGTGAAGGCAGCTAATGCTGTACATAGGGATCACTCAAGTCGTTCCCCCCCACCCCTCCTCAATTGCTTCATTTCTCCTGCAGCCTCTATAGCTGCTGCAGCACCTCTTTGGGGAACATGGCATCCGGGTCCAGATATGACAGCCTCTGCTGGCTGCTCTATGAGGGTCTCCTCTCCTCGGATCGCCACGTGTTTTCACGTGCGTCCGCTGTCTACGAAGGCTGCCATGCGGTCCGACTGTCCCTGCTTGTGTGCAGTACCTCTTCCCAGACCCCATTGTGTCCCCTGACCAAATCCTTTTTGTCTAGGTCCCTTCTGAATGGTCTCCCTCTTTGTCAAAGCCATGGGAACCTTGTCCGACTCTCCCAATCTCTGGCGGAGTCGCTGGACCGCTACCTATCCAATTGCGGCCACCTATGCCCTCCCAGGGTCCTCCCTGCAGATGAGGCATGCTCAGATACCGGGTCCGGCAAGGGGTAGTTCACAGTACAACCTCGGGTGGTCTCAACAGGATTCCACCCCTCCTCGGCATCCTCGGGTCCTCCCCAGGACAGGCCTGAGGCTGGTGACGAATCCTTTCCTGTCACCCCATCCGTTGCCTCTGGGGACACCTCTGCACCGATTCCCTCGGAACAGAGCATCAGGCGGTCTTCCTCCATACAGAAGCCCTCTGGGAGGTCAAGACTAACGTGCACGGAGGAACCTCTCCTACCCAGGGTTGGTATCCCCTCTAGTGGATTTTCGGATGGCGCTCCCCTGACTGCACAGGTATCAACCGCACAGGTAAGGCAGCCGTCCCCGTGTTTAGCATAATGAGTCACCTTCTTGGTGTCTCTGGTACGTACGCTTTCTCCTTAACAGGGGGGTACCTGCACCACTGCCATAGGCTGTACCTGACAAGCCTTCCTGGTTCCCCTATACCAGGGGCTATGCTCTACACATTTGAGAGTGTTTCCACCGGGTCCCCATCCTGGTGCTGGTGTTCGCCACTCTACCTCATAACAGGGGGTCCCTGTTCTAGGCAAGCGCCTCCTGTAGGTTGGTAAGGAAAAGCAATTATATCTGGCTGTTTACATCCGCCTTGCTCCTTTTCATAGGTAGAGTACCTACACCTACTCCAGATGCTGAAGCCATTACTCCTGGCTGGCTCTATGGTGTTCCATGCGGCACTATTTCTCCCTTCCGGGCGAGATTCACAGGCCGCCTTCAATTGTCGTGGCGATTGCACCTGTCTGTTCCCAGCCACTTTGCTCCTTTCATAGGTAGAGTACCTACACCATCTCTTGATGCTGTAGCCGATACCTCTGGCTGGCGCTATGGTGTTCCATGCGGCACTATTTCTCCCTTCCGGGCGGGATATACAGGCCGCCTTCAATTGCCGTAGCAATTGCTCCTGTCTGGTCCCAGACTTTTTTGCTCCCTTTCATAGGTAGAGTACCTACACCATCTCCGATGCTGTAGCCAATACCCCTGGCGGGCTCTATTGTGTTCCATGCGGCAACATTTCTCCCTACGGGCGGCCGTAGAATTGCCTCTGTCTGGTTCTAGTCGGCACCAAGCTGCCACCTTGGTCCCTTCATAGGTAGAGTACCTGCACCATCTCCAGATGCTGTAGCTCCTGTCTGGCTTTATGGTGTACCATGTGGCATTTTCTCTCCCTTACCGGACGAGATATTGAGGCCTCCTCCAATTGCCGTGGTCATTGCACCTACCTCATCATAGTGTGCACCAAACAGCCATCTTACTCCCTTCATAGGTAGAGTTCCTGCACCGTCTCCGATGCTGCAGCCGTTACACCTGTCTGGCTCTATGGTGTACTATGCGGCCCTGTTTCCCTTTTTTTCAGGCGAAATAGAGGGCCTCCTTCAGTTGCCATTTCACCT
The DNA here is from genome assembly GCF_905171765.1 of Bufo bufo. Classification (NCBI taxonomy): domain Eukaryota; kingdom Metazoa; phylum Chordata; class Amphibia; order Anura; family Bufonidae; genus Bufo; species Bufo bufo. Next base: position 357,272,511 of record NC_053392.1, read on the forward strand.
ACCTGATTGTAGTGTGCACCTGTCTTGTTCTTTGTGGTACCGTGCGGCCCTATTTTCCCCTTCCCGGGCGGAATATAGGTACCATTGCTAACGCGGTAGCTGTTGCACCTCTCTGGTTCTAGGGTGCACCATGTGGCCACATTGCTCCGATCTTAAAGGTAGTACCTCTACCATCTCCAGATGCTGTACCCATTACACCTTTCTGGTCGTATCTCTGCACTACGCAGCCATATTTCTACTTTACAGGTTGAGTACCTGTACCCTCCAAATGCTGTAGCATTCCCAGATTCTGTGGCTATGTTTCCACTCTCCTTAGACATGCAGCCACTTTCCCTATATTTTAGGCGTGTGGTTGTATTACTCAAAGTGCTGGGCCCTATGGTGCAATCTGTTGCCCATACAGTTTCTGTATTACTGGGTGCTTTCTGCCCCCAGGTTCTAATCTGTGCTGCAGATGTTGGTTCCATTCTTTTGGTTCTTCCATTCATCTCCACTCCGTTACTGTCGTGCTCAATGGTCTCCTTGTACTTCTCAGGGCACTGTCTACAACAGGCCATCCTGGTTCTGCATGTGCATGGTTACCATATCTGGCAGGGGTGGGCCAGCCCAACCCCCACCTTGTCGGTCTAGTGCTACTTATTGTAGCTCCAGTATATGGCTGATCTGGCGGGTGGTCCACATACAACCACGCGCCCTACACCATGGCCAGGTGGTTGTTGGCCTTTTGTGCTAGGCTTGCTCTTGCCATCTCTATAAGGTACTACGGTATGCTGCGCTTCGCGTTACCCCATGTTATAGAGGAGTACTCGCGTTGTTTCCTATTACAGAGTGGCCCATTCCTGGTGGAGTACAGGGATCCCCACTGGATCTTCTACCTTGTTGGGGCACGTAGCTGGTGAGCATCGGCCGCTGCAGCAGTTTTCGGTCATCGCTGGATGTCCTCCGCCACATGGAATCTTTCTGGGGTCATCAGCATTTTTCGTCGCTGGACGTCCTCCCTGACGGGTCAGGGACAGGACCACTGAGCGCCACACACCTGCCTGGTAGGTAATTTTTCAGCTGATTGCTCTGGCATCGGACAGGGTCCCGTAGTTCCTTCTGGGTCCAGGTGTTCTCGGTATTCCCTTATATTCTCTGCTTAGTTGTACTACATGTCAGAGGGGCAGTCCCCTTGGACCTTGCCTCGTTTGCACCTGTCAGGTACTTTCTCCCCCCTGGGAGTTTTCAGTACGCCGGTCGCAGCTGGTTTCTACATTTCTGTGTAGTCTCACCCGGTTTTTTTCATGGCGACTTCTGCATTCCTTATGCATATGGATGTCTGTCAATTTAGTGGTACATCCCGAGCTGCTGTACTTGCCTTCTCTGGGACAATGTATACAGTTTGCTAGTCACTGTTCTTGGAATGGCTAGTTGTCCATGGCCAATGTCCCTTCCCCTATGGTAGTTTCATTTCTCCTTTCCTGGATATTCTGGCTTGCGTTGTCTTCTGGTGGTTCAGCTCCTGGTTCCTTGTGAGCCCATTCCCGGTACTCCTTTCTGGAGTCCCTGTCCCCGTTCTTTTGACCACTCAGGTTCTGCATGACAATCGTTTTTTTGGGGGGGTCGGGGCCTGGGTTGATTGTTCCCTTTGTGGGTTCCAATAGCCTTGTGGTCTTCTTGGGATTCGTGTCTCTTTTCCCATCCTCCCACGTCAAGTACCTGGTATTGAGTGGTTTAGCGCTACGGTTTGCAATTCCGCCGTATGGTCTCCTTCGGGAGGGACCTCCTCCTTAGGCTGTTGGAGTACTCTCCTTCTACTTCCATGTCTTTCAGTCCAGTGTGTCCTGCTGAGATTTCCTGGGCCTGTATCTGGTTCCTTTTTTCCCTTATGCTTCACATGCCCAGAGTTTTCTCTGGTCTTACGCTTCACAGTGATATCTTGTTTTCAGAGGCTCGAGCCTCGTCTCCTGTTTTTGGGACGCAGGTCTTACTCTTTTACCTACAACCCCCTCCTTGAGCCTTGCTATGGCTTCACTCACTCGTTTGGCTTCCAGTACTTCCTTGTTTCCTTTCTCCCCTGGCCTGTCAGGGGTTGGCCACAGGTTTTTTCGCTCTTTGGGTCCGAGACAATTTAGAGCGTTAGGTAGTCCCAACTAGGGTTGTTGCGGGTATCGAAATTTCGATACCCAATCGATACTTTTGTCCCGGTATCGATACGATACCGGGATTTCCGTTTTTTCGATACTGGGCTGCGCTTCTGCGCAGTCTAGTATCTCTGAACATGAGCGCGCTGCTATCGGCGCGCTCATGTTCTCTCTCAGCAGCACGGGGAGAAGGAAGCTGTCCTCCCTCCCCCTGTGCTGCTGCCGCTGCCACCAATGAGAAGAGAGGGGCGGAGGAGGGGCGGCAATGAGAAGAGAGGGGCGGAGGAGGGGCGGCAATGAGAAGAGAGGGGGTGGAGGAGGGGCGGCAATGAGAAGAGAGGGGCGGAGGAGGGGCGGGCGCACTGCGCCCCCAATGATAGGATTACTATCGGAGCGATGGGAGGAGACATCAGCTTCACTAGTGGGCGTTCCTTTTCCCTGCGCTGCGATTGGACAGCGCTACAGCCAGGGAGAAGGAACGCCCACTAGTGAAGCTGATGTCTCCTCCCATCGCTCCGATAGTAATCAGCAGCATGTGGAGCAGGAGAGGAGACAGTAATGGGGCACTGCGGGCGAACGGAGCGGCGCCCAGGACTAAATGGTGAGTGCTGAGACATCGCTGGGCGCCGCTCTGTGTGGCCTAATAGTGAAAGTCTGGACTCATATACAGTAGTCAGTCTTTAACACATACAGGAGGCGGGTGCCGGCAGCAGAATCGCATTGCCGGCACCCTGCCCCTGACAGGGAGCTGCGATCAGCGGCAGTTAACTGCCGCTGATCTGCTAGTACCCGCCTCCTGTATAAAGGGGTAAAATCATTGGTGGTGCAGTGTGCCCCCCCCCCTCAATCCCCCCATCCCATTAAAATCATTGGTGGCACAGTGCGCCGGCCCCTCTCAACCCTCCAGTATTAAAATCATTGGTGGCAGTGGCCACAGGGACCTCTCCACTCCCCCTCATTGGTGGTGCAGTGGCAGCTTCTGATCGGAGCCCCAGCTGTGTAAGCCTGGGGCTCCGATCGGTTACCATGGCAGCCAGGACGCTACAGAAGCCCTGGTTGCCATGGTAACATCCCTGATGCTGTGTGCACAAAGCACAGAGCAGCAGGGACAGTGTGGAGTCCTATTCACCCTGATAGAGATCTATCAGGGTGAATAGGAAAAGGGATGAAAGATCCCAGGTTCTAGCCCCTAAGGGGGGAAATAGTTATTAAATAAAAAGTGAAAAAAAAAAAAACCACTAAAATATGAAGTATAAATCACCCCCCTTTTCCCAATTTCACATATAAAATATATAAATAAACATATTACATCGCCACGTCAGAAAAGTCCAAACTATTAAAATATAAAAAAAAAATCTAGGTGGTGAATGCCGGAACAGAAAAAATAAAATAAAACTGCGCGATTCGCCATTTTTAAAAATGAGGAATGCACGTGGCTTTTTTTGTTTATTTTTTTCGCGTGGTATCGAATGGTATCGAGTATCGCAATACTTTTTCATGGTATCGAAACCGAATCAAAAATTTGGTATCGCAACAACACTAGTCCCAACACGCGGTGCTGTCCTAATTTTTTTTCTCCAGCCCTTGGCTGAGCTCGGTGTTCCCTTTTGCCGCCTTCTTGCATTTGGGATTTTCTTCCAGGCATTTTTCCTGGGGTGCTGACAGTCTTCACTGATTCTTCCTTGAGGTTTCTTCCTTGTTATGGAACCTCTTGCCCATTCCGTGTTTTCTCCTGTTGGGTCACATGGTTCTCCTGCACCTGTATACCCAGCCGGTGGCATGGCTGTTCTTTTCCCACCCTCGGGGACTGCTTTTGGACGTCCCATGGTGCTGTGTCCCCCAATGCCATGCACGAGAAAATTGGATTTTTTGTACTCACCGTAAAATCCTTTTCTCGTAGTAGGCATTGGGGGACACAGATCCCACCCTATGTTTTTACTTTCGATTTTCCGGGCTGGTCTCTTGATCTTTCCCGGTACGGGAGTTGTTGGTTCCTTGCTTTTTTTCTCTCTCCTACTGCTTTTGGTACAAACTGAATAGCCTTGTGCCTGTGGAAAGGGTATAGCCCAACGGGGAGGAGCCAACACTTTTTGTGTCTAGTGCCTCCTAGTGGTAGTTGGACATATACCCATGGTGCTGTGTCCCCCAATGCCTACTACGAGAAAAGGATTTTACGGTGAGTACAAAAAATCCAATTTTTTCCTCCATGCATAACGCCCCTTGTTATGGCCAAATAACTCATTTTAGTTTCATTAGTCCACAGCACCTTATTCCAAAATAAAGCTGGCTTGTCCAAATGTGCTTTAGCCCACCTCAAGCGGCACTTTTTGTGCTGTGGACGGAGAAAAGGCTTCCTCTGCATCACTCTCGCATACAGCATCTCCTTGTGTAAAGTGCGCCGAATGGTTGAACGATGCACAGTGACTCCATCTGAAGCAAGATGATGTTGTAGGTCTTTGGTGCTGGTCTGTGGGTTGACTCTGACTGTTCTCACCATTCGTCGCTTCTGTCTACCCGAGATTTTTCTTGGTCTGCCACTTCGAGCCTTAACTTGAACTGAGCCTGTGGTCTTCCATTTCCTCAATATGTTTCTAACTGTGGAAACAGACAGCTAAAATCTCTGAGACAGCTTTCTGTATCCTTCCCCTAAACCATGATGGTGAACAATCTTTGTCTTCAGGTCATTTGAGAGTTGTTTTGAGACCCCCATGTTGCTACTCTTCAGAGAAAATTTAAAGAGGAAGGAAACTTACAATTGACCCCCTTAAATACTCTTTCTCATAATTGGATTCACCTGTGTATGTAGGTCAGGGGTCACTGAGCTTACCAAGCCAATTTGAGTTACAATAATTAGTTCTAAAGGTTTTGGAATCAATAAAATGACAACAGTGCCCAAATTTATGCACCTGCCTAATTATGTTTAAACAATTATAGCACACTTTCTGTAAATCCAATAAACTTCCTTTCACTTCTCAAATATCACTGTGTGTGTCTCCTATATGATATATTAAACTGACATTTTTTTATCATAACAACCAACGATTTATACAGGAAAATCATGACGATTAACAAGGTTGCCCAAACATTCGCATCCCACTGTATATATACCAAGATCTTGCATTGATGATGGTAGAGTCTGACTGCTGCGCAAAGTCTTCTCCAGCACATCCCAAAGATTCTCAATGGGGTTAAGGTCTGGACTCTGTGGTGGCCAATTAAAGTTTGAAAATGATGTCTCATGCTCCCTGAACCACTCTTTCACAATCTAAGCCCGATGAATCCTGGCATTGTCATCTTGGAATATGCCTGTGCCATCAGGGAAGAAAAAATCCATTGATGGAATAACCTGGTCATTCAGTATGTTCAGGTAGTCAGCTGACCTCATTCTTGGAGCACATACTGTTGCTGAACCTAGACCTGACCAACTGCAGCAACCCCAGATCATAGCACTGCCCCCACAGGCTTGTACAGTAGGCACTAGGCATGAGGGGGCATCACTTCATCTGCCTCTCTTCTTACCCTGATGTGCCCATCACTCTGGAACAGGGTAAATATTTTTATGCTGCCTAGCAAATTGAAGCCTTTTTTTTTGGTTTGCCTCACTGATTTGGTGGTTTTCTTACGGCTACACAGCTGTTCAGTCCCAATCCCTTGAGTTCCCTTTGCATTGTGCATGTGGAAATGCTCTTACTTTCACTATTAAACATAGCCCTGAGTTCTACTGTTTTTCTTCAATTAGAATTTACCAAACGTTTAAGTGATCGCCGATCACGATCATTCAGGATTTTTTCCCGTCACATTTCTTCCTCGAATGTGATGGGTCCCCACTATCCTTCCAGTTTTTAATAATGCGTTGGACAGTTCTTAACCCAATTTTAGTAGTTTCTGCAATCTCCTTAGATGTTTTCTCTGCTTGATGCATGTCAATGATCTGACCCTTCTCAAACAGACTAACATCTTTTCCATGACCACGACATGGTTGTTTAAGAAATGAGAAGCAACTCTATGCACCAGTTGGGGTTAAATAACTTATTGCCAGCTGAAAGATAATCACCCATGCAGTGATTATCCAATAGGAGGCTCATAACAATTTGCTTAGTTAAATCCAGGTGGCGACTTTTTTTTTTTTTTTGGGGTGGGACAGGCAATGTAGATAGCAGACAGGCACTCTCACTTGGAATTATCAAAAACACATCTACTGTTCGTATATGTGTGATACTCCAGCTATGTTGGAAAAGCTGGTACTTGATAACACCTATAGGTCTATATCCTGGCTATACGTGTGATCGTTATCAAGTACCAGCTATTCCAACATAGCTGGAGTATCACACATATACGAACAGTAGATGTGTTTTATATATATATTATACCTTTTTTTTATTTTTTATTTTTTTTTATATATGTACCCACTACTTCTCGACAATTCCAAGCGAGAGTGCCTGTCTGAGATTATATAATAATCTCAGACAGGCACTCTCGCTTGGAATTGTCAAGAAGTAGTGGGTACATAATCTCATAAAGACAGAGCACCTTTTTTCAGAGTAAACAAAGTGGTGAGCTGTTAATATATAATTATCTAAAATTTAATAAATGACCTAGAATACATGAATTCTAGATGCAGAAGACCAGGAATATTTTGTGGCATTGGTTTTGCTTTACTTAAAATCTATAATGTCTTCAGATGTTTAGAACATTGTTGTGTTTTTTTTTTTTTTTTTTGTATTTTTGTTTTGCTTGTGAATGAGAGATATTTAGATTAAAATAGTTTATTGCACATTAGTAATACAAGAATAATAATTTCATCCATGTTTAGGCCACTCATGATTGACAGCACCGGAAACTACAACCAGCTGGCTATGTCCAAAACTCCTCAAAATGCTGATCAGGTAAAAACCTCAATGCATTTTTTCATTTCAAAAACTTTATCTGTGTTGGAAAGATTAACAGGTTATTCCCCTTCATGGCAGAGATGGGAATAACCTGAGTTATTGGGAACAAGCATTCATACCTGATAGTTGACCGGATACTTGGCCCATCTAGAAGGCCCTGCTTTTTATTTTTATTTAATTATGGTGTGTTGTAGTGTCTAGTAAGTACTGACCTTTGATTTGTATTATTTCATATTACTTAGGCATTTGACAACAGGTCAGCATGGTCCACTGACAGGAAATCGAGTAGGGGCACCAAACGGTCTATGAGAGATGATCCCGACAGTTCTACAGAGGAGCACAATAATGAAATGTTGAAAATTTCTATGTAAGTTGTTTTTTTTTATTTTATTTATAAACACACTCTTACAAAATGTTATGGTATCTCTCGTCATAGGTGATGTGTCCATACTTTTGACCTCCCTCCTACTTTAGAAAATCTACTTTTCTTCACTTCAGAGCCGTTTGGGAATGTCTCCTGATATGTCCACTGGGCATTCTTTCATCGGCGTTCTCAATGGCAACCCTGCCACACTCTTTCCATCTGCTCAAGCTTGACTTCTTCTGTGGCCTGATCCCTCATCAGACACCCTCTGCAGCAGATGTCTATCTTGGGCAGAAGGGAGGGGTTGAACCATGGAGACTGGGTACTTCATTGATGATGGAATACTGGACAGACACTTCAGTAGGCATTTGCATATGCTGTTGGATTGAGTACATTTTCTATTGTATGCTTTCTCAGTGATGGCATACATTGGGTATATTGGTGCTTCTATTCTAGCACCTACTTAGGCTCCTTTCACACTTGTGTCGTTTTCCGCTATTGAGATCCGGCAGAGGATCTCAATACCGGAAAAAAAAAACCCCTTCCATTTTGTCTCCATGCATTCTGAATGGAAAGAGATTTGTTCATGATGCATCAGGATGTCTTCTGTTTCAGCAGCATTGCGCTATGTGACTGGACACAAAACGGCTGCAAGCTGCGGTTTTGTGTTGGTCATAAAAAATGGATTTTTTGTACTCACCGTAAAATCCTTTTCTCGTAGTAGGCATTGGGGGACACAGCACCATGGGTATATGCCCAGCTGCCACTAGGAGGCTGACACTAGAAACAAAAAAGTGTTGGCTCCGCCCAGGTGGGCTATACCCCTCTGCAAGAGCCGAGATACACCAGTCGGTACAAAAGCAGTAGGAACGCCATACACCTGAACAAACAGAAAACTGAACGCCAACAAGTCTTCAACTGGGGAAACCCAACGACACAAATCGCCGGGACCACAACAAGAAGAAACTCAGTAAGAAAATGGGAGGGATCTGTGTCCCCCAATGCCTACTACGAGAAAAGGATTTTACGGTGAGTACAAAAAATCCATTTTTCTCGTGCATGGCATTGGGGGACACAGCACCATGGGACGTCCCAAAGCAGTCCCTGAGGGAGGGAAGAAGAACGCCATGTCGCCAATCTAAAGCACAGCTGCTTGCAGAACCTTGCGCCCCAGGCTAGCGTCAGCGGAAGCCAGAGAATGAATGTGATAAAACTTAGAGAAAGTGTGAACTGACGCCCAGGTGGCGGCCCGGCAGACCTGGGAAGCAGATGCCTGATGACGCACCGCCCAGGAAGCCCCAACTGCCCTAGTCGAATGAGCGGTCAACCTGGAAGGGGGAGCACGGCCCTTTGCGATATAGGCCTCCTTGACAGCCGACCGAACCCAGCGAGAGATGGTGGCCTTGGAGGCAGGCAAACCCCTACGAGGACCCGCCGGGACCACGAAAAGGGAATCCGAACGACTGAAAGGTTCCGTGAGGCGAAGGTACAGGCGAAGGGCCCGAACAACGTCAAGGCAATGAAGGGATTTCTCCCTAGGGTGAGAAGGATTAGGGCAGAAAGAGGGAAGGACGATCTCTTCATTGATATGAAACGAGGAGACCACCTTTGGAAGAAAAGAGGGAACGGGACGCAACACCACCTTGTACTGATGGAAAACCAGGAAAGGCGAACGGCAAGAAAGCGCCGCCAGTTCGGAAACCCGGCGGATGGAGGTGACTGCCACTAAGAAGGCCACCTTGAACGAGACAAACGACAGAGATATCTCTGCCAAAGGCTCGAAGGGAGAAGACTGAAGGGCGCCAAGGACGAGATTCAGGTCCCACGGCTCCACTGGAAAACGAAAGGGGGGGGCTCGGCGAGCGACACCCTGTAGGAAAGTCCTAACCTGAGCCCGCGAGGCCACGGGACGTTGGAAAAGGACTGAGAGGGCCGAAATCTGTCCTCTGAGAGAAGCCAGGCGAAGACCCTTCTCAAAACCGGCCTGAAGGAAGGCCAGAACGTTAGGGACGGAGAAATGAAGAGGGCGGAAGCGCCCAGACTCGCACCAGGCAAAATACGCTCTCCAGGTCCGGTAGTAAATACGGGCTGACTGGGGTTTGCGAGCGTGAAGCATCGTCTGAATGACAGAATCCGAGAGGCCACGGGACTTCAAGACCGCGGTCTCAACGGCCACGCCGTCAAACGAAGCTGAAGTAAATTCGGGTGGTACAGAGGACCCTGAGAAAGGAGATCGTGGCGCAGAGGAAGTCGCCACGGAGCGTCGGCGAGCAGAAACACTAGATCTGCGTACCACGCCCTGCGGGGCCAATCCGGAGCCACCAGGATTGCCGAAACCCGGGCTGCCTTGAGACGCTTGAGCACTCTGGGCAGGAGGGGAATGGGGGGGGAACAGGTACAGAAGGTTGAACTGAGACCAAGGCAGAACTAGGGCGTCTACCGCGAAAGCCTGAGGGTCTCTGGACCGCGCGACATAGCGCGGAATCCTGTGGTTGAGACGTGACGCGAAAAGATCCACGTCCGGAGTTCCCCAACGGTGACAAAGTTGGAGGAACACCTCTGGGTGGAGAGACCATTCGCCCGGGTCGACTAGCTGACGACTGAGGAAGTCTGCCGCCCAATTGTCGACCCCGGGAATGTGCACCGCGGAGAGGACGGGAACGTGGTTTTCCGCCCAGCGCAGGATATGGGAGGCTTCCTGCAAGGCCATCACGCTCCTGGTGCCCCCTTGGTGGTTCAGATAAGCCACGGCGGTGGAATTGTCTGTTTGAACCCGGACCGGGAGACCGCGAAGACGTGGGGTCCAGTGAGACAGTGCCAGGAAAATTGCCCTGAGCTCGAGTACATTTATCTGCAGGGAGGACTCCTGAGCAGACCAAAGACCCTGGACTGTGAGAGAGTCGAGGACAGCTCCCCAACCCGAGAGGCTGGCGTCCGTCGTGACCACCCGCCAACTGGGGGGAAGAAAGGAACGGCCCAGGGACACCGTCCGAGGAAGAAGCCACCAGGAAAGGTCCTGGCGAAGCTGGAGAGGGAGACGAACCAGGCGATCGAGACCTGCCTGGGACTTGTCCCACCTGGATAGAAGAAACAACTGAAGGTCCCGGGAGTGGAATTGGGAATAGGGAATGGCTTCGAAGGAAGCCACCATCCTCCCCAGGACGCGCATACACGTCCTGATAGTCAGGGTGGACGGGCCGCGGAGAAGCGTCACCCCCGCCTGAAGGGAGGCAATCTTTTCTGGGGGGAGAAACACCCGCCCGAGGCGAGTGTCGAAAATCATGCCCAGGAAGGGCATCCTCTGGCATGGGACGAGGGAGGACTTGGAGTGGTTGACGAGCCACCCGAACTGGGCAAGAGCTGAGAGGGTGATGTGCAGGCTGGACAGGTTGTCCTCCAACGACGGGGCCCGAATCAGAAGATAGTCCAGGTAAGGTATCAAGGCGACCCCCCTGGCACGAAGAAGGGCCATGAGAGGCGCCAACACCTTGGTGAAGACCCTCGGAGCAGAGGCCAGGCCGAAGGGCAGGGCTACGAATTGGAAATGAAGAGAACCTACCGCGAAGCGAAGGAACCTTTGGTGGGAGAGGGCAATGGGGACGTGGAGATAGGCGTCCTGAATGTCTATGGACGACAGGAACTCGTCCGACTCCAAGGAGGCGATCACCGACCTGAGGGATTCCATACGAAAGTGACGGACCCGGACAAAGCGGTTCAGCGCCTTCAGGTCCAGGATAGGACGGAGCGAACCGTCCCTTTTGGGAACCGTGAACAGATTCGAATAGAACCCCCGAAAGCGTTCTGACTCTGGAACCGGAACGATGACCCCTAGAGAGCGAAGGGAACGAATGGCCTGAAAAAAATCTTCTGCCCCGGAGGAGGACCTGGGGGGCGACGTCAGGAAGAACCGACCCGGCGGAAGATCGGAAAATTCGATCCTGTATCCGGAGGAGACTACCTCCAGAACCCAAGCGTCTTCTACACTTGCTTGCCAGACGTCCTGAAAGGCGAGCAGACGCCCTCCCACCTTGACAGAGTCATGCGGAAGGAGGTTTAGTGGACTGGGGGCGAGCAGGTTTGGGCTTGGCATGCCAGAAGGGTTTGGTCTTAAAGGAAGGCCTGAAGGCCTTCTTGTCAGATCGGGCAGGGGGGGCCCGAAAGGACTGCGCCCCGAGAGGACGACCCAGGAAAGCGACGGCGGCGAGGCTGATTCTGGGGAAGAAGAGAGCTCTTACCGCCAGTGGCCTCCGAGATGAGCTCCTCCAAACGCTTCCCAAAGAGCTTCCCGCCGAGAAAGGGAAGGGAAATCAGAGCCTTCTTGGAGGCGGCATCTGCCGCCCAAGAACGAAGCCAGATGGTGCGGCGGATGGCCACAGAGTTAGCGGCCGCACGGCCGGATCGGCGGGCCGATTCCATAGAGGCATCGCAAAGAAATTTGGACGCCTGATAAATTTGAGGCAAGCACTGCCAGTTCCCCTTGATCAGAGTCTGGGGGTAAAGCGCGAACAAGCTGTTTTGCCCAGATAGCGCAGGCCTTAGCCACCCAGGAGGCGGCAAACGCAGGACGGATGGCGGCACCCGCTGCGATGAAAACAGACTTGGCCAAAGAGTCGACCCGTTTGTCAGCGGGATCCGACAAGGAAGCCGCGTCAGCCAGGGGAAGGGAGTAGCCTTCGCCAGGCGAGCAACCTGAGGGTCTACCTGAGGAGGAACCGTCCAGGTATTGACAGATTCCTCAGAAAAAGGATAGGGGACGTCAGAGGCCTTGGTAAGATGAAGGCGCCGATCAGGATGACGCCACTCTTTAGCCAGAAGTGCGTCCAGATCCTCGTGATTCGGGAAGACCACAGTGGAACGCCTAGTCCGGCGGAAGGACACCGACTCCAGGGAGGAGGAGGAGGGAACGTCCTGCACATGGAGCGCGTCACGGACGGCTTTGATGAGGTCCTGAATGGCCGCAGACATCGCCGAGCACCGCTCTGATTCAGAATCAGAAGCGGAGGAGTCCCCAGGAACGGCGGAAGCGGCTGAGGAAGAAATTTCGCCCGACTCCGACCTAACCAGGGAGTGATCCGGGGTAGCTGAGGAAGAATGGGACCCAGCCGAGGCTGTGCGAGGTCGCTTGCCGGACCTCGTACCAGAGCGGGAACGGACATCCCCGGCGGGGGGGTCCCTGCCCGAGGCGGCCGCAATCTGAGCGGGCAGACGGTCCAGGGACTGCGCTAGGGATTGGGAGAGGCTGGCAAGGTTACCTATGGCCTGGGACAGGGTAGCAGCCCATTCCGGAAGGACCGACAAAGAGGGGGCCGCAGGGGCGGACTGGGTGGGCCTGGGGGGAAGGCACTGCACGCAGAGAGAGGAAGACTGACCGCATGGGAACTTCCTATTACATACGGAACAGGCGTAATGAGTGGAAATGGCGGCAGGGGGAGTGGGGGCCCGACCAGAAGAAGACATGAGGGCGATGGAGGAGCCTGCAAAGCAAAAAGAGTCAGCCAGAGGCTGCCTACCAGACCCAAAGGTGCTGTGTCCCACAGAAGCATGTCCAGAGAGCCGAGGCGCAGGAGAAGCAAGATACGACAGCTGCAGGCAGGACAGGAGCCGTGGTCGAGAAAGACACGCCCCCCCAGCAGCCCGCGCTGGTGCTGGATTGGAAGGAAAAAACGCGGCTCCCAGGGCACCGCCCACAGAGGGGAGGGAGGAGAAAAAAGCCCGGGAAGGCGGAGACGGAGCTCCGCCCCACGTGACCTGCGGCCTAGGCTGGAGAAAAGCCGGGGCCTCGAGTAGAAAAATGCTGCCGGAAACGGACACCCGCTGCCTCCGCGGTAACGCCCGGAGGCAGCAGCAGAAGCGGAGACGCAGCGCCGATTCTCTGGGAGTGCGGGGGCCCCGAAGGCCAGTAGTTAGCCTGAAGAAACCCGCAGGTACGGGAAGGAGCCGAAAGAACAGAATCGGCCGTCTTAAAGGGCCAGGCCCTAGAAACGAGGGTGCCCCAAGGAAGCTTTCCCCCCGGAAAAAGGATGCCCAGGCAAGCGTGCAGTGCCCCCAAGAGCCATCAGCCTCCCTAAACTAAAAAGGGGCCAGGACAAGAGGAGGTTGTGGTGCTGCCATACTCACCTTCCGACGTTTTCAGGCGCAGCAATAACCACCCCCTCGGCGGACTCAACACGGGAGCCGTGGGTCCGCCGGAATTCCGCTGCGGAAGCAGATTAGTGGGGACTGGGTGGCTGCCGGGTACCTGAGTACGCGCCCGCAGGGGGGCAACTAAAGTGGAACACGATGGAGCCACCCCTGCGTCCGGAAGAAACCTGTACAAAAAAGGAGAAAAAAATAGAATAAAATAAAAAATAAAATTAGCAGGATGACCTGCAAAACAGGTCATGTCTGCCTCCTACGGACACTAGAACTAGACTGGTGTATCTCGGCTCTTGCAGAGGGGTATAGCCCACCTGGGCGGAGCCAACACTTTTTTGTTTCTAGTGTCAGCCTCCTAGTGGCAGCTGGGCATATACCCATGGTGCTGTGTCCCCCAATGCCATGCACGAGAAAATGGATCCAGCGCTGAAAACAATGTAAGTCCATGGTGACGGATCTGTTTAAAAGGGTGGTCTAATCATGGACAATAGGGGCATATCGCCTTATAATATTGGATAACCTCTTTAATTACCATTTTAATTTTCTACTTAATAGAGCAAGAAAGCTCTATCTTAAAGAAATAAATATAAGAAATAAAAACTTTTATAGTTTTGTGTGGTGTTTAGGCACTAATGACATTATACCATATCATATATCTTTTTTTCTAATAGACCCCATGACTATGAAAGTTATCAGACAGACGAATCTGATGATCTCTCTGACTTATCCTCGTGTGACAGTGAGGAAATAGTAAATGAGGAGTCTGCCTCCAACCACAGCCACTCCTTTATAAAGACACCTGATAAGTAAGTAGTTGTGGCAAGAGACAAAAAGGGGAGAGGCGCTCATAGGGTGGTGGGTATCGATAATACGGTTTGGAGAAATGGATGGAGTATGCTCACCTTTTGGTGTTGTGCGTGTGTGCGCCCAACGTCCGTAGGGGCAGGTCCAAGGAGAGAGGGAGGGGGGGGGGGGGGTCGGTGCCGCCAGTACCCGTTCGGTCCCTTTGGAAGGTTTTGCCAAAAACTCCTAGGGACTGTGGAGGAAGTTGTGGGTGGTGTGTGTGCTGGCACACGGTAGGGTACTTGTTTGGCGCACAAAAGACGACCAGGGCGCCGCCCTGCACAGCAAGCACGCACCAAAAGAGGCCCCCAGCCTTCTGGCCACTCTTGCTGCCGACGCCCCTAAGACTTGAGAAAGGAGTTATAAACTCCGAAACGCGTTGTCTACTGCACAATAAACAGCTATTAAACCAAACGTTCCCCAATTGAGGTCGTCTTTTGTGCGCCAAACAAGTACCCTACCGTGTGCCAGCACACACACCGCCCACAACTACCTGATAAGTAAGTGATGACAGTTTTATAATGTATACTAAATGCTGGATTTTCATCATTGCTGATATGACTACTACTATTGTGGAGACGCGAGGATCTCTGGACTGAGCTGTGTGGTTTACGTGAAACAGAATGCAGCTCGACTACATTCAATGCTCCCCATATTAATAGCACACAGCAATAACTTATCCCATTTAGACACTGCCCTACTATGTGATCATTACGTTAGAGTGAAAAACATTTACCATGATAAGTTAACCACTTCCTGTAGAAGATTCTTGGACCACCTCTACAATGTCTTAGAATAAAACATATACTCATCTGGTCTACAGTTGAGGACCGTGATGAGGTGCCCAATCCAGGCACGATGCAGTGCCTTAGAATAAAACATATACTCATCTGGTCTACAGTTGAGGACCGTGGTTGGTGAGGTGCCGAGTCCAGGCACGATGCAGTGCCTTAGAATAAAACATGTACTCATCTGGTCTACAGTTGAGGACCATGGTTGGTGCAGTGGTGAGGTGCCGAGTCCAGGCACGATGCAGTGCCTTCGAATAAAACATATACTCATCTGGTCTACAGTTGAGGACCATGGTTGGTGCAGTGGTGAGGTGCCGAGTCCAGGCACGATGCAGTGCCTTAGAATAAAACATGTACTCATCTGGTCTACAGTTGAGGACCATGGTTGGTGCAGTGGTGAGGTGCCGAGTCCAGGCACGATGCAGTGCCTTAGAATAAAACATATACTCATCTGGTCTACAGTTGAGGACCGTAGTTGGTGCAGTGGTGAGGTGCCGAATCCAGGCACGATGCAGTGCCTGGTCCAGCGTAGACTGGAGGTGGAGGAGAAGGGAGTTTGGCGTTTCTAAAAATTTGTGCATCTAAGTGTCAGGATCAGCAATCTCAGGCACGCCAGCTTTTCTGGAACTACAACTCCCAGAATCATCCTTTCACTTCTGTTGTAGTTACAGTAACAGCTGAGTAAGTATACATGCTGGGAGTTGTAGTTCCACAACAGCTGCAGTGCAAAAGGTTGCTGATCCCTGAGCTAGGGTTTTTATACATGGGGCAATGCTTTTCTAATAAGGAGGGCCTAAATTGAGCCATAATTCTGGCGTAAAAATCTGCCTTAAAGGGAACCTGTCACCGGGATTTTGTGTATAGAGCTGAGGCCATGGGTTGCTAGATGGCTGCCAGCACATCCGCAATACCCAGAACCCATAGCTCTGTGTGCTTTTATTGTGTTAAAAAAAACGATTTCATACATATGCAAATTACCCTGAGATGAGTCCTGTCCCTGACTCATCTCACGGACAGGACTCATCTCAGGTTAATTTACATATCTATAAAATCGTTTTTTTACACAATAAAAGCACACAGAGCTATGGGTTCTGGGTATTGCGGATGTGCTGGCAGCCATCTAGCAACCCATGTCCTCAGCTCTATAAACAAAATCCTGGTGACGGGTGAGCCAACCAATAGCTGGTATAGAGTCAGAGAAAAGTGTCTATCCCTGCACCAGATGTATCATCCATGTGACTTGTTAGGATTCCCACTAGAGATGAGCGAACTTCTGTTTTAAGTTCGGCATCTAAAGTTCGGCTTCCGGTTAGCGGAGGATCCCGATATGGATTCCGAATTCCGTTGTGGTCCGTGGTAGCGGAATCAATAATGGTCATTATTGATTCCGCTACCACGGACCACAACGGAATTCAGAATCCATATCGGGATCCTCCGCTAACCGGAAGCCGAACTTTAGATGCCGAACTTAGAACAGAAGTTCGCTCATCTCTAATTCCCACCACTTATGTTCTTGGTCTGAATAAACTCTACCTCTTCTGCTGCAGTGGTGCCTTTTGTAGAGATCCTAGTGTGACCCCAGCCTGTGACATAGATCATTCTTAGTATGCCAAAAGTTTTGTAATAGATGGGTCTGAATTACTAATGTATTTTTATTTAACTCAACACGTCACAGAAAACCAGTAACGCGCAAGAGAATGAAAAACGGCACAGAAAAGCATATCGTGGTAAGTAGCACTTAGAATCCTGAAGTTGTGGTTTTCTATCCATCTCACTAATTTCCTTCATTAGCTTAAAAAAAAAAAAATATATATTTTGCATTATGTTCGTTCCCCGAGGCCTTCAGCATCAAAACGATAGGGATCTCTGAAATCTAGCACATTTCACCATTTCTAGCCCACGGCAGCGATTGTTCAGCTCTTATTTCATCTTTCTGCCTCTCTGAATCAATTCCCCACAAGCGTTTGGTTTGTGGTGCCTTTGTTACCATTCGTAGTAATTGATGTCCCTCATCTTTGATGCCATCACACCACTGCAAAGTACCGTATTGTAATGACCATAGTCAATGCAGAAATGACATGATCTTTGCGTATTTCCAAAATCACAGGTGACGAAGCATAGAGTGGAATATAGTGACTCTGAGGAGGACGAAGACGTCAAGAATCACTATGGGGAATCTGGTAAAGCACATCTTATGCTACTAACGTTTTCAAGAGCATAAACCGTTCTCGGACCAGTCTTGTTTGCACAGTATACCTGGTAGCATTTTCAGGCTGGCATACATTGTACATAGGGAAATTACATAGGCAAATTGGTCAGCAATAAATCAAAACTTAACTGTAGTGGTCACTACCCCCAACCCCTAAATGTCAGGAGGAGATAATATAGCAGAGCCTATGTTCTTGTATTCACATGTCTTATCCATGAACTGCGTTCTTGTCATCTGTGGAATTACACTTCCATGTACACCATATAGAATGAAGAGAATTTAACAGGTAGTCTATGATGGTTGACCTGGGAGGGCATACTAGGACCCACCATTTCCCAGCCTTTCACTGACCTGCATTAATTCAGTAGACATTTTTGGAGGGGTTCCAGGGAAGCACAAGTGCTCCGCAAAACTTCTAACATCCCCTAAGGTTCAGCTTCTTATAGGGTGACAAAAAGAGGGTTGCGAAGCAACCGGAATAAGTGAAGGACCAAGTGTGACGGAAAGAAGCCCACGATGCAAAGAAATAGCAAGGTACACACCTCATACTCTAAGGAAAGGTGTAACACTTGTATGGTTGTGATCATAGACGGTTTTAATGCATCACTGTGTTCAGTAGCAGATAGTATTTTAGTATAGACTAGCATAAATGGAAAGATGGTTGGTATCTGACTAGCTGCTCCAGATGGTTACATATGAATTTGTAAAAACAGTGGCTACTTTAGCTAGTAAAGGGTTGGGGGTTCAGTGTGGGGACCCTCCTCCATTACATCCATATGCTGCTGCAGGAGAAGTGTGGAAATCAGCTGAGAAATGGTTGACCAGATGGAACAACCCCTTTATATTTCACATCTTATGGAGCTTTCTGATTATCTAAATCTGTGGGTAGAGAACCTCCAAGAAGACAGCACTACCACCCGTTTTTTATTAGAGAAATCTCATGTATCAGTGACCTCTTCTCAGTCTTCTGTTTCTGGTCTGGTGAGCGTCTTGCAGTCCTTTGCTAGAAACAAGTGGCACAAAACAGATTTTCTGGATTATTTGGGATTTTGGTGCAATTATAAAGGGTTCTCAAGTGTTGGTCAAATTGCTGCAAATTTAATTTAATCTCCGGAATAGGATGGACCTTTTAAAGGGGTTGTGTCAATTCAGAAAATGGCATTTATCATAGATAGCGTTAATGGCAAAGTACTTACTAATGTGGTGTTATCCATATTGCTTCCTTTGCTTGCTGGATTCATTTTCCCCTCACATTATACACTGCTTGTTGCCATGGTTATGACCACCCTGCAATCCATCAGTGGTGGCCGTGCTTGCACACTATAGAAAAAAAGTGCTCCCATGGTCCTGGCCCCCAGAGAGGCTGGAGTATTTTCCTGTTGTGTGCAAGCACGGCCATCACTGCTGGATTGCAGGGTGGTTGTAACCATAGAAACAAGCAGTTTGTAGAATGTGGAAACTGAATCAAGCCAATAAAGGAAGCAATATGGATAATAATATATTAGTAAGTGGCTTGTATTAAAGGGAATCTGTCACCGGGATTTTGTGTATAGAGCTGAGGACATGGGCTGCTAGATCGCTGCTAGCACATCCGCAATATCCAGTCCCCATAGCTCTGTGTGCTTTTATTGTGTAAAAAAAACCGATTTGATCCCTATGCAAATGAACCTGAAATAAGTCCTGTCCCTGACTCATCTCAGAGACAACGTATCTTAGCTTGTCACTGTGGAGTGATCAAGCTGGTAGACTATCATAAGGCACATTACCACAACCAAGTACAGGATACAACAAAGTTTATTTTGAGACAACGAGTTTCAGGGTCTCGACGGCCCCTTTATCAAGTCCTTGTAGACTTGATAAAGGGGCCGTCGAGACCCTGAAACGCGTTGTCTCAAAATATACTTTGTTGTATCCTGTACCGGGTAGTGGTAATGTGCCTTATGATCGTCTACCAGCTTGATCACTCCACAGTGACACCTGGCCTTTGCCCCAAGGGGTCTCTTGACGCATCTGGCAGCACCGACCTGCGCCTTTTATACCTCACAGCCCACCTGCAATACGGTTGCATCTAACTTCGGTGCAACCAAAACAGGTGAGTCTATCGTATCCACGAGCTCTCTGAAGGAAGCTGTTGCACCTTGATTTACTTACCCTATGAGCGCCTCTCTCACCCTTTGGCCGTTACCTTGCTCATCTCAGAGACTGGACTCATCTCAGGGTAATTTGCATATGGATCAAATCGTTTTTTTTTACACAATAAAAGCACACAGAGCTATGGGGACTGGGTATTGTGGATGTGCTAGAGGCCATCTAGCAACCCATGTCCTCAGCTCTATACACAAAATCCCGGTGACAGATTCCCTTTAACGCCTACATGATAAATGCCATTTGCTGAAGTGACAAAACCCCTTTAAAGGGTTTCTGTCACCAGAATTAACCCTATTAAACTGGCTGACATTAGCGATGGGCTAATGTCAGCAGACCCTAACTCCCCTAATCTCATGCTTATGGATGCCCCCGTTACTGCACAATTTTAACTTTGATGATATGCTAATTAGCCTCTAGGAGCAGGGGGAGCATTGCTCCTGCCCCTAGAGGCTCCGTTTGCCCACCAGGTCACCCCCTGCCGTCCTTGATTGACAGGACCTGCGTTCGTTTTCTCCTACCGGCCCTGTGTTCTGGATAAATCTCCGAGCACACAGGGCCGGCAGGAGGAGACCAACGCTGCCTGGCCCTGTCTGGAGAGGAGAGTTGGGGGTCTGCTGAGATTAGCACATCGCTAATGTCAGCCAGTTTAATAGGGTTAACTCTGGTGTCCTTTTGAAGAAAACATTTGTAAATGGGGGGGGGGGGGGGGGGGGTTTGAGTTGCTAGGAACCCCACTGATCCAAAGAACAGGCTGTTTTTTTACCCCAATTGCTATGCAGGCACAGTCCCTCTTCGTTTAAAGGATTGATCTATGTAAAGCAGTCAGTGACCTGTCCTATAACGCTATTGTGGGAAGGACCCTATAAAAGGATCTATGTGTGTGTTGTGAAACGTCCACCATACTCATACTATATGTATGCTTTTATTTTTAAGGCCCCTCAAAGAAGACAGATAAAACATGCAGACCTTCATGTGCCAAAATGGGACGAACGCTTAAACGAATACATCGGGACAATACTCTGCTGAATGAGAAGGTGCTAGCTGTAGAGCAACAGTCTTTACAGAAACTTTCAGAAATCTCGACAGTGTTGACCACTTTAGCCAACTACATGATGAACGTACAAAACTCCCAAAGACCTACACGTTCGACATCTTTGGATGCGACAAGGATTCAATATAACTCCCAGAGACATGGACTGTTTTCCGATGCAACCAAGAAAGAGTACGACTCGTAGCTTCCATTCTAGACATATGTGACTGTACATGCATTGGACAGAATTGCTAATTCAGTATGTGTCATGGTAGGCACTGTGTAAGTCTTTTAGCTGTATCTAGTAGTAGTGATTTTAATCTTGCCAGGGAGCCAGTTTTCGGCATATGGAAAGGCAAGAATTACTTTTAACTGAAGGAGAATGGAGACTGACATTACATGAATTTAGACATTAAGAAAGGTTGGTGTCATCACTTTGGAAGATGCAGATGACAGCGCTGAAATCCTGTTTGTCCTTAATGTGTGAAAACTTGGGAAGTACATGATAGTCCAGAGTGGAGGTGGAATGCCAATCTGCAGGAAACTGAAGACCTGTTTTTAACAAAAGCCGAGCAACAGGAAGAAGCCAAAAAGCTTCATAGAAGCTGGTAACTGGACTGCACTGGCCTTCTAAAGTTCTCGCCCTATGAGATCTTCCCGTCTTGGTGTTCATTGTAATGTTCTGATAATCTAGATCCTGTCTGGTCCTGAACATGCATGATTATCAGAGTTTTACTGTATTCACATACGTCAAATCATACTATGTCCTAGTGGATGTTTTACAATGCTTTCCTACCCAGTAGTAGTTTTATTTTTATTTTGTAACTTCTTAGTCCATTCAAGACTTCTTGGGTTTGCTGCAGAGCTGAGACTTGGAAGATCGCATTAGTTGCATAATAGATAAGAGTATGCACTGGACTATACGTCTTTGTGATACGATTGTTTATCGCTGCTTATGTGATGCATATTATGTAGCTCTTGGTTCTGTGGTTGCTTTCTGGACACTATGCCCATAAAAGTGTTTTATTATCCAGTTAGTGCTTTTTTTGGTCATATTAAAGTTCTCACATTTATTTGGTAATCATCGATACAGCTGTGACAGGGAGGGGATGATCAGTATTTCTTAGGACAGAATATTTTGGAAAGCGTCCATCCAGTATACCTAATCCTCTGATCATTGGTTTCTTTGATTGATAGACTCTAATACTAGTTAAAATGGTTCTCTGGGAATGATTGAAATTGGCTGCCAGCAACCAGTCCTAGAATGTGAGCAGGACTGGGTGCCTCCACTTGCAGAGCTGCCTAGGTGGATGTGCCCTGACCAGACTCTATCCTCTGGCGCTTGCATATACCACATAATGGTGAGTTTTCCTGTTAGGCTGCTCAGCCATGATTGCATATCATAGGCAGGATCACATCATTACCGTGTATAGTAAGTCCCCCACGGCAAACAGAAGAAATCAGCTCTTCTCACATCATTCATTCTAGGACAGGTTGCTGGCAGCCATTTTATTCCCAGGAAAAAAATAAAGAGAATGGAAAGTGTGTATTATAGTTACTGGAGTCCCGGACCATTAGTTGTACTCTACTGTGTGTCTGTAATGTTCACCCTCTAGAGCCTAGTGAAGCTGGCCCTACAAATATACTACTCAAAAAAGGTTAGGGATATTTGGATTGTGGGTGAAGTTTCAGGATGAACTTAATGTGCCCCCAAAACTTTTGAAAACAGTTGTCCAGCTGTTCAATGTTTCAGTACTTTTTGCCCAACTTGCTGTTCTCTAACAAGGAGCTTAATGGCAAAATTTACAGCAGGTGTTTTGAGCCATGAATTGCCTAATAAATTTCCTGGTTCAATTAGAATTGGTATTTAAACAGTCCTCCTCATCATGCTGTTCACATTTTGACATCATGAGACCAAGATGATGCTTAACAATTGATCAACAGTACCTCGTCATTGCGAGGCTTCAAGCTGGATGTTCTCAGAAGGAAGTGGCCACTGAGATTAGGGTGTCAGAGTGTAATCAGCAGGTTGCAACAGAAATGCAGAGAGACTGGAAGAGTCACAGAAAGTCATAGAAGTGGATGTTCTTTGGCCACATCCCACGCTGATGACCGCTTCATTGTGAATCATGCCCTGTGGAACCGGATGATGAATGCCACACAACTCCAGGCACGTTTAAGGGAGGTGATAGGCACCCAAGTGTCACGTCAGACCATTTAAAACTGTTTACATCAGCTAGACCACATGCAACGGTACCTGACCACAGGTGTCATCTTCTTGCATGGGCCAGAGAGCATCTATGCTGGATGTCGGACCAGTGGGCCCCAGTGCTGTTCAATGATGAAAGTCGATTCACGCTCAGGAGAAATGATGGCTGCCAATGATGTTGGAGACATCAAGGAGAGCACTATGTGTAAGCCACTGTTGTCACCAGACAAGTCTTTGGTGTTGGTATTACAGTGTGGGCAGGTGTATCTAGTCAATACAGAACTGCCCTACACTTTGTGAATAGTACAGTGACAAGCCCATACTACTTGAATAGCATTATTAATCCTGTCGTACCGCTGCATAAACAACACAGGCCTAATTTCATCTTCATGGACGACTCCAGCTCATCGAGGTCACGATAGTGAGCTGCTGCTGCTGCAGACTGGGGTACCTCAAATGGAGTGGCCTGCACTTTCTCCAGACCTAAATCCCATTGAAAATCTGTGGGATCAGCTGAGTCACTGTGTTAAAGGCCTTGTAACTCTGTACCCCAGAACCTCAATGACCTAAGGGCTGCCCTTCAAGAAGAGTGGGATGCCATGCCTCAGCAGACAATAAATTGACTTGTGAACAGCATGAGATGTCGTTGTCAAGCTGCAAATGATGCTCAAGGCCTCATGACAAGTTATTGAGACATTGACATCATATGTGGGGTATAACCGCCACTGTGGTTGGCTTTTGTTTCAAGAAATAGTTTGAGATGAGGAAATCACTATTGCATGCTTCAACTTAAATGCACTACTTTCATGATATAATAAAACTGTACCGTGAACTTTTTATGTTTTCCATAAATTTCGCCCGAAAGCCAAATATCCATAACTTTTTGTGAGTAGTATATATTGGCCAGAATGCGGACGATCACTGGTAGATTTCACAACATGGTGATTAGGGATGAGTGAATTTCATATTTTGAAATTCGTTTTCGGTTTGTGCTGTGGTATATCCTGAATTGCGTTATGGATTCCGTTTTCACGGACCATAGCGCGATTGCATGACGGAATGCCATTGAAAGTATTCCTTTATTCATTCCATCATAATGGAAGTCTATGGCCTGCATAATGGATCCGTCCGGTTTCCGTTATGCAGGAGAGGACTCCAGCATAAAGTAAACCGGACGGATCTGTTATGCAGGCCATAGACTTCTATTATGACGGAATGAATAAAGGAATGCCTCCAAAGGCATTCCGTCATGCAATTGCGTTATGGTCCGTGGTAACTGAATCCATAACGCAGTTCAGCATATACCACAGCACAAAACGAATTTCAAAATATGAAATTTGCGCATCCCTAATGGTGATGTCCAATGGTTTCCAGAACAGGTATGCCGCAGTGCAAACTTGTACTACTTGCAGTTCATAAGCATCTGCTAGAGCATGAGTATAATACAGGTACTCCATACTTCAATTTACGCAAAACCATGTGCTGCATGGTAAGAGAAACATGGTTAAAAAACAATTGACAAATTAAGTAGTGAAATCAGTCACATTTGAAACTTTATTTTATATTTTTTATTTATTTTATGTGGTATTTTTTATTTTGCTGTTTTTGAAGTTCTATAGAGACTCCAAAGGAGAAAAAGGCTATATGTGGAGCATGCTGAATTGCTAAAGATGCCACCGACCCACCAAAAACAAAGTATGTAGACTATTTCATGTACACTTTAAAGAGGGTTATCTAACTTTCTAACGGTTTTGGGCAGTCCACCCCTCCCTGCTGGACCTGTAGAGAGAAGCATACTTGGGCTACTTTCACACAAGCGTCAAAGAAATCTCTACTGGAGTTCTGATCTGGCATAGTCAGATAGTGCTACGTGCCGGCCGGGCCCACTGCCGGACCAAAATTACTGCACGCAACGGTTTTTATATGGCAGAATCCCGGCATATATACTGGGGAGCGGCTGAATCCTTGCCACGTCCCATTGGTGCACCGCTGCGTTCCACACACACTGCAGTCAATGCTGGTAAATTTCCGGAATGGACAAGGTCACGTGCGTTGTCACAGCCAGGCATTGCTTCGGTTGTCCCCACCAATTAGCTGTTCTGCAGTAGCCCCTCTGCCAGAACTACAAGGCTCTGAGCATTGTGAAGCGTACAGAGCTGGTTACTGCAGCACTGCTCCAACTGAAGTGAATTGGAGCAGTACACTATGGACGGCTGTGTCGGAGCTACTGCAGAACAGCTGACTCGTGCAGTGTCTGCACCCCGTCAATCAAATATTTTAAGCCTAGCCTGAGAATAGGCCATCACTAGTAAAGGAGTGGTCCAACTCTGCAACACTACAGTCAGTAGTCCAGTGCAACAGAAAGTGTTGCAACGGGTTTACAGCCAAAAAGCTCATCTGCTTTAGATGTCCCCGGCTTTAATACAGCTTATGGATAGTCTTTTCTATTAGCAGGGGCTCTGAGCTCCTGCAAATTGTGACCCTGCCTCTGAAGCGGCCAGTTGATGGCTACTGAGGTATAATATATGCAATAATTTATTCAGAAGTGGTGGTTGGACTGTTAGGTCCTGCATCAGTCCTCAGAATTCTCTGAACATCAGGTGCTTTGGAGCTCTGCCGGTGGAAAAAAAAAATCTAAGGCCTAGTTCACACAATAGTTTTTTTTTTTTTTTTTTTTTTTTTTTTTTTGCGAGTGTACGGGCCGTTATTTTGTGTTCCGTATACGGAACCATTCATTTTAATGGTTCCGCAAAAAAACCTAAATGTACTCCGTATGCATTCCGTTTCCGTTTTTCCGTTGAAAGCTAGAACATGTCCTATTATTGCCCGCAAATCACGTTCCGTGGCTCCATTCAAGTCAATGGGCCCGCAAAAAAAACGGAACACATACGGAAATGAATCCGTATGTCTTCCGTATCCGTTCCGTTTTTGCGGAACCATCTATTGAAAATGTTATGCCCAGCCCAATTTTTTCTATGTAATTACTATATATGCCATATGGAAAAACGGAACAGAAACTGAAACGGAACAACAGATCCGTGAAAAATGGACCTCAAAAAACTATAAAAGCCATACGTTCGTGTGAACTAGGCCTAAGGCCTAGTTGACATGGTGGATCTTGCGTTTGTGGTTTTTCAGTAATGGTGCCAATCTGCTCAGATTGGCCCCATGGAATCAAGCTATACCAAAAGACATCCTTCCAGACCCTGCACCAAGAATGGACATGTCTTTTCTTGGCCATAAATTGTTATAAAGTGGGAGTCTGTCACCGCCGATACATGTTTTTAACAGTTCCTTGCTCCCTCTAGCTCGCATACACCATATCCCAGGCATACTTTGTGTTCCATTTTAATTCTTTATTCCCCCTGAATACTGTCTTTTCTCGCACATTCCATTGGGGGACACAGACCATGGGTATAGCCTAGGTCATTACTAGGAGGAGACACTATGCAAATAGAAAAAGAAAGCTCCTCCTCCCTGGGCTATACCCCCATGTTCCACCGAGGGGACCTCCGTTCTTGCTTAGTATCGGATAAGGAGGATGATGTTCTCTCTACTCCCGTCTATTTTTTTCTGCAGTGGACGCAGGGTCGCAATTCTGCTTCCCTGATCTCTTGGTGGAGCAAGCGCCGGGGTCAAATTGACGTCCCCGGCTACCTCCCACCCTCCCCCAGAAGTTAAGTGGAACCGGGCTTGATCTGCAGCTCCGGCGGCCTACCACATTCGGGGACACCTTCCTGCCCTCCTCCAGATCACTGCCACTCCTTGTGCCAGCTGACTGAGAGGTAACCCCCGCTAGTGTGGATTTGAGGGCGAAGACTACAGGACGCAGATAAGTACATTGTCTCCCCGTGTGACGCTAGGGCCGGTTGGTGGGGGGTTTGAGGGAGGAGAGGATACCTGTCTGGGGCATCGCTACATAAGTGGCAACTTCCCGGCTTCCCTTGGTGGTGTCTAGGGGGTGGACCCTCCTACCCTTCCGGCACCCGCGTCTTCTTTTTTTCATATTTCGTGCGCGGGTTTCGCGCCTGCTGACGCGATTTGTGGGCGGCGCTCTTTCTTCTGCTACTTCCGGCTCAGCGCTCTAGGCTGCTCCCAGCTCCACTCTGTCCCGTTTGCGTGCTGCAGGAACAGTAGGAGACCCTCGCCCCTTCCATTGCAGGATTACCGCCATCATGCCAAAACCTGGGGCCTCACAAAAATCCAAGTCGGCCCCTCTGGCCCCACTGGGGCTATGTAAAGTTTGCGGCTTGCCACTTTTGGTCTCTGGGTCCTGTGACTCTTGCCTTGCCTCTGGACAGGATCATACTCTCCCCCCTCCTCCCCCTCTCACTCAGCCCAGTCCTCCCTCCGCCCTGTCAGAGGCTTGGGCCTCTGCCATTTCTAGGGCGGCCGCTGACTTAGCCCAAGTCTCTCGGGCCGCCATGGCCTTCATGGAACGCATTGCTTCTATGGATCCTGCGGCTACCACCATACCGCTTCCCAGTGGTTCCCACAGAGGACTCTCAACCACTAAGAGGCAGTGTACACAGCAGCATCCTTCCTCGGATGATTCTGCTTCCCTTCCTCGCCTAGAGGCCCGTTCAGACACTTCCCCTCCTCGCAGAGATCATAGATCAGAAGGGGAGAGATCCAGTTCTGACGAGGACACAGAGCTGGAGCCCTCGCCCAAGCTGTCCACTATGGTGGCAGACTTGGTGGCGGCGGTCCGGGATACTTTCGATATCCAGGGGGAATCTCCTTCCGCTGGTAGCCAGGAATTCCCTCTTTTCCAGTCGAGGAAACCTCAAATGGTTGTATTCCCCATACATGGCGAGTTCGACAAGGTCCTCTCTAAGGCCTGGGACCGCCCGAATCATCGTTTTTCTGCTACGAAACGTATGGATACTCTTTATCCATTTCCTGCAGAAAATATGCAGCAGTGGCCTTCTCCTCCTAAGGTTGACCCGCCGGTGGCCAGATTAGCTAAGAATACGGCCATTCCTGTCTTGGTCGGTTCGTCTCTACGGGATGCAGTGGACAGGCGTTTGGATTCTCTGTCCAAAGCCATCTTCACTCTGGCAGGCACTGGCCTGCGGCCCGCTTTCGCCTCGGCCTGGGTATCCAGAGCGCTTTCCCTATGGTTGCAGCGCCACCATCAGGACCTGGCGGAGCAGGATGCCTCTGTGGAAACCTTGAATTTTGTCCTCCAGATGTCGCAGGCGACGAAGTTTCTCTGCGAAGCTTCCTTTGATGTTAGCATTTTCTTTGCGCGTATCTCGGCCCTTTCGGTCACACAGCGTAGAGAAGTTTGGTTGAAGGTTTGGGACGCTGACTCTTCCTCTAAGCGTTCCCTCACTAACATCCCCTTTTCGGGTTCCAGGCTTTTTGGTGCTAAGCTGGATGAGATCATCTCGGACGCAACGGGGGGGCAAGAGTACCAACCTGCCCCAATCTAGATCCAAGCGCACCTTTTTGGAGGTCGGTCCTCCGGTTCTAGGAACCAGTCCTTTCGTCGCTTCTGCTCTTCCAGATCTGCAGCGGCCCCCTTCCCGGGTGGCTCTCAGGACTCCCGTAAGAAACCTGCCTTCAAGCCCCAGCCTTCCTGGCGCCCGCGGCCACTGTCAGCCCGCCCTGCTGCTCCCAAGCAGTCTTCCGCCTGAAGGGGCGCCCCCACCTCTTACGGTGGGGGGCCGATTGCTCTCCTTTCAACAGATTTGGAGAGATCATATCCAGGACGCCTGGGCCCTGGAAATTGTAACATCTGGTTATAAAATAGAATTCGCTTCCAGGCCTCCGGAGCGTTTCTTCTCTTCTCGGGTTCCGGGAGGATCCGGTCCGGGCTTCGGCTCTTTTGCAGGCGGTCTCCTCCCTTTTGGACAGGGGAGTGATTATCCCAGTCCCCTTGGAGGATCAAGGCGCAGGTTTCTACTCCAACCTATTTGTGGTGCCAAAGAAGGAGGGATCGGTGCGTCCTGTTCTAGATCTGAAGCTGTTAAACCGGTCTCTGCGGGTCCGGAGGTTCCGGATGGAGTCCCTCTGATCCGTTATTGCTTCTCTCCTTCCAGGGGAATTTCTCGCGTCGGTGGATATACAAGACGCCTATTTGCATGTCCCTATAGAAGAATCTCGCCACAGGTTTCTGTGCTTCGCTGTCGGCGGGCAGCATTACCAGTTTGTCGCCCTGCCCTTTGGGCTGGCTACAGCCCCTCGGGTATTCACGAAGATCTTTGCGCCGCTCTTGGCGCTCCTCCGTACCAGGGGCATATCTCTGTTGCCCTACCTGGACGACATACTGATAAAGGCTTCCTCCCTTCCCCTGGCCAGGGACAGCGTCCGGATCACTGTTCAGACTCTGGAGCAGTTCGGCTGGCTGATCAATGTCCAGAAGTCATCTCTTCTCCCCTCACAGAGGTTGACCTTCCTAGGGGTGGTTCTGGACACCACGGCAGCTCGGATATTCCTGCAGAGTTCCAAGTCCTCTCGAATTCAGGAGTTGGTATCTCTCCTACTGCGCTCTCTTGACTACTCTCCATCCGAGAGTGCATGAGGGTTCTGGGGCTGATGGTGGCCTCCTTCGAGGCCGTCCCCTTTGCCCAGTTTCACACTCTGCCTCTACAGCGGGCGATTCTGTCCTTTTGGGACAGGACGTTGCACGGTCTGGCCTCTCGAGTCCGTCTGCCTCCTTGGGTACGGGCGGACCTCTTGTGGTGGCTTTCCCCCCAGAACTTGATTGCAGGGAGGTCCTTTCTTCCGATCTCCTGGACAGTCGTCACCACCGAAGCCAGCCTCCTAGGTTGGGGTGGTGTTCTGCAGACCCGGACGGTGCAGGGGCTTTGGTCGGTGGCGGAGGCCCGCCTTCCGATCAACGTGCTGGAGCTCAGAGCAATTTTCCTCTCCCTTTCTCACTGGACTAATCTCCTGGCAGGTCTCCCGGTAAGGGTCCAGTCGGACAATGCCACTGCCGTGGCTTACGTCAACCACCAGGGCGGGACCCGCAGCCGGACGGTGATGCAGGAGGCGGCGAGGATCCTCCAGTGGGCGGAGACTCATGTTCCAGTACTGTCGGCAGTGTACATCCCGGGGATCGACAATTGGAAGGCAGACTTTCTCAGCTGCAACACGGTGGATCCAGGAGAGTGGTCCTTAAATCCGGAAGTTTTCGGGGACATGTCGCCGGTGGGGCCGCCTGGATGTCGACCTGATGGCGTCCAGGCTCAACAACAAGGTTCCCACATTCGCAAGATCACGTTGGAAGGGATTCCGACCATTCTCATCGCCCCCGATTGGCCGCACTTGGTTCTCGGACGTCATTTGGATGCTGGCAGACGTGCCGTAGCCTCTTCCTCTCAGGGAGGACCTACTGTCTCAAGGACCGCTCTTCCACCAGAATTTACGGTCACTGCGTTTAACGGCGTGGCTGTTGAGACCGCCATCATGAAGAAGAGGGGCTTCTCGGAATCTGTGGTGAAGACCATGATCAAGGCCAGAAAACCAGTTCATCCCGGATATACTATCGTACCTGGTAGGCCTTTCTTGCCTTTTGTGAGAAACTGGGCGTTTTTCCCCTCCATTTCTCGGTTCCGGTGGTCCTCTCCTTTCTCCAGTCGGGTCTTGAGATGGGAATGTCGCTGAGCTTTCTGAAGGGTCAGGTCTCTGATCTGGCCATTTTCTTTCAGCGATCCCAGGCTCTGCTCGGTCCAGTGAGGACCTTCCTACAAGGGGTGGCGCATTCGGTCCCTCCGTATGTTCCTCCCCTGCCCCCCTGGGATATGAACTTGGTTCTGTCTTCCCTCCAGGCGGCTCCCTTTTGAGGGAGGTTTCTTTGAATCTTCTCACCTGGAAGGTGGTCTTTTTGGTGGTGATCACCTCGATCAGGAGGGTATCGGAGCTGGCCGCGCTTTCCTGTAGGGAGCCCTTTTTGGTCTTCCATCAGGATAAGGCGGTGCTGCGCCCGGTCCCTTCATTTTTTCCCAAGGTGGTCTCCGCTTTCCACCTTAATGAAGATATAGTCCTGCCCTCTTTTTGTCCATCTCCGGCGAACCGCAAGGAGCGCGCTCTCCATTCCCTGAACGTTGTCTGGGCTCTGCATGTGTACCTGTCGGTGACTGCCTGTTTCTGCCGTACGGATTCCCTTTTTGTGATTCTGGAAGCGCCTCGTAAAGGTCTGGCGGCCTCCAAGGTCTCGGTAGCCCGATGGATTCGGTCTGCTATTGCCACGGCTTATCGTGCCCGTGGCAGGGTTTCCCCAGCCGGGGTTACCGCGCACTCCACCCGGGCGGTGGGGGCCTCCTGGGCTAGGCGTAATCGCGCCTCGGCATCTCAACTTTGTAAGGCAGCCACCTGGTCTTCCTTGCATTTACAAAGTTTTACCAGTTGCACTCTTTGGCATTGGCTGATGCTGTTCTTGGGCGCAAGGTATTGCAGGCGGTGGTTCCTGTTTGACCGCTGGGTGTTTTCTCCTGGAGGTGCCGGTTTTTCCCACCCCATGGACTGCTCTAGGACGTCCCATGGTCTGTGTCCCCCCAATGGAATGTGCGAGAAAAGGAGATTTTTTTTTTGTGAAACTCACCTGTAAAATCTTTTTCTCGTCTTTTCCATTAGGGGACACGGCTCTCTCCCATTCTTACCTGTTGTAGGAAGGGTTGGTTTAGTTCTTCGGGTCCTGAAGGTTTTCGGTCCGATGGCGGTATTCCGTTGTTCTGGTCTCTATGGCTTTGGTCTCCTTCTCCTACTGCTTTTGCACGCACTTGGGTCCTCCCGGTGGAACATGGGGGTATAGCCCAGGGAGGAGGAGCTTTCTTTTTCTATTTGCATAGTGTCTCCTCCTAGTAATGACCTAGGCTATACCCATGGTCTGTGTCCCCCAATGGAAAAGACGAGAAAAAGATTTTACAGGTGAGTTTCACAAAAAATCTCCTTTTATTGGTATGTAAATAAGCATAAAAGAGCCCAAGGAGCAGTACCTATTCACAATGGAGCTCAGCCACTCCAATCTGTATCGGAGCCCCAATCCTCCCCTCTTCGCCTGCTCTACTGACATCAGCGACTGCTGGAAAGCTCACGCAGGCACACCTGACTGCTGTTTTTGGGCCCTGTTATGGGCAAAATTGCGCTGCATATGTGCTGAAAGGCTATGTAGAAGTGCGCAAGCTTTACAGCAGTTGCTTGTTGATGTCAGCAGAGGAGGAGCTTACTGTTTGCATACCAGTATGAAAATGGATTTCAGGGGCAAAAAAGTATGTCTGAGATATGGTGTATGTGAACCACTAAAAATGTATATCGGTGGTGACAGACTGGACGTGCTGTCTCACTTCAGTTAAAAGAATTTATTATGTAGAGAAAGTGAATACCAGGCACTTACTAATGTATTGTGATTATCTATATTACTTCCTTTGCTGGTTTGTCATTTTTTCCATCACATTATACACTGCTTGTTTTTATGGTTACGACCATCCTGCGATTCAGCAGCAGTGTGCCAGCCTCTCTGGGGGCGAGGACTGTCAGAGTACACATAGGTGAGAGCCTTTATCTATAGTGTACAAGCACGGCCACTGCTGCTGTATTGTAGGGTGGTAGTAACCATGGATACAAGCAGTGTATAATGAGATGGAAAAATGAATCAAGCCAAAGGAAGCAATATGGACAATCGCAATACATTAGTAAGTGTCTTGTATTAACTTTCTCTACATGATAAATGCCATTTGCCCTTTAAGTGCAACGTGGCCTCCGATTTGAAGTGAGGCCGACTCAGCGCTGCGCTTCTGACTTTTCCGTATGGATGCCATGCCGGCAAGGCCTGTGGTTTATGACCCCTCAATGGAAAGCCACTTTAGGCTGGTTGCAGTGGGGAGATACAAAGTGCACCAGAAACTATGGTTTTTGTGCCGTTTTCCCTCAAGGTCTAGGAATGGTGTGTTTTTTTTTTTTTTTTTTACAGTTTTTTCCATAGCCTTTCCTATAGGGGAAAAAAAACTCTTATAAAAGAAGTACATCAAATGTATGTAAAAAATAAATAAAGCTGTGTGTGTGTGTGTGTGTGTGTGTGTGTGTGTGTGTGTGATGTCTATTTCGCGGTTTGTTGTCACAGTCGTGTAATGGAGGTCATAGACACAGTTAGTAGGTCTCTGTTTGGTTATGGGTCGTCGAGCAGGGCGCATGCGCAGCCACCATTCCTCCTGCTAGTGCCTGAGGCAGCCCTTCTGTCTTCGGCCGGGCGCACCTCACGCTGTAGCCCCAGTTTCAGTCATTTCATTGGACAGCATCCTTCCTGGCAGAAAAGCCAGCCTCCAATCATCTGCAGCGGTTGCTCTGACCCCTCCCACCACTTGCTCCTCCACGTGAGATTGTACCCGTTACGTAAGGCGGAGCCCCGGCCACAGGCAGTCTCCATGCTCCAGCCTGTGTGAGATAGCGGCGGCGTCATGAAGGGGCGTGGCTAAGGTGTAAAGTTCGCGCAGGCGTAGAAAGGTTTTGTAGTTCACGCATTTTTTCCGGACGACATTGTGTTTGCTTCTCATCGGGATAATGAAGCAGAATTCCAACGTTCCGGCTTTCCTGAGTAAACTGTGGACGCTGGTGGAGGATTCCGACACCAACGAGTTCATCACTTGGAGCCAGGTAATCGGGCGAGGCATTGCTACCATCTTATGGCACCGCCTGGCACAGGCCTGAAGTAACTGCATGGAGGCTGATGTGATGTCTATTATGAGCTTCTCGCATACCTTCTAAAGCCACACGGCCTCAGCTGCTGTTACACAAAGGCTGCTAATGCTATATGTGTAGTGTGTGTACCCCCTTTGGCTCCTTGACTAGCCCTAGGGACCTAGAACAGACCACAGGCCTGGCTGAGATGAGCAAAAAATGGGGTACAGGCAGGGGATGATGTCAAATACCAAAATAAGCATTACTTGAACCCCCAGCATCGCCGTTGCGCTCCCTCCTGCCCGAGCCAGTCCACTGCTCTCCATACCTCCTAACAGCTCGGTCAGGATGGCCTAGATAGCGAGCGGTTCATCAATGACCCCGCTTCTGTCAGTCCAACGATGGCAGCTGGGCACCTTCATGTGCGTTGTAGAGGCATGTCTCGCAGTCGCCAATCTCTCACCAAGAGGTACACTACCCAAAAGTAGCCTCTGACGGTTTTTTAAAGCAATGTCCTATCCTCAGCGTAGGCCCTTCGGTAGCTGATCTACGGGGTCCGAAGCCCTGCACACTGCTGGTCTGTGTAGCTCCGTTGACTGAAGTCAGTGGCGCCAGCGACTCCCTACTACAGGTATATCTGTAAAGAATAAATCAAGGTAACTGGACGTACTGTAGAGTTCTTGAAAACGTTTCGCTCGTTCTTCCAACGAGCTTTCTCAATTCTGATTTTGTTTTTATTATATATATATATTTTTTTCCCCCCATTTGAATAAATGAGTCTGGGACAGAAAGGAACCACGCTGTTAAGGCCTCTTGCACACGGACGTGTGCGCCCCGTGGTCGTGCTGCAGCCCGCAAAATGCGGGCCGCAATGCACGAGCACAGTCCGTGGGCCAGCGGATCGCGGACTCCATTCACTTTAATGGGTCCGCGATCCGGCCTTTCTGCAAAAAGATAGGACATATTCTATCTTTTTTGCGGAATGGAAGTACGGGACGAAACCCCACAGAAGTACTCCGTAGGGTTCCGTCCCGTACTATTCCGGATTTTCGGACCCGCAAATGCGGTCCGCAATACGGCAACGGGGCGCACACGTTCTTGTGCAAGAGACCTAAGTGTCAATGGCACCATGTATGCTAATGGGGGCGGTTCAGGAAGCACACGGACAGAAATGACTGCAGTCTGAACTAGGCCTAACTCTATCAGTGGTAATCCAGCACGTAAAGAACTAGCCTACCTGTCCTGATTGTGGCATGGCTTATGGTAACGCATCTTCTCTCATCGCACCCATGGCTGACAATCGCTGCCGGACTCCCAAACTAGCCCTTAGGCCCCATTCACACAACTGTATTTTCTGTGTGGATCGGATACGGACCGATTCATTGTACGGGGCCGCAAAATATTCAGACAGCACGCCGTGTGCTGTCAACATCTGTATGTTCGTTCTGCTGCTCTGCAAACAAATAGAACATGTCCTATTCTCAGTTTTGCGGACGAGATTAGGCTTTAGTGACCTAGTGCAGGAGCTGTGGAAGGGGAAAATGCGGGGTGCACACGGCTGGTATCAGTGTTTTGCAGATCCGCAATTCACGGACCACACATCGGATACGGTCGTGTGAATGCCCCCTTATACATAACCTGAGGTTTAAGAGGCTGTAAGTATCCCGGCTGTGGCCACTGCGGTCGTCCTCCCTGGTGAATGTCATACTTCTAATAATTGGGGGTTTTGTTTCTTTTTGCAGAACGGCCAGAGCTTTTTGGTCCTTGATGAACAACGGTTTGCAAAGGAAATCCTGCCCAAGTACTTCAAGCACAATAACATGGCCAGCTTTGTGAGGCAGCTCAATATGTGTAAGTCTGATGGCGCGTAGGCACAGTGAGGAGATGCTCGTTGTCCTTCTCCAGTTCTTTGTGAAAAAGGCTAGGTCTACACGATGGCATTTGTTGCGCGACAGTTTTTATAATGCTAGTCTATGGCAGGCATGGCCAACCTGCGTCTCTCCAGCTGTTGAAACACTACAACTCCCACCATGCCCTGCTGTAGGATAATAGATGTAGGCAGTCTGGGCATGCTGGGAGTTGTAGTTTTGCAACAGCTGGAGAGCCTCAGGTTGGCCATCCCTGGTCTTTGGTGTTATGCTGCGACGCGACAGTTGCAAAAAAATCCATTCGAGATGGAATTTTCTGCAACTGTCACTCACATCACAGTCGCAGCATGTCGCATTACGACACCATAGACTACCATTATAAAAATTGTCGTGCGACACATGTCGTCGTGTAGACCTAGCCTAAGGCTATATTCATGTCCATTTAAAAAAGATAAACTGTCCGTTTCTAATGGACGTATTTATCCCTGATGCCTTTCTGAGGAATGGACGTTAAAGACTGTCCCATTCGATTGTATGGGGGCTGACGGTCAGTGAAAACGGACAGGATAGAATGTTCTCTCTTTTGACCCCGCAAAACGTCCGTGTGAAGAACCCCATAGACTACCATTGTTGGTGGCCGACGCTTTTCACTGTCATGTGACTGTGTATTCGAAGAATATGAACTCATTTTGACTATATTGTTCCCTGACTCGCAGCCGTGTAATTCTGTGTTCCTCTGTCTCTCAAAGATGGTTTCAGGAAGGTGGTTCACGTGGACTCGGGAATTGTAAAGCAGGAGAGGGATGGACCCGTTGAATTTCAACATCTTTTCTTTATCCAGGGGCAAGATGAGTTATTAGAGAACATAAAAAGGAAGGTACGGCTTCATTCTCTTTCTCCTGCTATATTGACACTGATCGGAATGGCCATTGGTGACGGTGACTAATTCTTCTGTACCCGGTGCACTGAGTAACAGTCACCGAGAGAGGCATATCATGCAGTCATCACTGGCTATGGAGGATAAAAGACTGATTTACAACATAGAGGGACAGTATATACTATAAATCAATTTCTCCCTGTCCTCTCACCTCAATGGCGCAGCCTGAGCACCATCGCCGTTGCTCCCAGACTCCGCTCCTTTCTGTGGTCAGGCCCTACTTCTTTGCTTTGACAGAGCCAGGCGTTTACAAAGCAGTGAGGAAGGGGGGGCTGACCACAGAATGGATCGACATTGGGGTGCGACGAGAGCAAAGGCTGTGGTGCCCTGGTTGCACCAAATGCTTAATTTGCATATGGCACGATAACAATGCCACTGCCTGGCCCCATCAATCAAAGAAGGGAGGGGCTGGGCACTAGAAAGATGAGAGCAACGGTGACACCCTTATTGCACCAAGCAGTACATTTACATACTAGAAAAAAATGTGATATCGCAGGAGCGGAGCCTTGGATAGGGAAGGAGATAGAAATGTTTAAGGGTCCATTCACACGTCCGTAGTTGTAATGTGGATCCGCAGTACACCCGGCCAGCACCCCACATAGAACTGCCTATTCTTGTCCACAATTGCGGACAAGAATAGGACATGTTCTATTTTTTTGCGGAGCCACGGCCCGGAGGTTCGGGGCTGCGCTCCGGAAATGTGGATGTGGAGAGCACATAGTGTGCTCTCCGCATCCACTCCTGCCCCATTGAGAATAAATGGGTCCGCACCCGTTCCCGATATTGCGGACCCATTTGCGGACGTGTAAATGGACCCTTATTCTGGTGAGCAAGAGCAAAAACTGGCTGCGCCCTTAGAATAACGGACTAGTGAAAGCATGTGGTTGCAAGATAATGACCAATCCCCTATAGTGCTACGGTCTCTGACAGCACGAGCAGATGGGACAGGCGTCCTTTTCTACCTGACATTGAGCGCCTGGGACTTAGGCCTGCAAATAATACGTATGTGTGGTGTCTCGCACAAGGACACGCAGTTCTGTATTCTGCCATGCTCGGATGGTCCATCTGTTATCTGCTCATTCTTGGTTTCTCATCTTGTATTTTCCTAGGTATCCTCTGCAAAACCTGAGGAAGCAAAAGTGAGACAGGAAGATATATCCAAAATCTTGAGCAGCACGGCTAAAGTTCAAGTCAAACAAGACACTATTGATTCCAGATTATTCTCCCTGAAAAGGTAACTTGCTAGAACGGTCTTCCATAAATAATTTGTAAACCCCACTTCATGTGGACACCATAGAGAAGGGAGCCACTAAGGAAGAGCTCTGGTGGATGCGGCTCAGCCATGTATTAGTCACCCGGGGGTGACGTTATAAAAAAGGATAAGATGTTCTTTTCTGGTTATACGCTCCATAGACTTGCTGTAGTTGACTGATAAACTACCTGTAGCGTGACCTGGATGTATCTTGGGTTCCTACTATATCAGTTCCACAGATCCTTGGTGTTTAACGTGCATGAATCTCTAAAAGTCATAATACTGTTACAATGTAAAGTGGCATCCCTATGTAACCAAGCCTGGTGCCACCTGATTAGTGGTTCCCCTGTTTTGCTGCTCCGCACTCCCCTGCAGATAAATGGCCTTTTTTTTATCTGTATACAAATGAGGTGTTTGGTGCACGGCCTGTACCTTTGCACCAAAGCCCTGCTCCTTTGTCTGGCCAGCACTTTCCTCGGACTGTTGATTGACGGAGCCAGTCAGTAGGTACGTAATCTCGCCTGGCTCTGTATTATCGAGCATGCCTGTTCAATCGCATATCAGCACATGTGGAATGCAGCTCTTCGTCCCTTCCAGGAAAGGACTTTGGTGCAATAAGAGCAACAGCAAAGTCCTCCTTGCACTTAATGGCAAAAAAAAGTTGTTGTTTTTTTGTATACCTGAAAGTTGTGTAGTTGCACAATCTACAATTTGTGTATCATTTCCTCCATAGACTTAAGGTGAACCTTTCAGAATTTTCTGCATAAATTCGACCTAAAACCATCAGATTTTCAAAGTCCTAAAACGTAGATAAAGATAACCAAATGAGTCACAAATACTAGATCATTTATTTATTTAGGAAAATGATCCAACATCACATGTGTCAGTGGGAAAAGTATGTGAACCTTCGCTCTCAGCATCTGGTGGGACCACCCACAGCCCCCACCTCCCCTTTTGCAACTAAACATTTTCAGTAACTATTGATTAGTCCTGCACATTGGCTTGGAGGAATTTTAGCCCGTTCCTCCATACAAAGGAGCTTCAACTCTGTCATGTTGGAGGATTTTCTCCCATTAACTGCTCGCTTCAGGTCCTTCCACAACATTTCCATTCCATTGACGCTTTTTTTGGCAATTGAATTGGCAGCAGGGTTTGGAGAAAGCCAGGAGCTCATGAATTTTAGGACTCGTCTCTATGCACTAGAGCTGTTCAATACAAGATTTTAGCAAACCGGCTTGAGTCAATTCAAGAAGGTGAGCCAGCATTTTGCTAAGGAGATCTGTCACTAGTGTATATTGTCATTAGGACACCGTAAAACTGGGGACAGATTCACTTTAAGGTCAGGACTTTGACTTGGTCATTCCAAAACATTAACTTTGATTATTCTTTAACCATTCTGTGGTAGAACAGCTTGTGTCTAGGGTCATTGTTCTCTTGAGACTCAGCTACAGATGTCTTGATGTTTTCCTTCAGAATTTATTGTTCCATAAATAATGGCAAGCTGTCCTTGCTCAGATGCAGCAAGACTACCACCATTGTGGGATCTCAAAAAAGGAAAATCTTGCATTGCAGCCCTAAAGAGTTGTTAGTTTACATGAGAAGCATTATATTTAGAAAAAGTTCTATTTTGGTCTCGTGCATCCAAAAAACATTGTCCCAAAGGATAGGTCATTAGTACAAAAATCTTGGAAAACCCCTTAAAGAGGTTGTCTCACTTCAGCAAATGGCATTTATCACGTAGAGAAAGTTAATACAAGGCACCTACTAATGTATTGTTATTGTCCATATTGCTTCCTTTCCTGGCTGGATTCATTTTTCTATCACATTATACACTGCTCGTTTCCATGGTTACAGACCACCCTGCAATCCATCATTGGTGGTCGTGCTTGCACAATATAGGAAAAAGCACAAGCCTATGTGTGCTCCCATGGTCCCGGCCACCAGAGGCGCTGGCACTTTTTCCTATATTGTGCAAGCACGACCGCCACTGATGGATTGCAGAGTGGTCATAACCATTGAAATGAGCAGTGCATAATGTGATGGAAAAATGAATCCAAACCCGCCAGCATGGGATCGCGCAGTAAAACAGAGGGCACTGCACATGCGCGAGACTTAGGAAAGCGAAGCCGAATTGCGGGCTGTCACTAAAAGGCAAGAGGGGGTGTGGTTACCTTGACTTGAAGCAAAGAGACTTTTGCCTCCTTGACTTCAAGCTTACATGCAAATTAGCGCGGACAGAGGATAAAAGATCGTTTTCTGACCCTATGCAGCATCGGACTGCACGATGAAAAGTATGATTAGTATCACAATGCAGACTACCCTGAGGTACTACTGGTGGGTTTACATGCATTTAGGAGGTGACAGGTTCCCTTTAACTTTCTCTCTAGGGATCGACTGATATAGATTTGTTTAGGGCTGATACCGATAATCTGTGAACTTTCAGGCCGATGGCCAATAATTCATACCGATATTCTGTGAATTTTCATAAAAAAATAAATAAAAATCCTACACAAATCTGCTGAAAATGAATGTTTATTGTTAACGTGTATTATTATTATTATTATTATTATTATTATTATTATTTTTATTTTTGTAAATCTTTCTTTTTCATTTTTAATTACCGTATTTTTCGCTTTATAAGACGCACCTGATGATGAGACGCACCTAGGTTTTTGAGGAGGAAAATAAGAAAAAAATATTTTGAACCAAAAGGTGTGCTTTTGGTAATTTTTGAACTAATGGGGATCTGGGGATGACGCACTGTTATGGGGGGATCTGGGGATGACGCACTGTTATGGGGGGATCTGGGGATGACGCACTGTTATGGGGGGGATCTGTGGATGACGCACTGTTATGGGGGGATCTGTGGATGACGCACTGGTATGGGGGGATCTGTGGATGACGCACTGTTATGGGGGGGGGATCTGTGGATGACGCACTGTTATGGGGAGGGGATCTGTGGATGACGCACTGTTATGGGGGGGATCTGTGGATGACACTTATGTTATCTACAAATCCTGCATCAGTGTGGAGGGAGGAGGCGGAGACACTCATGGCGGGGCCCGGTGCAGTGACTCTACTCTAATACACCGGGCCCCGCAACTGTTAAACATTCAATCGGATCTATATCTAATAGTATATGCTCTGTACGGCTCTTACTGTAGTACCGTAAGTATAGCGCAGACCGGCATCTCCCTCTGTCATGCGCCGCCTGCCCCAGCTCCCTCTGTCATGCGCCGCCTGCCCCAGCTCCCTCTGTCATGCGCCGCCTGCCCCAGCTCCCTCTGTCATGCGCCGCCTGCCCCAGCTCCCTCTGTCATGCGCCGCCTGCCCCAGCTCCCTCTGTCATGCGCCGCCTGCCCCAGCTCCCTCTGTCATGCGCCGCCTGCCCCAGCTCCCTCTGTCATGCGCCGCCTGCCCCAGCTCCCTCTGTCATGCGCCGCCTGCCCCAGCTCATCTCACTTTATGAATGAACAGCCAGGCGGCGCATGAGGAAGGAGGTGCGGCAGGCGGCGCATGAGGAAGGAGGTGCGGCAGGCGGCGCATGAGGAAGGAGGTGCGGCAGGCGGCGCATGAGGAAGGAGGTGCGGCAGGCGGCGCATGAGGAAGGAGGTGCGGCAGGCGGCGCATGACCGATGGAGATGCTGGTCTTCGCTATACTTACGGTACTACAGTAAGAGCCGTACAGAGCATATACTATTAGATATAGATCCGATTGAATGTTTAACAGTTGCGGGGCCCGGTGTATTAGAGTAGAGTCACTGCACCGGGCCCCGCCTCCTCCCTCCACACTGTCACTGATACTTCGCTGGCCGCGCTGTGCAGCATAGCGGCCAGCCAAGTATTCGCTTTATAAGACGCACGGCCATTTTCGGGGAGAAGTGCGTCTTATAAAGCGAAAAATACGGTAATATTTTGGTGTGTTTTTCCTTTTTTTTTTTTTTTTTTTTTACTATTAGACCCCTTAGGGACTAGAACCCTTGTCCTATTCACCCTGATAGAGCTCTATCAGGCTGAATAGGACCTCACACTGTCCCTGCTGCTCTGTGCTTTGTGCACACAGCAGCATGGAGCTGAACATGGCAGCCAGGGCTTCAATAGGCTTACACTGCTGGGGAGAGGGGAGGGGAGAGGGGACCCTGTGGCCACTGCCACCACTGCCACCAATGATTAATACTGGGGGGCCTGGAGGGGGGGGGGGGGGCGCACTGCGCCACCAATGTTTTAATACTGTGGTTGGGGGGGGGGCGCACTGCAGGAGGCGGGGAGGAGGCGGGGTTAACTGCCGCGGATCGCAGCTACTTGTCATAGAGGTCGGGAGCCGGCTATGTGATTCTGCAGCCAGCTCCCGCCTCCTGTATAAATTAATGAGAGAGTTATCTTCATTGGTGGCGCAGTGGCCACAGCCCCTCCCCTCCTCTTGTCCTCCCTCCTCTCATTGGCGGCAGCGGCATCACAGGGGGAGGGAGACACTGCTTCCTTCTCCCCTGTGCTGCTGAGGGAACACTGAGAGCGCTGTCAGCAGCGCGATCCTTGTTCACCATACGTTATCGGTATATCGGCAAAATAGATACCGATGACGTTCAAAATCCTGAATATCGGCCGATAATATCGGTCGATCCCTATTTCTCTACATGATAAATGCCACTTACTGAAGTGACATGACCCCTTTAAATGAACTACTGGAACAGCAGAGTATGATGCTGTAAATGTAAAGCGGTAGAACTCGTCAAGGGTATCCCTTTTCACCATCGCTGTTTGCAGTCGCAGTTGAATCGCCTGCGGCAATGCTGAGGTCATTACATGATCTATTAGGATTTAGGTATGGGATGAAGGAGAGACATATTTAAAGTTTGGCTGATCTGCTTTTTGTAGACAACCATGACACTTTACTTCCTGATATTATGGCCATCATCACCCGCTTTGGGAAATATTATCGTTTGTCCATAAACTGGTTATGATTGGCTCTTTAACCCTTGTTCGACAGGTGCAGTCTGATATTCAATAATAGTTGTGGCATTATTTTAAGCTCTGATGTGGCTTCCATCTTGTTTGTTCAATAGCATTTTGTAAAAATTGCGGTACATTGGATAAAAGGCATACCCCATATGAAGCTGGGAAATGTTTTCTCTGAAAAGCCGTGCAGCGGCTTGCTTGGCGGAGGGGGGACCTTCATGACCACCCACCATTCTTGGGCCGGCACCTGATTATCTGGGGTCCTTCCCCTAAGTACACTGTACATGGGTGGAGGATTTAACGCCTTTCTGCCTCTTTTCATTGAGGCAGTCTTCCTAGTTAATAAACAAAATATTATAATAAAGGAAATGTACGTCCATACAGGTCCCCCTCCTCAGCCGCAGGGCCACCCAGTCTGTGTGGTCCCACACTGGGCCCGTGTCCTATCTCCGGTAAAGAGGGACCTCGCTTAGTTCCCAATCCGCCCTCTGCGGCAGTTTTGGTTTATGATTCTCCACCTGCGCAATCCAGTGACGGACCACTGCAAGATCCCAATCCGTCCTCCGGGGCCGTTTGGTTGATGATTCTCCACCTGCGCAATCCAGTGAAGGACCACTGCAGGATCCCAATCCGTCCTCTGTGGCCGTTGATGATTCTCCACCTGCTCAATACAGCAGAGAACCTCTGGAATTCCCAATCCACCCTCCGGCAACATATACAGAGGTCCGGGATACAGTACTGAACATATACATTGTCCCCTGTCGTAGGTGGACTAAGTACAATAACACTGATTTCAGTGCTGGACGTATGATTTCCCCCTTCTGTAGGTGGCGGAATTGCATCTCCACTGGGTTCAGTACCTGCCGTATTCATTAGCTCCTTCCACAGGTGGCGGGATGACATTATCACTGGTTACAAGGTGTGCTGTATGCATTACCCCCTTACTTAGGTGCTAATTGCACTCCCACAGGGTACAGGACTCGCCATATGCACTAGTTCTCGCCGTCGGTACTGGGTATTAACCCCCCTTCTTAGGTGGGGTATTTTCCCTACCACTGGCTTAAGTACTCCGTACGCATTCCACCTTCCATAGGTAGGGTAATTGCACCACCATTGGATATGGTCCGACTGTCGCGCTATCCTCCCATAGGCGGAGTGTTTGCCATCACTGTACTTCCTGCCTGCCTGCCTTACCCCCTTTCGCAAGTGATCCACTAGCGGGGGAATAACTGAATATCTTCAGATACGGCAATTCAACAGTCGGTACTCGACGGTGCCCGGTACTCTTACTCTAGTGCTATGAGTGCCGCCAGTGGATACGTTGGCTATTCTCATTGTGTTCTTTTGGTGCTGGTTTTGGCCATGATTATAACTGTCCTCTGTCTTCTCAGGGGGTTTACTAGCATCACTTGTGTCCTAGAGACTCCCATCTCCATGGGTCTTCATTGTTCCACTCGGTCATGATATTGTCCGCATCAGTAGTAGTGCGTACACCATTGCACATATATGGTGCGTACGTTCCAGTAGTCAAGTGCTTCACTGACTGTATTCTCTATCCACCACTCCTCCTTCTCTGGGAAAGTGGTTATGCTGGCACTCTGGTAGCAGCTACAGCGTGTTCTCCTCCACAGGTGCAGCCTTTCGCTAATGTTCGTGGTCGCAGCAGTGGGACATCCCCTCAGGTAGGGGCCCTACCCTGGCGCCAGCTCTTGCAGAGAACCCTTCCTGGGTCTTCACAAGGATAAGGCGGTTCTCCGGCCCATTCCTTTTTTTTTTCTCCCAAAGGTGGTCTCTGTCTTCCACATCAATGTAGAAATTGTCCTTCTTTCACTGTCCCTCTCCTTCACTCCCTAGGGAAGGGAGTTACGTCATTGACGTCAGGGCTCTGATCATTATTGGCAGCCTCCAGTCCCTTCCGGTGTACGGAACCCCTTTTTTCTTTGTCATCCGGAGGTTCCACGCAAAGGATTAACGGCCTCCAAGGTGGCAATTGCACGATGGATTCGGTCTGCAAATGCTGTACCATTCCGCACTCGGTGCGGGGTTCCGCCCTTAGGTGTCACGGCTCGCTCCACTGAGCGGTGGACGCTTCTTGGGCTCTGAGGCATCGCGCTTCGGCTGTGCAGTTGTGTAACGCCGCTACCGGTCCTCCTTACACACATTCACAAAATTTTTCCAGGTGCAATTTTTATGCATCGGCGGCCGCTGCTTAGCCCGCATGGTCTTGCAGGCGGCAGTTTCTTAGATACCAGCAGGGACGCTTGCTTCCATGGGTCTGTGGTTTTTCCCTCCCCTGGAC
The DNA here is from genome assembly GCF_905171765.1 of Bufo bufo. Taxonomy (NCBI): domain Eukaryota; kingdom Metazoa; phylum Chordata; class Amphibia; order Anura; family Bufonidae; genus Bufo; species Bufo bufo. The sequence continues at coordinate 357,317,187 of NC_053392.1, forward strand.
TGCTCCTGAACGTCCCACGGTTCCTGTGTCCCCCAATGAATATGGGCGAGAATAGGAGATTTTTGTATAACTTACCAGTAAAATCTCTTTCTCGCTCTTCATTGGGGGACACAGCACCCACCCAGTATTGTTGTTCGGCCACAGTGTGGCAGTTGCTGGTTAGAACCCTGTTGGGTCTTTTGGCATGGTTGGTGTTCCATGTTTTTTCTTGGTTGGCTTGCTTCTCCTACTGCGTGTTCACAAACTGAAGCTCTCTCTCCAAGCTGGAGGGGGTATAGCTGCCAGGGGAGGAGCTAACAGCTTTTACTAGTGTCAATGCCTCCTAGAGGACATAGCTATACCCACGGTTCCTGTGTCCCCCAATGAAGAGCGAGAAAGAGATTTTACTGGTAAGTTATACAAAAATCTCCTTTTTGAGATTTTATATAGTTTGGCAAGATTTGCGCAATGGGGTCAAATATGTAAACCAATAGTATGATAATGGACTGTTTTAACTCCTTCCAGACAGAATTTGGTCTGCAGTATGCATATTTAATATATATATATATTTTTTTTATCATTATGTACAACCCATTAGGGTTGCACCGGGTATTGAATTATCAATACTTTTGTACCGGTATCGATTCGATACTGGGATTTGACATTTACCGATACTAGGCTGCGCTACTGCACAGACTAGTATCGGAGAACATGGAGCGCGCTGCTGTCAGCGCACACCATGTTCTCCTCAGCAGCACAGGAGAGAAGGAAACAGTCCCTCCCTCACCCCTGTGCTGCTGCTGCCAATAAGAAGAGAGAGGGGCCAGGGAGGGGCTGTGGCCACTGCGCCACCAATGATAACTAACCCATTAATACAAATATAGGCGTCGGGTGCCGGCAGCAGAATCGCATAGCTGGCACCCGGCCTCTGTGACAGGGAGCTGCGATCAGCAGCAGTTAACCCCCCAGTATTATAATCTTTGGTGGCAGTGGCCACAGGGTCCCCTCCTCTCCTCCTCATTGGTGGTGCAGTGGCAGTTCTGAACCGAAGCCCCAGCAGTGTAATCCTGGGGCTCCGATCGGTCACCATGGCAGCCAGGACACTACTGAAGCTCTGGCTGCCATGGTAATCTCCCTGCTGCTGTGTGCACAAAGCACAGGGTAGCAGGGGCCGTGTCAGAAGCCTATTCACCCTAATAGAGCTCTATTAGGGTGAATAGGACAAGGGATGATCCCAGGTTCTAGCCCCTAATGGGGCTAATAGTTAAAAAAAAAAAAAAGTAAAAAAAACAACCAAACCAAAATATTAAGTTTAAAATCACCACCTTTCCCAATTTTACATATAAACAATAAATAAATAAACATATTACTTATCAGCACACCCGAAAGTGCGAACTATTAAAATATTTTAAAAAATCTCCTATGCGGTAAACGCCGTAACAGAAAAAAAAATAAAAAATTCGCAATTTTTTAGTCACGTTGTCCCCCCCCCAGAAAATAGGATAGGACTGTTCTATTATGGGCCGGACGTTCCATAAAATGCGGAATGCCCGCAGCTTTTTTGGTGGTTTTTTTTTTTATTTTCGCATCGTATCGCAATACTTTTTTTATGGTATCGAAATCGAATAAAAATTTTGGCATTGTGACAAACCTACAACCCATACATGCTATTCAGTGCCAGGGGTGCATAGTCTCTATGGTGATATGCATGGAGACTGTGCACCCCTGGCGTAGTCTCTATTGAGAGGTGTTTGAACCATATATTTTAAAGCCTCTAATTCCTCTACTTTGATCTTTTGCATATAATTTCTTGCTACCCAAGCGCTTGAAGGATTTTCATGCAGGGCCTTAAAGACAAATGGACGCTAGATATGGGTGATATCTCTGATGAACAATGGGTGGATAATATTGCATCCACTCCAGATATGTCCGTGTGTGTGTGGCGCAACATAGATCACAATTGTCTCTTTTGCATAGAGATTCTAGGATGTCACAGCTATTGTTGAAGATGTGACTTAGAGCTAATGCCAACTGTCCTAAGTGCACACATCAGGAGGCAGATCTTAAAGAACTGCAGTGCAATCTACAGAAAGCCTGTTAGAGGAGCTCAGCAGACTGATATAGTTTTGTGGGAAAGGGTTCAGTAAAACTTGGATCTCTGCGCTTCCGTGGGTTTTCTGTCTGTGCCTCCGCAAACAGTAGTGCATGCACTACTTTTTTGCAGTCTGGAGTGCATTCAAGTGAATGGGTCTGCATCAGCAGATGGCAACCACAGTCGGTGCCCAATTTGAGGTCCGCAGCATGGCCACGGTCAGCACACGGTCCTGTGCATGAGGCCTTAGCATGTATAGAGAGAGAGCTGTCAGTAATTGATAGTTGTGCATAGGGGCTATATTAAGTTCAGAAAAGGCATCATGTTCATTGGTCACATGGTCAAGGCATAGCTCAGTCAAGTGAATGGCCCTGGGCTGCAATACCAAGCACATCCGTTATCCAAGCAACAGCGAGGACGCTGTAGTGGTCTTCAAACAGGTGATTTGCAGGGGCCTGGGTGTCGGAGCCCCACCGATCCGGAGGATAGAGCATCAATATTAAACACCTTGAAAACTCCTTTAACATACCATGATTCAGTTTAACCATTGGCCTTATTCTTCTTTTGAGCAGATTGTGGATTTTCTTTGCAGAGAGAATGAAGCATTATGGAGCGAAATTTCCGACCTGCGTGCGAAACACTCTCAGCAGCAGCAAGTTATTAGAAAGGTAAGGTTTTATTTGTAATGCTTTTGGGCGTTTTTCCAGAAGAATAAACTCAAATTGACCCCTAAAGTAGCTCAGAATTCACCGATCAAACTTGACCCTTGTCTGTCTCCAAGTGTTCTTGCATTGATGTCTTTCACAAGGTTTCCTTAGCTGTTGCCCTCTAAAAGGATTTGTCCCATCTTGTCATTTTTCATGCTCTGGCCAGGGGAGGCGAGTTATGGAAACGGCCGAGCATCCAGTGCTTTGCTAGTTTCCTTTAAGGGGTTTTACATTAATGTATAAAAAATAAAAAATTGTATCCGCGCTGTCAAGTGATTCTTTTCTCTGTGTACAAGTTTACCTGCTCAACTTCAAAAAATCGCGCGCGTCGCTCCGGCCGGCAGCTGGCGCGTGCACGAAGGAGCGTGATGGTGAGGGAATCCGAGAAGCGTAGCGTGTGACGTCACAGCTCTAGTACGGGTGCTTCCAGGGACCAAAAAACCAATCCTACGCGTTTCGAAACGCGTAGGATTGGTTTTTTGGTCCCTGGAAGCACCCGTACTAGAGCTGTGACATCACACGCTACGCTTCTCGGATTCCCTCACCATCACGCTCCTTCGTGCACGCGCCAGCTGCCGGCCGGAGCGACGCGCGCGATTTTTTGAAGTTGAGCAGGTAAACTTGTTATCTATCTCGCACTGTCCAACACTGTGAAGATTCGAACCATTGGGAACAATCTCAACATATATCCGACTACAACAGGTACTTATTATTGTTACTTGACCCTACCCCATGTGTTCCTTTATTCCTGCGCTGATACCATACGCTTTTCTTCTGATATTGTTTTACACTAATGACCTATCCTTCTGGATAGGTGATCAGTATTTGATGGGTGGTGGTCTGACACCTGGGATCAGCTGTTTGACAAGGCAGCAGCGCTGTGGCCTTCTCCAGCTTTTCCTATGCTGTGTGACGACACACACATTCATCGGTCACTTGGCCTAGGCACAGCTCAGCCCTATTGAAGTGAATGGGGCCGAGCTGCGATACCAAGCATAGCCACTATACAGTGTACGGGCACTGTGCTTGGCCAGCGGAGACTTCGACAATCGGATACTGGTGACCTATCCAGAGGATCGGTCATCAATGTAAAACTCACGGAAAATTCCTTTAACTTCCATAACAGTGCATGGGAGGTAGGCAACGCTGTTTCCATATCTCGGGAGTTATGGAGTTTGAAGGTACAGTCCTGCATGGAGGCAGGTGAAAAAGCATGGGACTTTCATATAGATTGCTACTTAGCCACACAATTTGTCTGGTATTACCATATTTTTATCCACTAAACCGCATGGCCATTAACATGGCTGCGCTGTTGTGTGAGTAAAGCTACAACGCTACCAGTAAAATCTTGCCGTTTATTAAAGGGGTTATCCAACTGTTTCCTGTAACCATGGAGGGTATTTCAACAGCAACTTTATTCAGACACCAACAATAGAACAAAGGTTATAAACTGTCATATCTATATATATATATATATATAGAACCAAAAGAAAGAAAGCCTCACTATGATGCCGTAAGGTAGGGCAAGCAGGAAACCAATCATATAAACCTAAAAATGTTGCTGAAAAACCATAGCATGCCCAATATATTCAAATATATACTTTCTTTAGTCACAAATGGATCATGATTACACAATTATAAAAGATTACACAAAATGTATCTGGAAAAATCAGCAGAAAAAAACTAGATGCAGTTTTTTTTCTGCTGATTTTTCCAGATACATTTTGTGTAATCTTTTATAATTGTGTAATCATGATCCATTTGTGACTAAAGAAAGTATATATTTGAACATATTGGGCATGCTATGGTTGTTTTTCAGCAACATTTTTAGGTTTATATGTCATATCTATATAGCCTACAGGTGGCAGTTAACATGTGTAACTCCTAACACCAACCGCCGTCCAGGCCCCTCCTATGGAAGATAATTAACCGACAACCGCGTCCCTCCGGATCCCTGCATGGCATCAGCCCCCTTGCATCACAGATGACAGCATTGTGGGGGGTGTTTATACTGTTGAGTAACCCCTTTAACCTTATTTGAAAATGGCACGTATGTATGATGTTCAGCTACATGTGAATGCCACTATATGGGACCATACCCTAATGCCTCTATAAAGGCAGTGCCAAAAATTGCCAGCGAGACTCAGGTCTAGGTATTCACAGTGAAGCAGTAATTGTACCCAAACCAATGGGTAAGGCTACTTTCACACTAGCGTTCAGAGTGGATCCGTCTGGGGTCTGCACAGACGGATCCGCTCATATAATGCAGACTTGGGATTCGTTCAGAACGGATCCATCTGCATTATAGTTTAGAAAAAATTCTAAGTGTGAAAGTAGCTTCAGACGGATCCGTCCAGACTTTACATTGAAAGTCAATGGGGACGGATCCGTTTGAAAATTGAGCCTTATAGTGTCCAATTCAAACGGATCCGTCCCCATTGACTTACATTGTAAGTCTGGACGGATCCGTTTGCCTCCGCACGGCCAGGCGGACACCCGAACGCTGCAAGCAGCGTTCAGGTGTCCGCCTGCTGAGCGGAGCGGAGGCTGAACGCTGCCAGACTGATGCATTCTGAGCGGATCTGCATCCACTCAAAATGCATTAGGGCAGTACGGCTGCGTTCGGGGCCGCTTGTGAGCCCCTTCAAACGGAACTCACAAGCGTAGCCCCGAACGCTAGTGTGAAAGTAGCCTAAGTTATACAGTTTATTATGTAACGTGGAAGGAGGCAGTAGCTTGTATTGAAGCTGTGTTTGTTCCAATGAATTCAGTGTAGGAGGATATAGAGCTGTAGATCTGGTTCTCTTGCTATTACCTAGGACCTCAGCTGTATGTGCACTTGCATCTCGTCCATATGTAATGCTCCCATAATGTCATGTCTTTATGGAAAGAATCTACAGACTAGACCTGAGGCTAGTCAACTCTGTGATGAAACTTTGACAGTTTGATTATTAGAAAGTGTAACCACATCTATTGGTCTGACGTTTTAATGTGTGTGTGTGTGTGTGTGTGTGTGTGTGTGTGTGTATATATGTGTATATATATATATATATATATATATATATATATATATATATATATATATAAAATTATTCCAGACATTTTAAAGCGTCGCCCCCAACATTTCAAAGAACTTTTGAAATGTCATAGAGACATATCGAAAGATCAGTGAGATCCCCCCCCCCCCAGAACGATGAGAGAGAAGCAAGCGTACATCACTCGCGCGCTCTAACTCCTTACTGCACACGATGGGCTCCAGCAGCGAAGAGAGAGTACAATATGCGTGCGCATCTCTCCCCTCATTCTAGAGATTGGTGAAGGTCTCAGGCCTCCACGGATGTAAACCTTTGATATGACATACCAAAAGTTTTTGAAAAGTTAACGACTCCTTTTACGAATGTCTTTGTCTTTTTCCTGGGCTCTGCCTGTGTCCCTTTATGTCGCTGGTACAGCGCTCTGTTTTCGGAGGCTTGACTTGAGACTAATGCTTTGGGCTTTCGCCCTGTTTCTTCTGCTTTCAGATTGTACAGTTCATTGTGACCTTGGTGCAGAATAACCGATTAGTCAGTTTGAAGAGGAAACAGTAAGCACATCTTATTCAGCTGCTATTCTGAGTGCAAAGAACATAAAAGAGCAGTAACTACATGTTTTCCATTCTTATTTTGAAGGCCATTGCTTTTGAACACTAAAAGTTCCCCCAAAGGCACAATACTACAGACGATGGTTAAAGATACTGGAGAGGACAACCACCATGTAAGTCGACTGATGCAGATGTCTTGGTGCCTTTCTTTCTTCATTATAACAGATATCATATGCACGCTGCGCATAAATGGCCATTTCAAGAGGTTGTATGCGTTTCACATACACAATTGCTAAATTGTGGTAGTATATTTTAATCCTTTCAGACCGGGTGATTTTTCAGGGGTGTGTTTTTGTTTTTCATTTTTTAGTACCAGCTCTCCCAAAGCAATAACTTTCTTTTTTTTTTTTTCACGTATGAGGGCTTGCTTTTTGCAGGACAAGATGTTTCTAATGGCAACATTTATGGTTGCATGCAATATGGTGGAAATCAGGAAAAAAGTCGAAATGGGGTGGAATTATAAAAAAATATTCTGCCACAGTTTCCCGTGTGGTAAAACTGACCTGTTATTTTTATTCTCCGGGCCATTACAATACCAGATATGTACAGTTTTTCTTTCGCTTTAATAATGGAAAAATAAATTTACATTTTTGGAAAAATTGCATTGCCAAATTCTTTTTTCTACCCCTGAAACGGGCGTAGAAAATTATGAATGAGACAGGCGTGGCGGCTAGGCTCGTCCCCTTGCTCGCCCACGCCACAAACACTATTTAGGCCTGATGTGAGCACCGTAACTAACCGCAAACAGTGCCTGAAATATGCCTAATTTGGCTTGACCTCCTAAGTTCCTGTGGAGCCCTGCCACAGGCATGCTTTGCACAGGAAATGGTGTTCGGCAGCCCTGTACCACTCCTGAGTACAGGGGCTGTCGCACACTGAATCCGGCCCCCCCCCCCCCCCAATCCTTGCCAGGGGGGAGCTGGAGCATGGCTGGGAATGCGCGCTCCCAGTCTTTAACTTCCCAGATGCCGCGGCCACATTTGACCATGGCATCTGAGGGGTTAAATGTATCGTCAATTGCATACATTAGCCCCCGATGCCTGCTGTCTAAAACGGCAGGCACCCGGCAGCTATTTTTAAATGCCCAACCGCCTACGTAAATTTACGTTGGGCATTCGAGAAGGGGTTGGGAACACAGAACTCCGGCAGAATTGAAAGCTTGAATACATACAGCTATTTACACTGATACAACGTATGTCTAATGCCATGTATAGGAAAGCAGCCAATCCCAGGAAGCTCCACTTCCGCACTCATCCCAACATGGGCAAAGGGCTTCCTCCTGCTCCGTGTTGGTGACAAACTAGAAGGGGGTTGACTGTATGGATCAGTTCATTCGCTATACCAGCACCCTTCTTTTTCTGGGCACGAGCAGTGCTTGAGAAGAGGGTTGGCCTAGGTAACGAACTGAGCCATACAGCCAACCCACTTCAAACGCGTCACCGCCACAAGGAGGGGCAGGAACAAACGAAGTGGAGCTTCCTGGATTGCAGGACCAGTGCTGAAATTAGGACATCAGAGCTGCTTTTGTACGCTGTAAGTACACTAGTGAGTATAAACGCAAAGAAACAGCTTTTTATGTGACTAGACAGCACTTTTTAAGGCTCTGTTCTCACATTGCACATGCCTGAAAAATGTGACTCTTGACAGTGAACTACATTGGATCTCTGAAATCCACCATCTAAAACATAGCTTTTATTAGTATATTACAATAAGAACTTGTCCCCATATATACACAAAAAAATGAAAAAAATATTGATAATAAAATTAAAATGGCTATCCCATAAGGGCAATGAAGTATAGGGTGGGTCGGGTAGACCAATGATGGAAATAAGGGAAGCTGACCCTAGTTTCACCCTATACTAGATGGCTCTACCTACAAATGGAATAGCCGCCCCGATAGGGGGGATCCTGTGTCTCGTGCCTCCTATAAACCCTAGGAGACCCTAAACAGGGGGACGGGTACTACCAATAGATTAATGGCAGGCAACCTATTCCTAGACAATAACGTACAAAAAACAACAAAATAGTGCATGTATCCCAAGTGATATAAACAAAGACACAGTACCAAACATGTGAGGTCTGAGAACAATCCCAACGTGTTTCGCCTAATTGATGATAGGCTCCTCAGGGGATTACTATGAGAGTGTTGTCAGAACAAACCTAAGAGAAATATGAATGGACTAAGATGCAGCCAATCAAAGACAACAATTGAGAACTAAAGTTTCTCGCTGGTATCATTGGGGGACACAGGACAGTGGGTATAGCTTGCTGCTGCCACTAGGAGGCGACACTAGGCTGAAAAAAGACTTAGCTCCTCCCCTGCAGGCTATACCCCCTCCAGCCTGGAAAGAGCATGTCATGTCAGTGTCGTAGGAGGCAGACCTCCCTGCTTTATGCAGGGGGCAGCTTTCTTATTTGATTCTTTTTTTATTTTATATTTTTCCTTTTAGGTTGGGAAACAGAGTTGCTCTGCCTCTCCGTTATCCCAGGGAGCAAGACCGGTGAGAAAGTCCACCGCTTACCTCCCCACAGAAGAAAAAGGAGGACCAGGGCAGCCTCGCTCCCCTGCTCCCGCCAGCTAAGGGGTCACCTAGGTCCACCAAAGAAGACCCTCCCGCCATGCCAGACTCCTGCCACTCCGGTGCCAGCAGCTGAGGAGGTGACCCTGCTGGAAAAGCTGACCTGCCGGTCCACTAGGGAGGGTGAAGAGAAGAGGAGGAAGATGGGGTGAGTACATGGGACTAAGTAAGTAGGTTAACCCTCTCCCTGCCTCTCCTCCCTCTTTGGACAAGTACCGGGCTCCCTCTTCTCTCTCTTAACCCCCACTCCCACTTTTTCTTTGGCAGACGCCGGGCTCCAACTCTTGTGCCCAGGATTTCTGAGGGCATCCCTCCACTACCCCTCACGGCGCATAGGGGGTTGATGGCCACGTCCCACACTGCCGGACACAGCGGGCGGGCGGCCGTTCGCGCTGCTGCGGCCCAGACCTTCACGGCCAGCGTTATGCAGGGAGGGGAGCGGAGGAGGCTCCCCAGCACTAGTATCCACCCCTCTAGGCAGCAGGCGCCGCTCCGGAAGGGTTAAAGACGCACAGGTCGACCGGACCCTGGCTTCACTTTGCCCTTCTGTTTCCGGTCCCAGCGGCTCTGAATCGCTCTGTACTCCGGCCGGCAGTGGCATGCCGGTCGGCCGTGCTCCATAACTTTAGCCCCCGGCTTCACAGCCCTCGTATGGTTATGTGAGGAGGGGGGGGGGGGGGGGGGGGGGCGCGGTCTGGCGCAAATCCTTCCCGCCTGCCCCTCTTCCCCAGTACCTCGCTGAGCCCCGCCCCCGGTCCTCCAGGAGGTTAACCCTTCATGACCAGCCACTGCATTGAGGCTGGCACATGATTATACTATCTGCAGTGCAAGGGATTTTATTACTGGGCATTTTAACCCCTCCCTGCCTCTTGACCACTTGAGGCTGGGCATCCATTTTAAAATGAATAAATAAATATAATGAAAACTAAAGTGCATCCCGGATAGAGGAGGACCTCTGTGTTTTCCCAATCCACCATCATGAGTTGTTGGTTGATGAGCACCGACTGCGCAGGACCTTCCCACTCACCCTCCGAGGTTGTGTGGTTGATACCTCCATCTGCGCACTCCAGTGGAGCATCTCCGGTCATTCCCAATCACCCTCCTGGGTCGATTGGTTGATAGCTCTGCCTGCGCAATCTAATGGTGGACCCCAGACCTTCCCACTCACCCTCCGGGGTCATTTGGTTGATAAAGCACCGCCTGCTCAGTCCAATGGAGGATCTCCGTACCTTCCCAATCCCCCCTCCGGGGTCGTTTGGTTGATAAGACACCGCCTACGCAGTCCGGTAAGTGATCCTCTGGAAGTTCCCATTCCACCCCCCGGGTAGTTTGGTCGATAAATCCCACCAGGACAGTCTGCGGCTGCCATGGACAAGACTCAAGATTGCAAGTCAAGAGAGTCAAGATTGCACACGAGCGGACCAGAGCAGGATGTATTCCACCTTGGTCACGCTCAGACGCACCCTTCCTCCCTGGGAAGGTTCTGTCCGAGGGGGTGGGGGGGATCACTGATTCGGACTCTGTCATTACCCAGCGCAATCTTCCCAGTTTGCGTTCACGGTAGGCAGCAGTATTTGTCATATGCATTACTCCCTTCCTTAGGCGGAGTATTTGCACTATTTCTGGATACAGTACTTGCCTTAGACGTTACCTCCTTCCGTAGGTGGACTAACGGCACTAGCACTGACTTCAGCGTCGGCGGTAGGTGTTCCCCCTTATGTAGGTGGCGGAATTGCAGTTCCACGGGTACCATACTTACCGTATCCATTAGCCTCTTCTATAGGTGGCGTTAGGGCACAGTGTTCCCGTATGCATTACCCCTCTCTAGGTGGAGTAATTGCATTCTCTCCGGGTACTAGACTCGCGATATGCATACCCTTTTCCTTAAGTGGCATAATCTCTCTGCCACTGGATTCAGTTCCTGCAGTATGCATCACCCCTTTCCTTAGGAGGGGTGCTTACACTTCCTCGAGATACAGTTCTTGCAGTATGCGTTGTTCCCCCTTTTGGGCGGAATTGTTGCACTACCACTGAGGCAGTGCTCGACGTAGGCATTGTCAAACTCCATTGATGGGGTATTTCCAGTACCGTTGGATACGGTTGTGACGGTTGCGCTACCCCCTTCCTTGAGCGGGATGTTACACTTCCACTGGAGGTTATTTCTTTAGTCACATTGACATCTCCATGCTTACTGTTATTTTACCCTTTCGTTAGTGATCGCTAACGGGTGGATGACTAAGCATCTTGAGATGCTGCACCTCCAATGCGCCAGGGCTCTAGATGCTCTAGCTTCTTTTGGTGCCCTGGACTCTTCATCTGGTAACTATGGATACCTACAGTGGATACCTTGGCTATTTTCCCGTTGTGGCCTTTTTTTCTTGCCGATACTGGTTTGGGCTTGAATATATCACCCTCTGTCCTCTCAGGGTGTTACCCGGCAACACGTCAGTATCCTAGAGACCACATCTCATTTGGTCATGGTATTTGTCCTCTACAATGTAAAGCGCTCAGAGTCGAGGGTCGTACTGACTCTGTATTTTCTAGCCCCACTCCTTATCGGGGAAAGTGGTTATGCTGACACTCTGGTTTAAGTTTTGCAGTGTTCTCCTCCGCATGTGCACCTTTTACGCTGGTGCTAAGGGTCGTAGCCATTGCAGTGGGCGTCCCCCCTCAGGTAGGGGTTCTTCCCTGATGCTAGCTTGGCAATTGCTCCTGTTCGGCGCCCTTGTCTGGTGGGGTGCTTTAGGCTAGCTCTACTTACCTGGGGCAGTAGGGTTCCATGACTTATACTGCAAGTCCTCAGTCCTTCCCCTCAGCATTGACAGAATATACCGTGACTACAATGATACGAGGGGGTCTTTGCGTTGTCTCGACATACTAGGGTTCTTCCTCCACAGCTCCTTCATTTTTTTTCTAGCGCTGCATTCGGTGGCCTCTGCTGTGTGGCCCCCTTCTCAGCTGGAATATGATGCTAGCCATAGTCTTGCGGTTCCCCTTGTATGGGTTCCTTCTTAGGCGGAGTATGGCACCGCCACTATCATCCCATGGCTTCTTCTGTATAGTGCCAGTCCCAGATGGGGAATGAGCTTCTCTCCTTCCATCTTTTTCCTTCTCTGGCTCCGGGTTCACGGCTACCCTGCAAGCCTTGGTGGCTACTACGTCCCTACTTTTCCCTCATCTGCATTTACATGGGGTATTGTTTCCGGTCCCGGCTGGTGGACTGTGACGCCTTCACATCCTCCTTCTACAGGTGAATTCTTCCTATTGATCCTGGGTGTGCTACCTGTATCTACAATTATCTCTTTTACAACATGAGTAATGTCTGTCAGATCAGTCCGATGGTGATCATACCTTTTTTTTTTCTGCCCATTCCGTGGGTAGACTGAGACTCACCACGCCAGGCGGAGCAGGGCCTCCTGTCATGCGTTACCACCGCTGATGGACTTTTCGTTCTGGGAGCCTTCTATTTCTTCTTTCTCCTCGAACCGCTGGTTGCTTGTCTCTCCCCTTTATCTCCCTGACCAGTAGCCATGCGTGGCGCTGCTCACGACTCCCCTCATCATTTTTTTTCTTATCTGACCAGTGTTCCCTGTTACGGGTAGGGCGTTGGACGTTGTCATCGCACTCTATCCAGCAGGGGTATTTCTCCTAACTTGGTCTAGTCAAAATATTCGTCGAGCGGCGTTGCCACGCTGTCAATATATGGTCACTGACTGAGATCCTCGCCGTCTGTGGTTCTCGCACTAGATTTTCTCTACCTATCTCACATGTATTGGTTCCTTGGCCCTCGGTGGGCTGTGTCTGATTCAGACGTTTTTTTCTCTGTGGGTTATCAACTTTTCAGTCTCCCCGCAAGCCTCTTCGGCTCTGGAGCATCGGTCTGCCAATCGACCGCTTCTGTGGAGCGTCTCTCTTTAGCAGGGGTGTATCCCGTGGCCTGGGTTTTTGGTTCTGCATTTGGAGTTAGGGCCAGCTAACTGGTTTCGTCCAGGCGACCGATGGATCGTTTGGTGGCCTTCAGTGAGGAACATGACCTCTCTCTGTAAATCTTCTTCCCCTCTCTTTTATTTCTGGGAAGGTGGCATTCCTAGGGGCAGGTTTTTCCATCCAACGAATTTTGGGAAGTTGGGAGTGCCTTTTCTTGTACGTACATTTATTTATTTTTTCTTGTCACGTACTTGCACGAGGCAGTGCTCCGCCCATTACCTTCTTTTTTGCTGACTGTATTCGCTGCCTTCCATGTCGACAGGACATTGTTTTCCCTTCCTTTCCTTTTCCCTTGCACTCGAGAGAGTGTGCTCTCCATCAGGATGTATTCGAGCTCAGAGGTTTGCTTGTCCATGACTAGCTCTTTCCGCCGTGCGGATTTTTACCTGGTCATTCCTGGAGGTCCTTGGAAGGGCTCGATGGTCTCCAAGGGGTGTTCCAGGTGGATCCTTTGGCGGCTGCTTAGGCATTCTGCTCCCGGGGCAAGGCTCTGCCCGATGGAGTTTGGGACATCTGACCAGTGGTCAACTCTTTGTGAGATACATGTTTCACCCTGCATCAGTTTCGCGGTTGTATAAGGCAGCGCCTTGGTCTTCCCGGCACGCGTTCACCAAGTTTTTTGCCAGGCGCTTCCTAGGCATCGCCAGTGCTGCTCCGGCCCGCCGGGTCTCGCAGGCAGTAGTGCATTAAGCATTCTCAATAGTGTTACTCCATGGGTGTGGACATTTTTCCCTCCCCGTGGACTGCTTTAGGACGTCCCACGGTCCTGTGTCCCCCAATGATACCAGCGAGAAAACAAGATTTTTGTGAAACTCACCTGTAAAATCTCTTTCTCGCGTAGTTCATTGGGGGACACAGCACCCACCCAGTATTTATTAGTGTTGATAGGGATGTCTGGTTGCTGGTCGGGGTTTAGCGGGTTTGCTTCCGCCGGTGTCTGTTGCATTCTCCTTTTAATTGGCACATGTTTTCTACTGCTCCTACTGCTTGAGCACAAACTGACATGCTCTCTCCAGGCTGGAGGGGGTATAGCCTGCAGGGGAGGAGCTAAGTCTTTTTTCAGCCTAGTGTCACCTCCTAGTGGCAGCAGCAAGCTATACCCACGGTCCTGTGTCCCCCAATGGACTACGCGAGAGAGATTTTACAGGTGAGTTTCACAAAACTCTCGTTATTGTCTATTTGGTTCCCAAATCTGGATAAACTAAGTGGTAGAATCCCATATGCACTTCAGGGGATACATAGATATGACTCCCGGTTAACAGTCAGGTGATCAATACCCCAATGTGCATGTAAGATAATGCCGATATTGATGTATTAGGACATGGAATGATGATAAGCTGGCATATAAAGGCAAATTAACAACATGTTACAACCAAAGAGGTACAAAGATGGCTGGATAACTGATATACAATCCAAGTCTATTCAAATAACAACCCCTTATTGGTATATTCTGTGGTGCAAATAGCGAAAACAATGTCCATAAGATAGAACCACAAGCCAATTCAGTAACAACAGATATTGGTAGAATCCCATATAGACAAAAGGGGATATATAGATATGACCCCCCGGTTGATAATCAGGTGGTCAATACCCCCATGTGTAGACAAGGGAATACCAGTGTTAATGTTTAAAAACATGATGGTAAGCAGGCATATATATGCAAGTTGACAACATGTTATAACCAAGGAGATGGCTGGATAGCAGATATATAATCCAGACCCATTCAGATAACAACCCTTTTATTTGTATAAGTGGCAGAACAAATGCATCAGCGCGGCAGCATGTATTGTTGGTGGGACCTCTCTCCCCTTCCCCGCTAGTGCCTGGGCACGCAAGTATCACTAAATATCACGGCACAAACCTAGCACCATTTGACGCTTGTTATAACTGAGTTTGTATGTGGTTAATTTTTTTAAATTTAAAAAAAAAAAAATTGGCATTTGTTCTACCACTTATCCGCCCTCCCCCTACTACTCATCCTCCCGCCCCCTCTCTCAGGGTGGCCGAGTGGTTAGCAGAGTGTCTGCACATTGCTGACACTCTGCTTGAAACGGCTGACATCCGTGCTCACAGATGTCAGCCGTTTAACCCCTTCCATGCTGCAGTCCGTAGGGACCGCTGTATGGAAGGGGTTAACGGGGAGAGGGAACTCCCTCCCTCACCCATCGGGGGCTGCTGTGCCGTTTCAGCCCCCGATTCTTGACGGGATTACAGAGGGAGGGGGCTCCCCTCCCTCCCCATCGCCCGCTGCTCTGTTGTGGCAGCGGGTGATGGTTACCATGACAACTGGACGCTTTCACAGGCTTCCGGCTTGCCATGGTAAGGCCAAGTCTGATCAGACTAAGTGTAAAGTGAAAATACAGTACAGTACACTATATAGTGTACTGTATTGTATTATACAGACGTCAGACCCACTGGATCTTCAAGAACCAAGTGGGTCTGGGTAAAAAAAAAGTAAAAATAAAAAAACACATTTATCACTGATTAAAAAAATAAAATGCACTACACATATTAGGTATCGCCGCGTCCGTAATAACCTGCTCTATAAAAATATCACATGGCCTAACCAGTCAGGTGAATACCGTAAAAAAGTGTAAAAAAAAAAAAAAGCAATTTTTTTGTCACCTTACATAACAAAGTGTAATAGCAAGCGATCAAAAAGTCATACGCACCCCAAAATAGTGCCAATCAAACCGTCATCTCATCCCCAAAAAAATTAGCCCCTACACAAGACAGTCGCCCAAAAAATAAATAAAACTATGACTTTCAGAATGTGGAGACACTAAAGAATCATAAAAAAAAAAAAAAACGCTTTGTTATGTAAAACTGAAACAAACAACCAAAAAAAGTTGTCATATTTGGTATTGTCACGTCCGTGACAACCTGCTCTATAAAAATACCACATGATCTAACCTGTCAGATGAATGTTGTAAATAACAAAAAATAAAAACTGTAACAAAACAGCTATTTCTTTTTACCTTGCCTCACAAAAAGTGTAATATAGAGCAACCAAAAATCATATGTACCAACAAAACTGCCACCCTATTCCGTAGTTTCCAAAATGGGGTCACTTTTTTGGAGTTTCTACTCTAGGGGTGCATCAGGGGGGATTTAAATGGGACATGGTGTCAAAAAACCAGTCCAGCAAAATCTACCTTCCAAAAACCGTATGGCATTCCTTTACTTCTGCGCCCTGCCGTGTGCCCGTACAGCAGTTTACGACCACATATGGGGTATTTCTGTAAACTACAGAATCGGAGCCATAAGTATTGAGTTTTGTTTGGCTGTTAACTCTTGCTTTGTAAATGGAAAAAATGGATTCAAATGGAAAATCTGCCCAAAAATTATCTATTTTCCATTAATTCTTGTGGAACACCTAAAGGGTTAACAAAGTTTGTAAAATCAGTTTTGAACACCTTGAGGGGGGTAGTTTGTAAAATGTGGGCATTTTTGGGTGGTTTCTATTATGTAAGCCTCACAAAGAGACTTCAGACCTGAACTGGTCCTGAAAAAGTGGGTTTTAGAAATTTTCTGAAAAATTTCAAGATTTGCTTCTAAACTTCTATGCCTTCTAACGTCCCCAAAAAATAAAATGGCATTCCCAACATGATCCAAACATGAAGTAGACATATGGGGGGAATGTAAATTATTAACTATTTTTGAAGGTATTACTATGTATTATAGAAGTGGAGAAATTGAAATTTTGAAATTAGCTAATTTTTCCAAATTTTTGGTAAATTTGGAATTTTTTTATAAATTAACATTTTTATTTTTTTTACTCCATTTTACCAGTGTCATGAAGTACAATATGTGACGAAAAAACGGTCTCAGAATGGCCTGGATAAGTAAAAGCGTTTTTAAGTTATTCACACATAAAGTGACACTGGTCAGATTTGCAAAAAAATGGCCTGGTCCTTAAGGTGAAAATGAGCCCGGTCCTTAAGGGGTTAAAGAACGTATATTGTGGTCAATCGAAGAGCAATTTTCTAAAACTGGTGTTAGCAATAGACGTAGACGGAAAGCTTATTACACAAGTTTTAGAGCTTCAGAGTGGTAGGAGACTAGCTGCTATGGTTTTTCCCATACACAGCACAAAGAGGAGATTCTGCACCCCTATCTTTCTCGCATAGACACATAGCAGCGTGAAGGACATTATTATGTAGATATAGTAAGTAGAGTTTCTGTGAAGATGGTAGAAAATTCACAAAAAGTAGCAGCAGTGTTTTTTTTGTTTTTTTGTTTTTTTTCCCCTGCAACTTTCACTTTGCAAATGCTCCCTCCATCTCCATTTTCATATGTTTATTGGTTGCAGATGTAACATGATCCCTCATCGATCCTAAAAAAATCTATCTCCTCTCTGCCTTTCTCAAGATGGATTTAACCAGTAAATTGAGTGAGTGAACAGTTCGAGTCAGTTTTTTGGAGTAGAGGAGCCAGATAAATGGAGAAGGAGGCTTTTTATTTTTATTTTTTTGCTGATGAGATATATTACATAGTTTCTTCTATTCACTTGCACTATTGATTAATGCAAAGTTTGTTGAAAGTGAAACAGTGCCACTTTTCAGCCTCAAGCTCTAAACAGTGGCCTGTGGTAAACAGACTTGATTATGACTAAAGGATAGGAAAATAATCCGGTTTTATTTGCAATTTTCTCCAGGTCCCACTCAGGACAGAAGCTTTAAATAGAGGAGAGATTTCTGATGATATAGTAATTTATGACATAACAGACAACCTGGAGGATGAAAGAGAGAAACCCCACACTTTTCCTGAAAATTCCGAAAGAGCGTCTCCTGAAACATTAAAGTAAGATCTCCTAAATTCATGCATTCTTATATATTTTTTTTTTTTGTGTGTGTGTGTGTGTATGTATGAGAAAAAATCTGAATCCTTGTTTTTACCAGCAGTCCGCCTTCACCTGAAATTGTAATAGTGGAGGATGACAGTGAAGATGAAGAGGTCACAGTTGTTCAATCAGATATAACTGCAGAGATAATTGGGCCATTGAGCCCAGTCCGTGAGGACATTTCCAGCCCACTGATGTCTGGTCCTCTGCTGTTGAATAACCAGTCCTCACTCAGCACAGAAGACCCTGTCACTATGATGGATTCTATTCTTAATGAAAGTGGTGTTATTTCTCAGAATATTAATCTCCTTGGAAAGTAAGTACCAGCTCCCAATTGGCTGATTATAGAAACTAGCAGAAGGCATGCACACAGGTTGTGTGTTCCACAGTATTGCTATATAGTGTGACTGGTTGTGCTGCTCAAAGGGGATTTCTGGCTCTAAGGTCAATTTCACAAAAGCGTGTTCAGTCATGGAAGCACGCTCTATCAGATGGCTGCATTTCCCGGACCAAACATTACTCCTCTGACCCGAACTAGCAGCATAATAGTGATCTATGACGCTGAAGTTCTTGCCTGACTGCAGGACGACTGTATTGTACTCATGGCATGACATGTGAGTACAGTACAGTAGACCAGCGGTTGGGCAGGAACTCACAGCATCATTGATCATTATAATGCCGTGAGTTTGCATCAGAGGAGCAATGTTTGGTCTAGGAAATGCAGCCATTGCACAGAGCTTATTTCCCAGACCACACACACTCATGCACACGACCATATGTATTTTGCAGTCCACAAAATTTGGATCTGCAGAAATGCAGCTGGCCTTTTGCGGAACCCACATAGGGGTGCGGAAAAGTATCAGACATTAATAATTTGGGCCATATATTTAAAGCGATATTCCCATAATAGAGGGTTGCCACCTCTTCATTTATTCAATGCCTGGATGCAGCAGCTGGTGGCCACCACCCTGTTCTGGAGATATTTGAGATGGGCACCTATTACATCCTGTGGCTTGTCTGCAATTTAAGTAATAAGTGTTGTCTGTAATTTTGTGATGTTGAAATTGTCACCAAAGGTTTAGCTGGGTGGCAAAGGAGCGTCAGCAAGACATAACGTTATACTGTACTCAGGGCAGATGATATACTTGGGGTCCTTCAGAGCCAAAAATCGCTTCTGGATCACTTAATCTAGGAACCAAAGATATGCCGTGTGACAAGGCTAACAAGGGGTCAATAATTTTCACAAAGCTGCTGAATAATAAAGTTTCTGTTCTATTTGCTGTATTATGTACCTTTCCTCTTGTTTTATAGAATGGAACTCATAGACTATCTGGACAGCATTGACTGCACGTTAGAAGATTTCAAAGCATTACTATCTGGACGTCAGTTCAGCATGGATCGAGATCTGCTGGTCGATGTACGAACACATTTATTTTTTTACTTTCTGTTTTGCATGTTTTAATATTATAAATCTGGATTACATTACATGAATATGTTGCGTCTTTTTAAGGTTACTTTCACATCTGCTCTTTCCTATCCGGTTTTGAGATCCGGAGGAGAACGCTTCAGTTTTGTCCACATTTATTGTCAATGGAGACAAAACTGAACAAACCAGAATGCATTCCGTTCCGGTTTGTTGCCGTTCTAAGCCGGACACAAAATTTTTGTGTGCGGCATGGAAAACTGAACATGCCAGATCCGGCACCAAAAACCATGTAAGTCAATGGTGCCGGATCCATATGTGTGTTTTTTTGGGGTTTTTTTTTTCTTTGTTTCTTTTTCCCGGACACAAAAAAACTGGATCCGGTGCCCATTGACTTAGAATGGCTTTAGCGTCGGATCCGGCATGTTCATTTTCAATATAATGCAACTGGATTCATTCCGAACGGATTCTGCCGGTTGTATTATTCAAATAGATGCATTTTGCTGTGGTTTTGAGACCTCATGCCGGATCTCAAAACCGGACTGGAAAAACGCTGATGTGAAAGTAGCCTAAGATTTGCTTGTTTATATAAAGCAGTTCAGCCTTTCAGAATCTCCACTTTATTTTAGTCACTGTTTGGGGTACGCTACCATTTGCTATCACTAGCTCACATATTTTTAGCTTGTAACCTCATGCCTTTTTTGAGATCAAAGTAAAAAAAAATATAATAATAATAATCTATACAAAGATGCAAAATATATTCAGCCATGTTTTTAACCCCTTTAGCTGGGAAGCTGGAGAAAAAAACATTACAAAATGGGGTGAAACTGGAGAAAAAGCACAATCCTGCTACTTTTTATTTTTTTTATTTTTACGGCTTTCCCTGAGCAGTAAAACTGACCTGTTGTCTTCATTCTCCGGGTCAGCACAATAACAGTAATAAAACATTTGGATAGTTTTTCTTGTGTTTTCATACTGAAAAAAATAAAACCTTTTTGGAATTTTTTTTCTTTTCATCTCCATATTCTGACCCCTATAATTTTCGGGTGCAAGGGCTTATTTTATGTGGGGCAATCTATGGTTTTTATTGATAACATTTTGTGATCAGAACTATGTTTTTGATAACTTCTTATTTATACATTTTTTGGGGGAGGAGAAGTGATGAAAAAATGGATTTTATTTTCTGCTATGGCGTTCACCATACAGGATACATACATTTATATTTTAATAGGCATCGCCATTTTCCAAAAAAGCATTTTATATTTTATTCTAAACTTTTTTTACTTTGCGATTCGCTATGTTATGGATAACTATAACTATGTTAGAGAACAGGACTCTACAGCTATAAAGGCCTTGGTTTCTTCAGAGACCAAGACTTTTATACAGAAGCAACAGCTTCCCCGATCTCCCAGGGAAAGCCGCTTTAGATGGAAAATAAGAAATGGCAGTCTGAACTTCTTATGTGCAGTACTACTCAAGTATTACTGCAAATAATAGTCCAGAATCCCGGTGACCGATTCATTTTTAAAGGGTTTATCCCATTAAGACCACTTATCCCCCTCCCCACAGGTTAGGGAATAAACGTCTAATCAGAAACGGGGCCCATACTGCCTGAGCGGTGGTTACACATGCACGCTGC
Organism: Bufo bufo; assembly: GCF_905171765.1. Lineage (NCBI taxonomy): Eukaryota > Metazoa > Chordata > Amphibia > Anura > Bufonidae > Bufo > Bufo bufo. The sequence continues at coordinate 357,338,076 of NC_053392.1, forward strand.
CACTTCATTCAGCTCTATGGGGCTGCCAGAGATGGCAGAACACTTGTACTTGGCAATCTTTCGTAGTCCCACAGAGTTGAAAGGAGTATCCCCCATTGTTGTGATCAGAAGAGTCCCCTGCGGTCCGACCTCCTCGGATCCTTATTCCCTATCTTTTCAGTGTATTAGTCATTTAGTGTCATTACAGAGGTTTTCCAGTGTCTAGATATTGATGTCTTATCCTTGGGGTAGGCCATGAATATCAAAACTGTAGGGATTGACACCCCCATTGATGAACTGCTGTTGTGGGGCACCAGAAACACAGTGAAAGGAGCCAGAAGCAGAGAGCTTCATGCATTGTGCAGTTGCCCTACGGCAGCTTGGCTCCCGTTCAAGTGAGCCCCCCGCCTATTTAGTATTGATGAGCTCTCCTGTGAATAAGTCGTCGGTATCTAGACACTAAAAACCCCTTTAAAGTAAGGGCTCATTCACACGGCTGTTCGGCCTCGCCCGTATTTCCCCCAAATAGTGGGTCCACAATATGCCGGCACCAGCCATGTGCACCCCATCATGGATCACTTGACTGGATCCGGAAGGTCGTGGCGGCACGGAAGCACTACGGAGTCGGTGCCCCCAATGCACGGAACGGCCATCTGTATTAGCCCTAAGTGTGTATATACTGCTATATATCTTTTCAAAGAAAATTGCAGCCATTCCTATAAGCCATTCCTATAAGTGATCTGATTTAAGGAAAATTTACAAAATCCCTCAAAGTTCCTTCTCATCCTAATGTGAAGACTAGATTTAAAACAGCCCCTTACTGTTTTTTGGTGTATGACATCCTGAAATGATGATGCCTAAGAATGGTGGCCATTTCCTCATCAGTCTGAGGCAGATTGCGGTGTTTTATAAATGTGTTTAAGGCCTCTTGCACACAACCGTGGTTTTGTTCTGCATCCGAGCCAATTTTTTTGCGGCTCGGGTGCGGACCCATACACTTTAAGGGGCCGCAAAAGATGAGGACAGCACTCTGTGTGCTGTCTGCATCTGTTGCTCTGTTCCATGGCCCCACAAAATATAGATCATGTCCTATTCTTGTCCGTTTTGTGGACAAGAATAGGTATTTCTATAATGGACCGCCTGTTCCGTTCTGCAAATTGTGGAAGGCACACAGGCGGCATCCGTGTTTTGCGGATCCACAAATTGCGGACCGCAAAACACTGCACGTTCGTGTGCAAGAGGCCTAACACTCATTGGAAATGCATGTATGTCTGTTTCAGTCTGACTGGTGTACATTACAGAGAGAATCTGGCACAGCGGTCGGTCCTTGGGTCTTGAGGGAAAAAAATTATAAACAGAATTTTACTTAATTTTTCTTTTTACATCTTTTTTTCAGATTTTCTCTAATAGTGTCCAAATGAGTCCTTCTGACTATCTTAACAGTCCAAAGGTACATATTTAACAGGAGATAGCCTGTATTCCCTCACTTTATGCATTTAACGACAGTGGGTTCATACTGGACTGCTGACATTGTGGCTAACTGCTAAGTGAAATCGTTCTACAGGGAATACTGTGGATTCTGAATAGTAAATATAGTTCAAACGTATTGTCCGCATCCAGTCGAGCATTTTTTGTGGATTACATTTGGGCCACAAAGGATGCGACAGCACAACATGTCCGTTCCGTGGCATCTGCAAAAAACATAGAACACGTCCTATTCTTGTCTGCATTACGGACAAGGATAGGACTGTTCTATTATTGCCCGGAAGTTTTGTGGAACACACGCAGCCGGTATCCATATATTATTATTTTTTTACGGAGGGCATGAGCCCTTAGGATAAGGTAGTGGCTGATGGCTTCTGACAGGGAGGTTTCTCCTGCCTCGGTCTCTGCAGTCACAATTTAAGACCATAGTAATAGGGAAAGGGTCTAATAGAGCCTGTTATTAAAACCTGGACAGGGAGACATGATGGTTCTGTCCCATGACACTTTTCTTTGCCCATAATGTCATGAAAGAAAAGGCACCTCTTTCTGTCCTTTTTCTTGTGTAATTTTTCCTTTAAAATCGTGCTTTCCTCTTTTGTGTAAATTTTCTTCTTGTTTTTAGTCATTGTGCAAGGAGGGGGAGTAGATAAGTTTTAACAATCGCCTGTTGTGAATGGTGGATACTGTGTTATATATCTATACGTGTTATCAGTCATTATACTTCTGCCTGTAATGATTTTGATGAACTGAATTCCTCCTTAAAAGGATTGAACAAGAATGGGGGGGGGGTAGAGTAGGCAGTACCCCCCACCCTTCACCACCCCCTCCGATCTGTAAAGTGAAGCTTACTTACCTGCTTCCCGGCACTGGCTCCCTGTTCCATCTCTTCCCAGCCTGCAGTGTTCCCTCACTGAAAACATCCTGTTTGACGCGGCCTGCAGCCAATTACTTGTGTCATGTGACCATTTGCCAGTGATGCAGACGGCGTCAAGCCGGATGTTTTCAGTGAGGGCACCCAATGGAGAATTGCAGGCTGGGAAGGGAAGGAGTGGGGCGCTAACAAGGGGAAGACGCCTTAGAGGTGATTTTATTTAGATGTATAAGGTCAATACAAAGAACTGGGACGTGATTTATTAATTCCAAGGACTTTACAAAGGACCAAGGACATTCTTTGTATGTGGAGAAAAGGTGATTAAAACATGGGTACAGGAAACGTGTCACCAAAAATGTTATCTGCCAGTTAAAATCAGGCGGTAACACATCCTTATTTTCTACTCTGTTTTTATCTTCTGATTTGTGGATTTCTTATTCTATTTCCTGAACATGATTATGGGGCTGCCATCTCGCCTGCGCTGTTTTTTAACAGCATTTACAAAGCATTAAGAAAATTGCTTTACAGCAGCCCCATGGGCCATAGACACAATAGTCTGGAGGAGACCTCAATGACTTCTATGGGAGAGATTTCTAGACATGCTCTCTGACCTGTACAAGGAAAGAAAAGAAGAGCTCTGACAATCGCCTGTTGTGAATGGTGGATCCTGTCTTATCTGTACACAGAGGTGTTCTCTTTACTGCAGTTATCTCATTCTAATCCTGCCTGTAATGATATCTGTACAGACCAAGAAGTGAGGCCAATTATTAGACATAGTGGCCAGTGCAAAACTGCAGGAGTTTCTCTTTTGTTTAAATATATGGAAAATTATAAAAACATTATCAAAAATTATAAAAAAATATGTTTCAACATAAAAAGTGATTTAAACAGCAGGTCGTTTTTTAATGACCCATTCCCTTTAGGGTCCATTCACACGTCTGTATGTGTTTTGCGGACCACACATCGCCGGCACTCTCATAGAAAATGCCTTTTCTTGTCCGCAATTGCGGACAAGAATAGGACATGTTCTATTTTTTTGCGGAACGGAAGTGCGGCTCCGCAGATGTGGACAGCACATTCCGGCCCCATTTGAAAATGAATGGGTCCGCACCTGTTCTGCAAAATTGTGGAACAGATGCGGACCCATTTTGCAGACGTGTGAATGGACCCTTAGTCTAACTGTGGAATGCCCTACTCTAAGAGGTAGTAATGGGAGATACTATTTCAGCATTTAAAAAGGGCTAGATGCTTATATAATGGCAAATAGTACTGAGGGTTATAATTAAAGGGGTTTTCTGAGTGTTACACTGATGACCTGATTGGTGGGGGAACAAACCAAGTACAGTGCCGTACTTTGTATAGCGGCAATGCTTGGTATCGCACTCGGCCCCATTCACTTATATGGGGCTGAGCTGCTCCTAGGCCATGTGACACATGGACGTGTCATCACTGGCCTAGGAAATGCTGGAGAAGGCACACACCATATTTTTCACCCTAGGCACACCTAGGTTATAGAGGAAAATAAGTACACTTGCAATTTCATATTCATTAGACCTCAGCTCAGAGCCCCAATCAGACCCCAATGTATATGACCCCCATGCTCAGAGCAGACAAAAAATAATAATAATTGATCGATTATTGTCGATCAATCTCCTGCTCCAGATGCCACCGCTGCTCCTGTCATCCAGCTGTCTTCTTGTTCTTTCAGCCGCGGGTTCTGCTGTGATCTGACGCGCACAGCATGAGGTCACAGAGCGCTGACGTCTCAGCGCAGTCACAGCACAGCGAGCAGCCGAGGAAGACCAGGAAGCGGTGAATACAGAGCCAGGGAAGCTCTGCATTCACTGCTTCCCGGTCCTCCTGTATTAATGAGCGTTTCCATAATGGCTCCTAGCTATCATCTGCCCCAGGAACCACATCTGTTGATCCACATATCTGGTCTGTGAGTATATGACTCATCTGGCAACACCCAGCATAATGGTAGGATAACCTTATTATCTGCTATCCTCTACATATATGGTGGCCTTATAATGACACCTGGTATGATTAACTATTTGTGGATATGGTTCCATTGTTTTTTGCCGTTTAACTTTTCGGTCTAATCCCCTGAGGAATCCTCTGTCCATCTGGAGGAGAAAACGCGTCGGCACTGACTATTTAGGTGTGCATTCTGGGACTGGCTGTACTTAGGTATAATAAACAGTGTCCAAAGGATAGGCCAAGGACATAATAAGGAAAGTGCAGTCCTAGGCACGAGGACGGGGAGCATCTACCATTAAGGTGCGTCCCCAGGCTGAGCAGTTTGGAGGGTGAGATCAGGGACAGTCTTATATATTTTTTCACACAGTCTCCCTGAGTACTCATCCCACTGCTTGAGCCCATGTTTTTGGTGATAGCTTATTGTGGTGTATAGGACCTTTTATGGATCCAAGTTATATGATTTTATTGTATGTAATAAAAGTTACGTTTTAGATTCTTGCCTTCAGTGATATCCCTATTCGTTCTTGCAAGAGTTTGGACATTATTGGTTTTTCAGTGATACTGGTTTTGCTAGTGTGAAAGTAGCCTTGGTTGAAGCATCTTTGGCAGCGATCATGTCACAAGGTTTGCACATCTGGATTTGGGGGATTTTCTGCAGATCCCCTCAAGTACTGTTGGTTTGGATGGGTACAATCGGTGCACAGCCATATTTAGGTCCCTTCAGAGATGTTTAAGTCAAGGCTCTGGCTGGGTGAATTATTGTACGTACCATTTATTTTTGCCCGGTAATAATGAATTTCATGCTTCTGGTGATGTACCTGAATACTTCTTAGGCTGTGTTCACACTTGCATTGAGCTTTCCATTCTTCTAATGGACCAGAAGGGATCTGTTTAATTTTAAGCATCAATTGTTCTCAGTTTGTGTGGGTTGCTTCTTGATTTTAAGTTATTTTTTACGGGACTACTTCTTCCATAAAAAAATAATTGATGTTTGACAGAACTGACAAAACCTGATTGCAGACTGAGCACAACTGACGGCCATTCAAACAAATAGGCATCAAAACAGATCCAGATGACAATTTAAAGGAACAGCAAGCTCAACACAGATGTGATGGGTCCAGCACTGCCATTTTCTAGGGCTTGAGGCATAGTGACGTCTGGGGCAGGTGGCATAAGTTATGTGATCCCCTTATCCTTAGGATCACTATTATCAGGACTGTGGTTGTAGTTCCCTGCACTGGTAAAGATCTTGTTTTCTAAAACTGCATGTAAATTTTGGATTTTTGGATTGGGCTATTTGGGAAATCCCAAGTTTGTCATTGCTGGTCAATGATTCCCCCCTCTGGTGATACGGTGCACTGTCACAGATATGGTCCCGGTCTTGGCACCAGCAGGCAGTTGAGAAAAATAACGACGCCATCAGTCCGCGTGAATGCTCAAAATAGGACACATCCTATGTTTTGATGTCTGTTTTTCATGGCCGTTAAATAACAGCATTGTGACTAGAACCATAGAATAGGCATGCCGGGTGAATGCACCCTTAATAAGTGGATTACATAGAGGCTGTATGCAATTGTATTTCTTTACAGACTAGTCCCTAGAGAAAACCTTAATCCTGCCCTGCCTGTAATTTTTAGTGCCTTTTGTTTTTTCGGCAGAGGGGGAGATTTATTAAGACTAGTGTTCCCATATGCTAGAGTAAGATGTGCCCAATTTATTTAGAGGCAGATGCCGCTCTGCACCAGAAACTTCAGTATCTGCCAGCCAGGGGCTAGCATATACTTGAGCTATAACCTGCGCCAGTTTCTGGCATAAGTTATAAGAAATCCTGCGGGTTGTGTCAGTGTTGTATCTATGGCTCGTGCCATATTTTGCAACTATTTTATGCCACACTAGTGTTGTGAATAACTTAAATATCTCTTCCTGGATAACCTCTTTATGAATTATCCTCAGGAATAGAAGGATAGTTAATCGGTATCAGATCTGGGGGGGTGCGACACTCGGGACCCCAACCGATCAGTTAGAAGAGGCCTTCAGCACCATAGCCTTTTCCTAAACCAGTGACATCCCTGTACATCTGATACATGGCGTAGTTCCAGATCAGCCCCCTAGGGGCAATACCAAGCACCGCCATTATATGATGTACGCTCTGTCCTTGGAATCACTTGTGGATCTCTGAAACAGCTGATCGGCGGGGTTGCGGGACTTGGACCCCCAGTAATGTGATAATGATGACCTATCCTGAGGATGTTATGTTTTTTTTCCAGGAGAACCCCCTTTAATAAATCTCCCCCCAGTGTCTTGTATTCATCTGAGGAAAAGCGGCCTTGGTAGCTGTGACTCTATTAAGGCTACATGCACACGACCGTATGTGTTTTGCGGACCCATTGAAATGAATGGGTCTGCATCCTATCTGAAAAAAAAAAAGGAATGGCCACGGAAACAAAATACGTTTGTGTGCATGTAGCCTAAAACGGACCAGAATAGGAATATGTTCAATTTTATTTATTTTTTGTGGGGCTACGGAACGGACATACAGATGCGGACAGCACACTGTGTGCTGTCCGCATTTTTTGCGGACCCATTAAAATGAATGGGTCCACATCCTATCCGCAAAAAGAACGGACACTGAAACAAAATAAGTTTGTGTGCATGTAGCCTAAGGACTATTTTCATCACATTATCATGATTTGTAGAAAGTAAGGAAAGGAAATGTTATGGCCGTGTCTGTATAGGTTTTTCACTCGTGACTGGATGTTTCTTAAAATTGTCTCACTGCCTTAAGTGATTTGTGCGGTCCAGATCCAATGATCCCTCATTGTTTTACAGCTGGATACCAAAGGACTGGAGTCTTTTAGAAATGGTGAAAGCTTTCCTGAATCCGCTGATTCCCCTGTGGATAGCCGGAAGTCTGGTAAGTTTGTTAGAACATTATGGGGAGGGGGTCAGCTCTGTTTAGGTATGGTTTTTATGTACTACTGGTGCAGCAGAAATCACCTTTTGCAATTAGGCCTAATCTTAAACAAAATTTAATAAGTGAGCCCTGCCCACGGCGACAATGTTTCAGTTGTATTTTTCAGTATAGGTTTGATTGTTTCGATACCAAAATTTTTATTTGGTTTCGATACTATAAAAAAGTATTGCGATACACCAAAAAAAGCCATGTGCATTCCGCATTTTATGGAACGTCCGGCCCATATTAGAACAGTCCAATCCTATTTTTTTAGGGGGACAAGGTGACAAATAAAAACTGCGCAATTCGCCATTTAAAAAAATAAATATTCTGTTATGGCGTTCACCGCATAGGACATTTTTTTTTATATAGTTTGGACTTTTTGGACGTGGCGATATGTAATATGTTTATATTTATTTATTGTTTGTATATTTTATATGTAAAATTGGGAAAGGAGATGATTTATACTTAATTTTTCGGTCTTTTTTACACCCAGCAGCAGGGAGCGTACCATGGCAGCCAGGGCTTCAGTAGCGTCCTGGCTGCCATGGTAACCAATTGGAGCCCCAGGAATACACAGCTGGGGCTCCTATCAGTTGCTGCCACTGCCACCAATGATGGGGTAGGGGACCCTGTGGCCACTGCTACCAATGATTTTAATACGGAGGGGTGGGGGCGCACTGTGCCACCAATGATTTTAATACTGGGGAGGAGGGCGCACTGCACCACCAATGATAATTAACATTAATTATAAGAGGCGGGTGCGGCACCTGAGGGGTTAACTGCCGAGCTCCCCGCCAGTACCTGCCTCCTGGATTTGTATTAAACGTTTACTTTCATTGGTGGCGCAGTGCGCCCGCCCCTCTCTCTCATTGGTGGCAGCGGCACAGGGGGGAGGGAGAGAGTGCTTCCTTCTCCCCTGTGCTGCTGAGGAGAACACGGAGCGCGCTGAGAGCAGCGTGCTCCATGTTCTCTGATACTAGACTGCAGTAGAAAGCCTAGTATCGAAAAAAGGCAAATCCAGGTCAATACCAGACAAAAGTATTGATTGGGTATCGAAAATTCGATACCCGAAACAACCCTAGATGTGAAAGGTATCTGACAGGTTTATGTTGCCATATCTGAGGGCAGCACAAAGTAGTGATAGAGAATCTAATTTCAGCACTGGGTCACTTGTAAGGATACTGGGGGTCATCTACAAAGACTGTTTTTTGGCATAAAAGTCCAAATAGCATTTCTCACAAAAATCGTGTGACTTTATTATTCTTGCTCCTCTGACCCCGTCAAAAAAAAGGGGGCTGAGCTTCGTGAAAGGGGATTGGACAGATGCAGCCTAACGCAAAATAATTGCACCAGAAGACGCCCACAAATAGATTCTGAAATATACTCAAGTTCCTTGGTGGCGTAGATCTTGGTTTCTACCATATGGACCAAACAAATTTAAGCAGTGTGCCTCTTGGAGGGGTTGTCCGTGTTCACAGCTGAACCTGGAGATGCCCACATTTTCACCCAGGCAGCCCCCCTAATATGAGCATCGTATTTCATGCTCCGATGCTCTCCCTTGCCCTACACTAAATCGCGCAGGGAAAAGGCATTTTTTTTCAGAGATCCGGAGACGCCCCCGGCTCTCCATAGGGACTGCTAGGCGGAGGCTTTCTGCTCACCTAGCAGAGATCCTGGTGATGTCACCGGCACTAATGGGCGGGCTTTAGTGCTCCCCTAGCCTGTAAAACGGCTAGGGCAGCGCTAAAGCTCACCCATCGGAGCCGGTGACGCCACCGAATACACCGCTGGACGGAAGCCTCCGCCTAGCAGTGTATAAACATAAACAAACTGCCTTGAGTGATCCAGAGCATGGCAAGGGAGAGCTTCGAAGCATGAAACACTCTGATGCTCATATCATGAGGGCTGGTTGGGTGGAAATGGGGGTATGGCCGGGTTCAGCTCTGAACCCAAACAACCCCTTTAATAAACTGCCATATCATAGTTGTGCAACTCATTGTAGTTTTCATAAAGTAGTTTTTGTTGGCTGTAGCAGGAGTCGAGCAGTGTCCTCGTAATCGTGAATGGTGGACTAACCATCTCTCCCGCCACTGATTGACAGGTTTCCCTCTATCACCTCTTTCACACAAGCGTATTTGTAATACATATATGGCACATATTTTGTGTACCGGAATCTGCTGCTAGTGAAAATGTATAGGGCTATTCACATGGGCGTATATTTTCAGTCAGTATTTGAAATTCGAGGACTTGTCTAATATCAAGGACTCCTGCATTTGGGTCTCGCATCTAATAAACAGTTATTTCACAAGTACGTGACCCAGGGCTGAAATCTGGGTCTGTCACTACTATATGCTGCGCCTTCTACTACTAGGCAGGCAGGGCAACATGGATATGGTGACAGATGGCACCAGTGTACAGTCGTGGCCAAAAGTTTTGAGAATGACACAAATATTAGTTTTCACAAAGTTTGCTGCTAAACTGCTTTTAGATCTTTGTTTCAGTTGTTTCTGTGATGTAGTGAAATATAATTACACGCACTTCATACGTTTCAAAGGCTTTTATCGACAATTACATGACATTTATGCAAAGAGTCAGTATTTGCAGTGTTGGCCCTTTTTTTTCAGGACCTCTGCAATTCGACTGGGCATGCTCTCAATCAACTTCTGCGCCAATTCCTGACTGATAGCAACCCATTCTTTCATAATCACTTCTTGGAGTTTGTCAGAATTAGTGGGTTTTTGTTTGTCCACCCGCCTCTTGAGGATTGACCACAAGTTCTCAATGGGATTAAGATCTGGGGAGTTTCCAGGCCATGAACCCAAAATGTCAACGTTTTGGTCCCCGAGCCACTTAGTTATCACTTTTGCCTTATGGCACGGTGCTCCATCGTGCTGGAAAATGCATTGTTCTTCACCAAACTGTTGTTGGATTGTTGGAAGAAGTTGCTGTTGGAGGGTGTTTTGGTACCATTCTTTATTCATGGCTGTGTTTTTGGGCAAAATTGTGAGTGAGCCCACTCCCTTGGATGAGAAGCAACCCCACACATGAATGGTCTCAGGATGCTTTACTGTTGGCATGACACAGGACTGATGGTAGCGCTCACCTTTTCTTCTCCGGACAAGCCTTTTTCCAGATGCCCCAAACAATCGGAAAGAGGCTTCATCGGAGAATATGACTTTGCCCCAGTCCTCAGCAGTCCATTCACCAAACTTTCTGCAGAAGATCAATCTGTCCCTGATGTTTTTTTTGGAGAGAAGTGGCTTCTTTGCTGCCCTTCTTGACACCAGGCCATCTTCCAAAAGTCTTCGCCTCACTGTGCGTGCAGATGCGCTCACACATGCCTGCTGCCATTCCTGAGCAAGCTCTGCACTGGTGGCACTCCGATCCTGCAGCTGAATCCTCTTTAGGAGATGATCCTGGCGCTTGCTGGACTTTCTTGGACGCCCTGAAGCCTTCTTAACAAGAATTGAACCTCTTTCCTTGAAGTTCTTGATGATCCTATAAATTGTTGATTGAGGTGCAATCTTAGTAGCCACAATATCCTTGCCTGTGAAGCCATTTTTATGCAACGCAATGATGGCTGCACGCGTTTCTTTGCAGGTCACCATGGTTAACAATGGAAGAACAATGATTTCAAGCATCACCCTCCTTTTAACATGTCAAGTCTGCCATTTTAACCCAATCAGCCTGACATAATGATCTCCAGCCTTGTGCTCGTCAACATTCTCACCTGAGTTAACAAGACGATTACTGAAATGATCTCAGCAGGTCCTTTAACCGCCTAACGCAGGATTGCGTTCCAGAAGCGGTCGATTCATTCCTCCTGGACGCGCCGGCGCGTCATCTCGCGCGCGTTCACAGGAACCGAAGGTAAACGAGTGGATCTACAGCCTGCCAGCGGCGATCGTTCGCTGGCAGGCTGTAGATGCGTTGTTTTTTTTAACCCCTTAAAGGTATATTAGACGCTGTTTTGATAATGGCGTCTAATATACCTGCTACCTGGTCCTCTGGTGGTCCCTTTTGCTTGGATCAACCACCAGAGGACACAGGCAGCTCTGTAAAGTAGCACCAATCACCACTACACTACACCCCCCCCCCCCGTCACTTATTAACCCCTGATCACCCCCCTGTAAGGCTCCATTCAGACGTCAGTATGTGTTTTGCAGATCCGCAAAACACATACGGACGTCTGAATGGAGCCTTACAGGGGGGTGACCACCCCCCTGTCATTGATCACCCCCCCCCCCCCCCCCCCCCCTGTAAGGCTCCATTCAGAAGTCCGTATGTGTTTTGCGAATCCGCAAAACACTGACACCGGCAATGTGCTTTCTGCATTTTGCGGATCTGCACATTGCCAGAACTATATAGAAAATGCACAAGAATAGGACATTTTCTATAGGCTCTACAAAAAATGCAGTGTTCGGCCGATCAGGCCTGATCTTGTGCGCACACTTGCGTTCAGTCCGCCCCACCGCTGTGACAGAATTTTTTTTTTTTCTGATCACTGCAAAAACACCGTAAAATCGCTGCGGCGCTATAAAGATCACTTTTGAGGGGCATGGCGAGTTCATAGATTTTTTTATTTTTTTGTCACAAGTTAGCGGAAATAGATTTTTTTGTTTTTTCTTACAAAGTCTCATATTCCACTAACTTGTGACAAAAAATAAAATCTCACATGAACTCACCATACCCCTCACAGAATCCAAATGCGTAAAAATTTTTAGACATTTATATTCCAGACTTCTTCTCACGCTTTAGGCCCCTAAAATGCCAGGGCAGTATAAATACCCCACATGTGACCCCATTTCGGAAAGAAGACACCCCAAGGTATTCCGTGAGGGGCATGGCGAGTTCATGTAAAATTTTATTTTTTGTCACAAGTTAGTGGAATATGAGACTTTGTAAGAGAAAAAAAAAAAATAATCATTTTCCGCTAACTTGTGCCAAAAAAAAAATATTCTAGGAACTCGCCATGCCCCTCACGGAATACCTTGGGGTGTCTTCTTTCCAAAATGGGGTCACTTGTGGAGTATTTATACTGCCCTGGCACTTTAGGGGACCTAAAGCGTGAGAAGTAGTTTGGAATCCAAATGCGTAAAAAAATGCCCTGTGAAATCGTAAAGATTCTCATTGGAATTTGGCCCCTTTGCGCACCTAGGCTGCAAAAAAGTGTCACACATGTGGTATCGCCGTACTCAGGAGAAGTAGGGCAATGTGTTTTGGGGTGTATTTTTACATATACCCATGCTGGGTGAGAGGAATATCTCTGTAAATTGACAACTTTGTATAAAATGTTTTAAAAAGTTGTCATTTACAGAGATATTTCTCTCACACAGCATGGGTATATGTAAAAATACACCCCAAAACACATTGCCCTACTTCTCCTGAGTACGGCGATACCACATGTGTGACACTTTTTTGCAGCCTAGGTGCGTAAAGGGGCCGAAAGTCTGAGTACCTTTTTAGGCTTTACAGGGTTGCTCACAATTTAGCCTTGCCCAAAATGCCAGAACAGTAAACACACCCCACAAATTGAGTCCATGAAAGATTGAACTTTGTCACAAGTTAGTGGAATATGAGACTTTGTAAGAAAAAACGAAAAAAAAATAATCCTAATTTTCCGCTAACTTGTGCCAAAAAAAATAAAAAATTTCTAGGAACTCTCCATGCCCCTCACGGAATACCTTGGGGTGTCTTCTTTCCAAAATGGGGTCACTTGTGGGGTATTTATACTGACGGAAAATACAAATGTGATAGTACTCTACATCCAGCATTCATGCTGGATGAGGCATTGGTGTACATTTTGGCCAAAGTGTAATAAGCCACTCACCACGTCAAGGTCGCCTCTAATGAGTGGTCCCTAACACTAGTTCCTACCTGTTCATGGGCCATGACAGCCACACAAAGTCCAGGGAATGTAGGTCAGCATACACGCCAAGCACACTCTGCTTTTAACCCCGTCCGGTGCCATTACAGCTTTCATCGGATCCAGGGATGCAAGTGCCAACATGCACGCTGAGCCCACCATATACACTGCTCAAAAAAATAAAGGAAACACTTAAACAACACAATGTAACTCCAAGTCAATCACACTTCTGTGAAATCAAACTGTCCACTTAGGAAGCAACACTGAGTGACAATCAATTTCACATGCTGTTGTGCAAATGGGATAGACAACAGGTGGAAATTATAGGCAATTAGCAAGACACCCCCAATAAAGGAGTGGTTCTGCAGGTGGTAACCACAGACCACTTCTCAGTTCCTATGCTTCCTGGCTGATGTTTTGGTCACTTTTGAATGCTGGCGGTGCTTTCACTCTAGTTGGTAGTATGAGACGGAGTCTGCAACCCTCACAAGTGGCTCAGGTAGTGCAGTTTATCCAGGATGGCACATCAATGCGAGCTGTGGCAAGAAGGTTTGCTGTGTCTGTCAGCATAGTGTCCAGAGCATGGAGGCGCTACCAGGAGACAGGCCAGTACATCAGGAGACGTGGAGGAGGCCGTAGGAGGGCAACAACCCAGCAGCAGGACCGCTATCTCCGCCTTTGTGCAAGGAGGAACAGGAGGAGCACTGCCAGAGCCCTGCAAAATGACCTCCAGCAGGCCACAAATGTGCATGTGTCTGCTCAAACGGTCAGAAACAGACTCCATGAGGGTGATATGAGGGCCCGATGTCCACAGGTGGGGGTTGTGCTTGCAGCCCAACACCGTGCAGGACGTTTGGCATTTGCCAGAGAACACCAAGATTGCAAATTCACCACTGGCGCCCTGTGCTCTTCACAGATGAAAGCAGGTTCACACTGAGCACATGTGACAGACGTGACAGAGTCTGGAGATGCAGCGGAGAACGTTCTGCTTCCTGCAACATCCTCCAGCATGACCGGTTTGGCATTGGGTCAGTAATGGTGTGGGGTGGCATTTCTTTGGAGGGCCGCACAGCCCTCCATGTGCTCGCCAGAGGTAGCCTGACTGCCATAAGGTAACGAGATGAGATCCTCAGACCCCTTGTGAGACCATATGCTGGTGTGGTTGGCCCTGGGTTCCTCCTAATGCAAGACAATGCTAGACCTCATGTGGCTGGAATGTGTCAGCAGTTCCTGCAAGGCGAAGGCATTGATGATATGGACTGGCCCGCCCGTTCTCCAGACCTGAATCCAATTGAGCACATCTGGGACATCATTTCTCGCTCTATCCACCAATGTCACATTGCAGCACAGATTGTCCAGAAGTTGGCAGATGCTTTAGTCCAGGTCTGGGAGGAGATCCCTCAGGAGACCGTCCGCCACCTCATCAGGAGCATGCACAGGCGTTGTAGGGAGGTCATACAGGCACGTGGAGGCCACACACACTACTGAGCCTCATTCTGACTTGTTTTAAGGACATTACATCAAAGTTGGATCAGCCTGTAGTGTGTTTTTCCACTTTAATTTTGAGTGTGACTCCAAATCCAGACCTCCATGGGTTGAAAAATTTGATTTCCATTTTTTTATTTTTGTGTGATTTTGTTGTCAGCACATTCAACTATGTAAAGAACAAAGTATTTCAGAAGAATATTTAGTTAACTCAGATCTAGGATGTGTTATTTTTGTGTTCCCTTTATTTTTTTGAGCAGTGTACTTCTCCTGGAGCCAAATGGCTACTGGTAGGTTCTATATAAGCAGACTCAGTTTTATACTGACTTTAAAACCACCCTCCAGGACAGATTGACTGGTCAGGTGTGCATGACTCTAAGGAGATCGCCACGCCTCCAATATATACTACAAAGAAAAAATGTGAGGGATTGAGTCAGCACAACCTGTATGTAGGTGCACATCACTATGGCGAAATAAATATACAAATGGAAAATACAAATGGTATTTATACTGCCCTGGCATTTTAGGGGCCCTAATGCGTGAGAAGTCGTTTTAAATCCAAATGTGTTAAAAATGCCCTGTGGTGCTCTTTAGAATTTGGGCCCCTTTGCCCACCTAGGCTGCAAAAAAGTGTCACACATGTGGTATCGCCGTACTCAGAAGAAGTAGGGCAATGTGTTTTGGGGTGTCTATTTACATATACCCATGCTTGGTGAGATAAATATCTGTCAAATGACAACTTTGTATAAAAAAAAAAAAGGGAAAAGTTGTCTTTTAGAGAGATTTCTCTCACCCAGCATGGGTATATGTAAAAATACACCCCAAAACAAATTGCCCAACTTCTCCTGAGTACGGCAATACCACATGTGAGACACTTTTTTGCAGCCTAGGTGGGCAAAGGGGCCCAAATTCTAAAGAGCACCTTTAGGATTTCACAGGACATTTTTTACACATTTTGATTTCAAACTACTTCTCACGCATTAGGGCCCCTAAAATGCCAGGGCAGTATAACTACCCCACAAGTGACCCCATTTTGGAAAGAAGACACCCCAAGGTATTTCGTGATGGGCATAGTGAGTTCATGGAAGTTTTTTATTTTTTGTCACAAGTTAGTGGAATATGAGACTTTGTAAGAAAAAAATAAATAAAAAATCATCATTTTCCACTAACTTGTGACAAAAAATAAAAAGTTCTATGAACTCACTATGCCCATCAGCGAATACCTTAGCGTGTCTACTTTCCGAAATGGGGCAATTTGTGGGTTTTTTCTACTGTCTGGGCATTGTAGACCCTCCGGAAACATGACAGGTGCTCAGAAAGTCAGAGCTGCTTCAAAATGCCGAAATTATCATTTTTGTACCATAGTTTGTAAACGCTATAACTTTTACCCAAACCAATAAATATACACTTATTGCATTTTTTTTAATCAAAGACATGTAGAACAATAAATTTAGAGAAAAATTTATATAGAAATGTATTTTATTTTTTTTACAACTGAAAAATTTCATTTTTTTGCAAAAATTTCGGTAAATTTCAATTAATAACAAAAAAGTAAAAATGTCAGCAGCAATGAAATACCACCAAATGAAAGCTCTATTAGTGAGAAGAAAAGGAGGTAAAATTCATTTGGGTGGTAAGTTGTATGACCGAGCAATAAACCGTGAAAGTAGTGTAGTGCAGAATTGTAAAAAGTGGTCTGGTCATTAAGGGAGTTTAAGCTAGGGGGGCTGAGGTGGTTAATGACAGCAATGAAATGCGGTGGAAAGTTTTTTTTTTTTTGGGATTAAGTTAATTTTCATGGCAAAGAAGGACTATGCAATTCATCTGACCACTCTTCATAACATTCTGGAGTATATGCAAATTGCTATTATAAAAACTTAAGCAGCAACTTTTCCAATTTCCAATATTTATCTAATTCTCAAAACTTTTGGCCACAACTGTACACAGAACTGCCTGTATTGCCCAAATAAAATTGCTTCGTGGAGTTGAGTCACTACCCACTGACCTGTAAGGGTTGATGACACTGTGGTTATATGTTAATTATGGTAAAAATGAGTGAAAACCATTTGAAGAACTGAAACAACCATACCTGGGATAGCCCCCGGGGGAGCACACTGGTATTTCACTGTACATTGTTAATGGTCATGCAAAACCATTAAAGGGATATTCCACTTTTATTCCCTATCCACAGGAGATAGAGTACTGCACTCGGCGCTTCTGTAGAAATGAATGACTGGACCAGCCGCTCCATCCATTTCAGGGGGGGGCTCCACAGGGTACGTGACCCCTGTTCTTATGATCAGTGGGGGTCACGGTGGTAGGACCGCCACCAATCTGATAGCTATCCCCTATCCAGCAGATAGGACACAACATGTTATAATCGGAATACCTCGATAACCCTGTACAGTATATGTAATTTACCAGTCGTCATACTAATATGTAGCATTTGTGTTTGCAGACCAGCAACTTGTGCAGTATACAACGTATCCACTCATGGCTTTTCTGGACAGTGATCCCGGCTCCTTCCTATCGGAGACGCAGACTAGCAAAGCAAGCGAACTAGACAATCCTTTGGAATCTAGCCTGGACTCTGAGCCGCCACAGAGTAAACTGGTGCGACTGGAGCCGCTGACTGAGGCAGAGGCCAACGAGACAACCCTGTTTTATTTATGTGAACTTGCCCCTTCACCCCTGGACAGCGATATGCCCCTGCTGGACAACTGAAGTGCCAGGGGTACCACACACCTGTATATATTCATCAAAATGATGAACTATTTATTTGAAGTATCATTTTGGTACTGTTTCTCTTTGTTTGTTTGTTTTTTGCAACTTTCAGACACTGCAATTTCACATTTTGTTTATGCACAATAATAACCTTAGTTTTAGCAAAAAGGGCCGATTGTTGCATTATCCAAGTATATTTTTACTATAATTGTAGGTTAGAAACCAGAGCCCCATTTTGTTTCACGTGTAATGTATATAGACCTGCTCTATGGTGTCCAAAAAAAAAAGGCTAAGCTGCACCCCTTTAATGAGACACTTCCATCAGAAAGTAGTTTTTTTGTTAGTTTTTTCTCATTTCAACAGTACTGTACCATTAGAAACAAAATATTGTCCCTCTGTAGCAACCTGCACATATAGTGTAGATGGGGAACCCACTGTTATCGTGTTGCCGCTGTGAGGGAGCGATTTAGTAAAATATTGACTGCCCAGAGAAGAGCATAGCACTTATCAGTGCCAAGTGTGATCCTCTAATTGAGTCGCTCTATCTGCGGTTTGTCCAAACGAAGGGGAAATAAAAGGCTATGTACACCTTAGTGAGCATTATTTTAGGGTTGAATTTTACTCGTTTTGAGTGAAAATCTTATTTTTTTTCAGTTGGCCTTTATTAAAAATGTTCATCCATTTCTGAGAATCAAAACTAAGTCTGTTTGGAAGCTGTCGCTTTCGTTTTTGTAGAGCTCGCGCCTCTGATCTCCTGACCTCATAAACACTCATTATAGCTAAATTCTTGGCAAACGGATAGATAATAAGTGTTTGAGGTCAAGAAGTTAGAGAGAAGTGGTACACGTTGACTGGATTAAAAGAAAACCAAGTGAAAGCTGGCAAAACAGACTTTTTTTAAATTAAATTTCAGAAAATGCAGGCATTTTTAATAAAGACAAATTTTAAGAAAAAAAATGTTTTAGCCAAAAATGAGTAAAATTCAATCCTATAAAGATGCCCCTGAAGGTGTATATAGCCTTTAAAGAGCCAAGGCAAGAATAGAATACATGGAGTGACTTCAAAATATTCCGTAAAACCATCCACTTTTTTTTTACATAGAATATTCATATTATAGGTTGATGGTAGTGTCCCTTTAACGTATAATGCACCTTGCAAGCATCACTATGGATGGTGCAGTGTGCCTTGTTTGAGAGCAGGAGTACATATGTATATACACAATGCTGGAATTGTATCCTGTGTTCGGATGGCTATGGAAAGTGCAAGAAAATGTGACCTAGGAACTAAAGTGCCTGTCCTTTTAGCGTGCTTTGAACAGCAATTTTTATTTTGAGGGACCAATGACTATCACTGTTCAATGATACATTGTGGATCTTTTATGTAAACCTGTTAATACACTACTTACAGAAGGTGGCTTTACCTAAATAAACAGATCTGTCCATAATTTCCAAGGCATGTTGTACTCCTACTTCATGGCACAAACACAGAAATGTGTCGCTGTTGGCGTAACCTGCTTTTAAAGATGGCAGACATTCATAGAGGTGGTTTAAAGGCCCGATAGGCCGACAGCTGTTCCTCTCACCCGCCTGATCCATGTGCATGTGTTCTAAATGGAGAAATGGTAGTGGCTTACCTCCCTCTAGAACAAAGGCTCAGGCACATTGAAACTCAACAGGGTCGCTCCTTCCATGCTAACCCCCGCCCCCCCTTTCCCAGGTGGCCACGATTTTACTGTCCTATATTAGACCCATGGTCGTGCTGGAACTGCAACAGCATTATAGATCACTCTGGACAAAATGTGGTTGGGCCAGAAAATGCCGCCCTAACACGTACCTCACACGGCCGTCTGACACCTAATTGGTCGTTCCAGAAGTGACAATTACACTTGCATAAGTGTCCTAGATGTGCCTGTACAAGCAATTTTATGTTTTCTAAAATGTCTCATGCATATAAATAGTAATATACTAGTTATGCCGTGTGGTGTAAATGTAAACAATGGCAGAACTTTTTACTTGCCAAAAAAATGTTAACTGAAGCTGTGACCCTAAAATAGTATAAAACTAAAGTGTCGTTCAACAAACAACAAATGGATGCCCAATATATTAAAAATATCTATTATGAAATAAAATATATAATACATGATAATTAGTATTAGGGATAACAAAAAAGAAATTTAAAGAGTCAGCAGAAAAAACTCCGGATGCCGCAGTCCCCCGGCCGGTCAGGAGCTGATGAAGCTGATGCGAAACGCGCGTCGGGGTCTTTTGCCTGTCCTGTGCCTGTTGTCTCTGCCCTCCACCAGGTCTCAGGGTATGTTGTGATTTTCCATCTGATACTTTAGGTTGAGTCTTTTTGCTTACAGCTCTCTAGTTAGTCTGGTTCATGGGGTCTCATTTATGTACTTATTCGGAGTATCCCATATGGGCAATATTTTTTGTCTGTGATATTTTAGGATCCAGGTGCCTCATCCTGTAGCTACGCACTTAGGTGATGATCACAGGTAGTATTACCTTTTAGGGTATATATATTATATATCCCCTTACTTTCTGTGTATCACCACATTGCGTATTCTATACATGCCCTACATGTGTTCCATCTTGTGGTAGGTTATAGAGACACCGGCCGGGGGACTGCGGCATCCGGAGTTTTTTCTGCTGACTCTTTAAATTTCTTTTTTTGTTATCCCTAATACTCTAATTATCATGTATTATCTATTATTATGAAATAATATATATATTTTTAATATATTGGGCATCCGTTTGTTGAACGACACTTTAGGTTTATATAGTTGGTTTTCTTGCTTGCCCTCGACTATGATCTTATAGATGAGGCCTCTTTCTTGTTTGGTTCTACGACCCTAAAATTGTGTCTGGGGGAAAAAAGAAAAAAAAGAAATCCTGCAAAAAACAAGCCCTCCTATGGCCACATTGACAAAAATAAAAATGTTATGGCCAGAAAAAAAAACTGACTTTATATTCCTCCTCTGCTACTCAAATGCAGTATTCTTCTGCAGAAAAATGTAGTGCAACCTCTGGCTTTGCAACTACACAAGTAAATGGAAGAAGACTTGAAAAACTTAATCCGATTAGGCCGAGATTGACAAAGTATAAACTTGTAGTTGAGCTTGGTCAATGTTAAAACAACCAAGTTGGTGCACCCTTTTATTTTGGGTTCTGCAGCAGGGTATATGTTGAGTCAGGGTCACGTCAACCCTTTCCAGACCAAGGACCTCCTTGCAGGGTGGCACTTCAGTAACCAAGGGCAGAGCTGTGGAGTCCGAGTCGAGGAGTCAGGCAATTTTGGGTACCTGGATTCTGTCGGCAAAAATGAACCGACTCGGACTCCTACAAAATTTAAATTGGAATAAAAAAATAAAATAAAGTTTAAATGTCCCAATTCACAAAGAACAAATTATAGAAAAATCCACAGCACTCTTCAATTCAGGTGAAAAAACGGTTACTTTATTAGCAACGTTTCAACCATCTCTGGTCTTAAGCTATGAAATCATATAGTGGAATGTGCCTTTAAATAGTGGGTCAGTGAGTGTGTCCTGTGTGGGGCGTTACATCACATGATCTAAATTCTACATCTGAAGTGACTTAGTGACGTTAATTACACCATCTATCCATTACCTATACTTAAAATAAATAATACTTACTGGTGAAGGAGGGTCCATGTGAAAACCAGCGCTGTATTCAGAAGTGAATTCGCGCCAAAATCCGGCGTACTCTGTGTCCATAATGCGCCGAGTCCCCACAGCAACAATAGACGTCACTGGCACCTGTGCCCTGGATTGGTGCTGCGGGCGGAAGGCGTTCCCTTAACCAGGATCTGCCCCCGGCAACACCGGACGTCACAGGCGCCCCATTTTTCTATTGCTGGACTCTGATGGCTAACCTCCGGCACTCCAGCTGTGATAAAACTACGACTTTCAAGATGCACACTTGCTCGGCTGTTCTCATGGAGCATGCTGGGAGTCGTAGTTTCACCACAGCTGGAGGTTAGCCATTATTGGTCTAGGACATTATGGCATCACTTATGTTGTTGGAACACCACATCTAATGCCCTCCTGCACATCATGCTCTTCAGGGTACCCAACAGCTTGGTGCAAGATGTCAAGTATGTCTGGGACTGGATGGGTTGACCGATCTCCCATGCACAGCAGCCAACAACCACGTTATAAAATCAGTCACTATCAAAAATGGGGAAACTTGTGTATTACAGCAATGACGCAGGACACGTTTGGCGAGAGCATTATTATTTTTTGTATAAATTTGTTTGTGTAAATTTATTACATTGAATTACTAATGGGGGGGGCGTTTACCAATTTGGCTCTAGGTAAGTGAAAATGAAAAATTATGGACCATATGCTCCATAAATAAAACATTTATGCTTCGTATATGTTCATATGGCAGATTATTACAGTGTACTCCAAAGCCTCTGTTTTAACACTTTGAATCCCAAGGACGCGGTTTAGCCCCTGTGAACAGAGCTAAACCGCGAAGGGACACCTAACACAGCTTCCGGCGATGTCTGTCCAGACACCAAGCCAAGGAAGGGCATCGAAAATGACGGGAGGTGGACACCACGCAGCCTACAATACAATTTTGGTACACAATCTGCGCCAAAATTCCAATATATGAACTGGTTCTAAGAAAGTATTGCTTTGAATTTTTATTTACCTGCTCGTCGTCGCAACAGCTTACACCTAAGCTGTCCCATTTATTTCAATCGGACAGCCCGTTCCTATAGATTGCTGCTGTCGGTGAGCAGATAAACAATGAAGAGAAGGCTGCATGCGTCAGACACCCGCCAATCTGATATTGATGACCTATCCTGAGAATAGGTCATCAATAAAAATAATTTGGACAACCCCTTTGAGTCCTTGCTCGTTCAACTAATCAAGCGCTAACGGAAGAAGTCGTGAGCCCACAGTAACCAAAAGACTCCACCGTACATATGTAACACATTATCAGGCAAGAACAATGTTCTGTGTTGCAGTAGAAGTCTTTGCTTTATTTAGTAAGACAATACTTCAAATATTTCCACAGTGCTAAATACAAACAAAACAAAGGATCTGAAGTCACAATGATCTTAGGTTCCAAAATAAAGCTGAAAAAAGGATCACATATACAAAATCATCACACTTACATTATACTACTATAGAGTCAACACAAAAATAGTGGAAAAACCAGGAGTCCACCCCAGGTTACAATACTGACCTATATACAAATGACAAGTGCCCATACAACCTCTCGTCTAGTTATCCATTCTTCAGTGCGGAGTTCCAGACAAATGTAATGGTCAACTCGTGATGTCACAACTCATCTAAAACTACTTCCCGTACACATATGTAGCTATGGCAGTGCTAACTGGAGGGTTCCTATAAATCATAAGAGTGTACAGGTTTTCTGCCAATGACCTGAGTATGTATTCTTATACTGCCATACCGCCATAGTGTGACACGTTCCAATCTGCCTGACCAGCACAGTGATGTCTCCTCCATTGGTTTTCTTACCACATGTATCACCTCAGATGCAGTCTCTTACGCTATCACAGTTAAACATACCGCAGTTGGAATGAGATGCCTTTTCTATGGAGTGTAAGCTTCAAATGACTAACCTTACAGGACAAACTGCAGCATCATGCAAGCGGGGGAAAAAAAAAAACATGCAAAACTGGCATATGTTACTATACACACTTAGTGCTCCTGGCACATGGTGACATACTGCATACTCTACTGAATTCATCTCCCTAGTCAAAGTCACGATTGCTCAGCACCAGTGGAGCAAGCAGGGTCCAGACGTACAGGACAATGCACACCCAGCTTGATGAAATTTTCACCCAAACCGACGGCCATTTGCTAGTCATAGTCTTGTAAGAAGAGTCGGGGCTAGGAGAAAAAGAACAAAATTAAGTCAGTTTCACATTAAATACATAAAGTGACTCAATGAAGGTTTATACAATGTATGGTATCGTATTGGAGAACTGAGCAAATGATGCATAAAACCAAGGCACGTACCAGTGACTGAAAACCAGGTCACGGCTTGCACTGGTCCGCACATGGATTCATTCAGGGGGGCTATACTCTATCCTTTCTTCCCAAAATAACACACACTCACTCACAGGATGTCAACACAGACTACACAATGATATCCGCATGATTATTCCGTTGGTGAACACAGCTTAATGACCGGGCTCACTCCCTCCCCTGTGCTCGCCAAATCCATTAGTTCAAGATCTTAAATAGCAAATATTCTGTAAGGTAATATCTTGCCATTTCAGTTTATTTTTAATATTGTGTAGGGACAGGGATGTTAAGCATTTTTGTGATATACTTTATTGGGCAGAGGTGTTTATTTTTACTAGAAAACAGGGTGTAAAGAGTCTCCTTAGCAACCCCCTGAGAGTCCATCTTCAGCATCTACTGAACGCTGAAGATAACTGCGGAACATAAAAAGGCAGGCTTCTCAGCTTGCCTCATATCTCCTTACCACAGCCCTGCTCCTTTATCTCTAGTCCCTGTGCATCTCTTCTTCTTGGTTAGTTACTGAGTGCAGGGAACAGAGAGAAGGTCAGGACTGAAAGTAAATGTACTGTGTTCCTGTATACCTACTGTCAGCGTAATTCAGAGGAAAAGTGCTCCTCCTTCTTACTTCAAGTGAGTGGTGAAAGATTCTCTTTAAAACTACTAATGGTCATGAAATATTCCTTATTGCAGACTGCCGACTTGCTGGTCTGATACACAAAGGCTCAGGCCTCATATATTAGCACATGACCTACAGAAATTTTAGGACTAGTGGAACAACATCACAGAAGTCTGATTCCTGCCTGTTCACAGATTGTACAGCATTATAGAAACCCAATAGCATCATGCTGACAAACATCGGAAAAAGGAGATTTTTTGTGAAACTCACCTGTAAAATCTTTTTCTTGTCTTTTCCATTGGGGGACACAGACCATGGGTATAACTTAGAGGTATTAGTAGGAGGGACACTATGCAAACATAAAAGAGCTCCTCCTCCTCGGGCTATACCCCCAGGCTCCACCAGGACGAACTCAGGCGTTGCAAAAGCAGTAGGAGGAGACCAGAAAAAAATAATGGAAGCCATCAGACAAAGCCCATGAGGTCCAACCACAACAGAACCAAACTGAAAACTCCTCCTGCAACAGGCAGAATGGGTGGGAGCTGTGTCCCCCAATGGAAAAGACGAGAAAAAGATTTTACAGGTGAGTTTCACAAAAAAATCTCCTTTTCTCGTACTTTTTTCCATTGGGAGACACAGACCATGGGACGTCCTAAAGCAGTCCATGGGGTGGGAAAAAATATCAGCACCGCCAGGAGGAACGTCAAACTGTCAAACAGGAACCACAGCCTGCAAAACCCTGCGGCCAAAGACAGCATCAGCCGAAGCCAGCGAATGCAACTGATAAAACCTCGTAAAGGTGGCCGCCTTACACAGCTGAGACGCTGAGGCACGATTGCGCCTTGCCCAGGAAGCTCCCACCGCCCTAGTGGAGTGAGCGGTAATCTGAGCCGGGGGAACCTTACCACAAGCGCGATAAGCCGCGGCGATAGCCGAGCGGATCCATCGAGCCACAGTGACATTGGAGGCCGCCAGACCCTTACGAGGTCCCTCGGGAATCACAAAGAGGGAGTCTGGACGGAGGCGGTAGCCGTCAGATACACCCTCAGGGCCCGGACGACATCCAGGGAATGGAGAGCCCGTTCCTTGGGGTTTGCCGGAGAAGGACAAGATCCTCGTTAAGGTGGAAGGGAGAGACTACTTTGGGCAAAAAGGAGGGAACCGGACAGAGCACCACCTTATCCTGGTGGAAAACCAGAAAATGCTCCTGGCAGGAAAGTGCGGCCAGTTCCGACACCCGCCTGATGGAAGTTATGGCCACAAGAAAGACTACTTTCCAGGTGAGAAAAGTCAGGGAGACCTCCCTCAGAGGCTCGAAGGGGGCCGCCTGCAGAGCGCGCAGGACCAAATTGAGGTCCCAAGGAGGCAAAGGGGGAACATACGGGGGAACCGAATGAGCCACCCCCTGAAGAAAAGTCCTCACAGGACCCATAAGAGCAAGGGACTTCTGAAAAAAGACAGCCAGAGCCGAAACCTGACCTTTCAGGGAGCTCAGCGACAGTCCCATCTCAAGGCCGGACTGAAGAAACGACAGTACCAAAGGGATGGAAAAACGAAGGGGAGGGAACCCCGAGTTCTCACAAAAAGTCAGGAAGGCCTTCCAGGTACGATAGTAAATCCGGGAGGAAGCCGGCTTCCTCGCACTGATCATGGTTCTAATCACTGAATCCGAGAACCCCTTCTTCTTCAGGATGGCGGTTTCAACAGCCACGCCGTTAAACGAAGAGACCGTAAGAGCGGACCCTGAGACAGTAGATCCTCTCTATCGGGAAGAGGCCATGGGGCGTCCGCCAGCATCCGAGAACCATGGGCGGCGAGGCCAATCTGGGGCGATGAGAACGGTCGGAATTCCTTCTGCCTCGATCTTGCGCAGAACCTTCGGTAGCAGAGGAAGCGGAGGGAAGACATAGAGGAGGCGTAAATCCTGCCACGGAGACACCAGCGCGTCCACCCCGTACGCCTTCGGATCCCTGGCACGAGCCAGGAACACCGGGAGCTTGTTGTTGAGCCTGGATGCCATCAAGTCCACATCCGGACGGCCCCATCTGTGGCAGACGTCTTCGAGTACGTCCGGATGTAGAGACCACTCGCCTGGATCCACCTTGTTGCGGCTTAGAAAGTCCGCTGTCCAGTTGTCTACTCCTGGAATGTATACCGCTGACAACACCGGAACGTGCGACTCCGCCCACAGCAGAATTCTTGTCACCTCCTGCATCACCATCCGGCTGCGGGTCCCGCCTTGATGGTTGATGCAAGCCACAGCCGTGGCATTGTCCGACTGAATCCTCACCGGGAGGCCTGCAAGGAGAGGAGTCCAATGGGAGAGGGAGTGGAAAATCGCCCTCAGTTCCAGAATATTGATCGGAAGGCGAGATTCCGCCGCCGACCAAACCCCCTGAACCATGCGAGACTGGAGAACGCCGCTCCAACCCAGGAGGCTGGCATCGGTGGTGACGATCGTCCAGGAGAACGGGAGGAAGGATCTTCCAGACCTCAGGTTCATCGGGGACAGCCACCAAGGGAGAGCTGCCCGAACCCGCTGAGACAGGCGGATGCGATCGTCCAGTCCACGAGAGGTCTTGTCCCAGAGGGAAAGGATCTCCTGTTGTAACAATCGAGTATGAAACTGGGCATATGGAACGGCCTTGAAAGAGGCTACCATAAGACCCAGGACCCGCATGCACTCCTGAATGGAGAGGCACGGGGAGCGCAGCAGGTGCGACACTGCCCCCTGGATCTGGGAGGACTTGGAGACTGGCAGGAATACTCTGGCGGTCGAGGTATCCAAAATCATCCCCAGGAAGGAGAGCTTCTGGGACGGAAGGAGAGAGGACTTTGGAACAGTTTGGCTGGCTGCTCAATTTCCCAGAGTCTGAACAGTGATCCGGACGCTGTCCTCGGCCTGCGGAAGCGAGGGGGCCTTTATCAGGATATCATCCAGATAGAGCAGCAAAGGAATGCCCCTGGTACGAAGAAGCGCCATGAGCGGTACCAAGATCTTGGTAAAGACCCGAGGGGCGGTCACTAACCCGAAAGGAAGGGCAACAAACTGATAGTGTCGACCACCAATGGCGAAGCGCAGGAATCGTTGGTGAGCTTCTGCGATCGGGACATGCAGATAGGCGTTCTGGATGTCCACAGACGCGAGGAACTCCCCTGGAAGAAGAGAAACAATAACGGAGCGGAGAGATTCCATTCGAAACCTCCGCACCCGCAGAAACTTGTTGAGCAGTTTTAGATCCAGGATCGGACGCACTGACCCTTCCTTCTTTGGGACCACGAACAGGTTTGAATAGAAACCTGTGCCCTGTTCCTCTGGGGAAACTGGGGTAATAACCCCCTGGTCCAGAAGGGAGGAAACTGCTATCAAGAGGTCCAAAGCTCGGGCCGGATCCCCCGGAACGCGAGAAGGGAAAAAACGTTCCGGCGGTCTGGACGCAAATTCTGGGGGGGGGAGAGGGGGAACAGAGAGGATGCAGCCTTATACTTATCTGCTCCTGAAGTCTTCTCCCTCAGATGAAAAGACTGAGTTCCTCCTGGTGGAGCCTGGGGGTATAGCCCAAGGAGGAGGAGCTCTTTTATGTTTGCATAGTGTCCCTCCTAATAATACCTCTAAGCTATACCCATGGTCTGTGTCCCCCAATGGAAAAAAGTACGAGAAAAAAACATGGCGTCCCTCTGATAAGTGTATAAAACCTCAACTCACCTGTAGGGTAGCATTGTTAAAGTTTATTTTAGAAATACGCACCTGTACCAATTGGTGAGGGTCATCATGATGTAAAGAGAGGCCAGGAAAAGCATGAAGTGAAAGAAGGAGTAGCTGTAGGTAACTCCATCCCGCTCATTGTCAACAGCACGGTGCGAATCATCAGAATCCCCCAAGGACCCGTCACTTCTGCTACCATCTTCTATCAGTGTGGATTCATCACTAGTCAGGGTCAGCTTATTCACCTGGCTGTTGGTTGATGTCCGAATGCTGGAAAAATATACAAGGCAGTTTAGTGAAAGTACATACTAGTAAAACAAGACCAGACAACACAACAGCGTATGTGTATATACCTAGAGTATAAGACGCAGAGCAAGAAAAGAACCAGTCCAACAATTCCTTGAGCATCCCACCACTGCACTACCTGGACCTGACCTGGAGTGGTGGTGGAATTGTAGCCAATGATGCTGAGCAAGCTGGGATTGCATTTCCTATCTGAAAACAAAGTCAGAAAAGTTACATTGTGTACTGAAATGTGTACGCCCATACTGAATTGCTCAGAATCCCCTTCAACATACATACCGGGCTCATTGGTCATGGCAGACCAAGTCAGATACATGGTGTAAATGGTTATCACAGAAGACTGCAGCAGGCCAGATCTGGGCTGAGATTCCTATAAATGAAAAGGAGGGTAACTGATAAGCTTCCAAACACATTGAAATACATCATATTCATGTTATTTTATCATTGATTGACATCGCTTATGTACTAATGCAATTATAATGGTGATTGATACCCTAATTTGCACTGTTTAAAGCTTGTAATGCCTTTGTTATATTTCTCAATAAAACAAAAATTTACAACCAAACACATTTAAAGGGGTTGGTGGGTAGGTCATCACTGTAGCAAGACCGACGTGGCAGCACAACTAGCCAAGGTGACCGCTGAGGCCAGCGATCGGCTACAGGAGTCACGTGGAACAGTAGATTGCAGGGACCACCAAAGCTGCAGCGTTAGATTAGTGAGGGATTCAGCAGGTGAATACGACATATGTTAGATCATTCCCATCCTTCAAAAACCATTTTTTTGTGGGTCCTAGAAAACCCTTTTAGTTCATTATCATTAGCTGGAAATCTGGTTCAAAGGAGATGGTTCGCATGTAATGGTTTTAAGGCCTCAGGCAGACGACCGTATGTATTTTGCAGTCCGCGGACCCACAAAGTATGGATACTGGTTGTGTGCATCCTGCCCTTTCCTCGGTCCCTATTATAGAAACGGCTATTCGTCCGTAAGACGGACAAGAATAGGACATGTTCTATAAACTTCAGAACAGCCGCACGGATCATATCTATGTGCTGTCCGCTTTTTTTCTGACCCCATAGAAATCAATAGGTTTGCATGCAATAAGCAAAAAATGCAGATTGGACATGGATCAAAAATACAGTCCTGTGCATGAGGCCTTAATGTTTCCACCAGTGGTCGGCAATTTAGCACCTTAAAGCTGACCTGCCATTTGCCCTATATTGCTCTATCTGATGCCAACGTGCTCAACAGTGTAGGTCCCATCTGTTAGAAGCCACCTTGTCGCTGGTAGATGGGCGAGAAAAAGTTTTGATCAAAAATATGCACAAAGAGCTTGTAATTTTCATATAGTAAGTATAGCAGTAGAGCAGTTTACGTTTATTCATGTTTCCAGTGTTTACATGTGTCTTTGCACATTGCAGTGTGCTGCTACTTGTAGTCCTTGTTATCTTTAACACTGCAGCCATGGTAGCGTGCACCCTTTTTTTTTTTTTTGGAGGTGCTGGCCTGTTTTTTTTTTTGTGTTCAAAGGAACACTCCAGGCAAAAGTGTAACAGTATCTTATGCTTAGTGCAGGGCCTGAGCATGCCACGAATGATTGCTAATCCCTCTGCAAACTATTACTTTCAATTATAGCGTTACTTCAAGTAGTTATGCTTGTTTTACTACACTGCTCAAAAAAATAAAGGGAACACTTAAACAACACAATGTAACTCCAAGTCAATCACACTTCTGTGAAATCAAACTGTCCACTTAGGAAGCAACACTGAGTGACAATCAATTTCACATGCTGTTTTGCAAATGGGATAGACAACAGGTGGAAATTATAGGCAATTAGCAAGACACCCCCAATAAAGGAATGGTTCTGCAGGTGGTGACCACAGACCACTTCTCAGTTCCTATGCTTCCTGGCTGATGTTTTGGTCACTTTTGAATGCTGGCGGTGCTTTCACTCTAGTGGTAGCATGAGACGGAGTCTACAACCCACACAAGTGGCTCAGGTAGTGCAGCTTATCCAGGATGGCACATCAATGCGAGTTGTGGCAAGAAGGTTTGCTGTGTCTGTCAGCGTAGTGTCCAGAGCATGGAGGAGCTACCAGGGGACAGGCCAGTACATCAGGAGACGTGGCGGAGGCCGTAGGAGGGCAACAACCCAGCAGCAGGACCGCTACCTCCGCCTTTGTGCAAGGAGGAACAGGAGGAGCACTGCCAGAGCCCTGCAAAATGACCTCCAGCAGGCCACAAATGTGCATGTGTCTGCTCAAACGGTTAGAAACAGACTCCATGAGGGCCTGACGTCCACAGGTGGGGGTTATGCTTACAGCCCAACACCGTGCAGGACGTTTGCCATTTGCCAGAGAACACCAAGATTGGCAAATTCGCCACTGGTGCCCTCTGCTCTTCACAGATGAAAGCAGGTTCACACTGAGCACATGTGACAGACGTGACAGAGTCTTGAGACGCCGTGGAGAACGTTCTGCTGCCTGCAACATCCTCCAGCATGACCGGTTTGGCATTGGGTCAGTAATGGTGTGAGGTGGCATTTCTTTGGAGGGCCGCACAGCCCTCCATGTGCTCGCCAGAGGTAGCCTGACTGCCATTAGGTACCGAGATGAGATCCTCAGACCCCTTGTGAGACCATATGCTGGTGCGGTTGGCCCTGGGTTCCTCCTAATGCAAGACAATGCTAGACCTCATGTGGCTGGAGTGTGTCAGCAGTTCCTGCAAGACGAAGGCATTGATGCTATGGACTGGCCCGCCCGTTCCCCACACCTGAATCCAATTGAGCACATCTGGGACATCATGTCTCGCTCTATCCACCAACGTCACGTTGCACCACAGACTGTCCAGGAGTTGGCAGATGCTTTAGTCCAGGTCTGGGAGGAGATCCCTCAGGAGACCATCCGCCACCTCATTAGGAGCATGCACAGGCGTTGTAGGGAGGTCATACAGGCACGTGGAGGCCACACACACTACTGAGCCTCATTTTGACTTGTTTTAAGGACATTACATCAAAGTTGGATCAGCCTGTAGTGTGTTTTTCCACTTTAATGTTGAGTGTGACTCCAAATCCAGACCTCCATGGGTTGAAAAATTTGATTTCCATTTTTTTTTATTTTTGTGTGATTTTGTTGTCAGCACATTCAACTATGTAAAGAACAAAGTATTTCAGAAGAATATTTAGTTAACTCAGATCTAGGATGTGTTATTTTTGTGTTCCCTTTATTTTTTTGAGCAGTGTATATAGTACTATACAGACACAATCTCATGTTGTCATTTTGTAGTTATGCTTGTTTTGCTATAGTACTATATAGACACATAATACAAGCATAACTACAAAATGACACCATGAGATTATGTGTCTATATAGTACTATAGTAAAAAGAGCATAACTACAAAATGACACCATGAGATTACTTTAGTACTATATAGACACATAATCTGGGGTCGTTTTGTAGTTATGCTCGTTTTACTATAGTACTATACATACACATAATCTTATGGTGTTATTTTGTAGTTATGCTTGTTTTACTATAGTGGTATACATACACATAATCTCCTGGTGTCATTTTGTAGTTATGCTTGTTTTACCATAATACAGGGTGGGCCATTTATATGGATACACCTTAATAAAATGAGAATGGTTGGTGATATTAACTTCCTGTTTGTGGCACATTAGTATATGTGAGGGGGGAAACTTTTCAAGATGGGTGGTGACCATGGCGGCCATTTTGAATCCAACTTTTGTTTTTTCAATAGGAAGAGGGTCATGTGACACATCAAACTTATTGGGAATTTCACAAGAAAAACAATGGTGTGCTTGGTTTTAACGTAACTTTATTCTTTCATGAGTTATTTACAAGTTTCTGACCACTTATAAAATGTGTTCAATGTGCTGCCCATTGTGTTGGATTGTCAATGCAACCCTCTTCTCCCACTCTTCACACACTGATAGCAACACCGCAGGAGAAATGCTAGCACAGGCTTCCAGTATCCGTAGTTTCAGGTGCTTCACATCTCGTATCTTCACAGCATAGACGATTGCCTTCAGATGATACGAGATGTGCAGCACCTGAAACTACGGATACTGGAAGCCTGTGCTAGCATTTCTCCTGCGGTGTTGCTATCAGTTTGTGAAGAGTGGGAGAAAAGGGTTGCATTGACAATCCAACACAATGGGCAGCACATTGAACACATTTTATAAGTTGTCAGAAACTTGTAAATAACTCATGAAAGAATAAAGCTACGTTAAAACCAAGCACACCATTGTTTTTCTTGTGAAATTCCCAATAAATTTGATGTGTCACATGACCCTCTTCCTATTGAAAAAACAAAAGTTGGATTCAAAATGGCCGACTTCAAAATGGCCGCCATGGTCACCACCCATCTTGAAAAGTTTCCCCCCTCACATATACTAATGTGCCACAAACAGGAAGTTAATATCACCAACCATTCCCATTTTATTAAGGTGTATCCATATAAATGGCCCACCCTGTACTATATAGACACATAATCTCCTGGTGTCATTTTGTAGTCATGCTCTTTTTACTATAGTACTATATAGACATAATCTCCTGGTGTCATTTGTAGTTATGCTCGTTTTACTATAGTACTATATAGACACATAATCTGATGGTGTCATTTTGTAGTTATGCTTGTTTTACCATAATACTATATAGACACATAATCTCCTGGTGTCATTTTGTAGTTATGCTCTTTTTACTATAGTACTATATAGACACATAATCTCCTGGTGTCATTTTGTAGTCATGCTCTTTACTATAGTACTATATAGACACATAATCTGATGGTGTCATTTTGTAGTTATGCTTGTTTTACCATAATACTATATAGACACATAATCTGATGGTGTCATTTTGTAGTCATGCTCTTTACTATAGTACTATATAGACACATAATCTCCTGGTGTCATTTTGTAGTCATGCTCTTTACTATAGTACTATATAGACACATACTCTGATGGTGTCATTTTGTAGTTATGCTCTTTTTACTATAGTACTATATAGACACAATCTCCTGGTGTCATTTTGTAGTCATGCTCTTTTTACTATAGTACTATATAGACACATAATCTGATGGTGTCATTTTGTAGTCATGCTCTTTACTATAGTACTATATGGACACATAATCTCCTGGTGTCATTTTGTAGTTATGTTCTTTTTACTATAGTACTATATAGACACATAATCTGATGGTGTCATTTTGTAGTTATGCTCTTTTTACTATAGTACTATATAGACACATAATCTGATGGTGTCATTTTGTAGTTATGCTCTTTTTACTATACTACTATATAGACACATAATCTCCTGGTGTCATTTTGTAGTTATGCTCTTTTTACTATACTACTATATAGACACATAATCTCCTGGTGTCATTTTGTAGTTATGCTCTTTTTACTATAGTACTATATAGACACATAATCTCCTGGTGTCATTTTGTAGTTATGCTCTTTTTACTATAGTACTATATGGACACATAATCTGATGGTGTCATTTTGTAGTTATGCTCTTTTTACTATACTACTATATAGACACATAATCTCCTGGTGTCATTTTGTAGTTATGCTCTTTTTACTATAGTACTATATGGACACATAATCTGATGGTGTCATTTTGTAGTTATGCTCGTTTTACTATAGTACTATATAGACACATAATCTCCTGGTGTCATTTTGTAGTCATGCTCTTTTTACTATAGTACTATATAGACACATAATCTGATGGTGTCATTTTGTAGTTATGCTCTTTTTACTATAGTACTATATAGACACATAATCTGATGGTGTCATTTTGTAGTCATGCTCTTTACTATAGTACTATATGGACACATAATCTCCTGGTGTCATTTTGTAGTGTCTGATGGTGTCATTTTGTAGTTATGCTCTTTTTATTATAGTACTATATAGACACATAATCTGATGGTGTCATTTTGTAGTCATGCTCTTTACTATAGTACTATATGGACACATAATCTCCTGGTGTCATTTTGTAGTTATGCTCTTTACTATAGTACTATATAGACACATAATCTGATGGTGTCATTTTGTAGTTATGCTCTTTACTATAGTACTATATAGACACATAATCTGATGGTGTCATTTTGTAGTTATGCTCTTTACTATAGTACTATATAGACACATAATCTCCTGGTGTCATTTTGTAGTTATGCTCTTTTTACTATAGTACTATATAGACACAATCTCCTGGTGTCATTTTGTAGTTATGCTCTTTTTACTATAGTACTATATAGACACATAATCTCCTGGTGTCATTTTGTAGTCATGCTCTTTTTACTATAGTACTATATAGACACATAATCTGATGGTGTCATTTTGTAGTCATGCTCTTTACTATAGTACTATATAGACACATAATCTCCTTGTGTCATTTTGTAGTTATGCTCTTTTTACTATAGTACTATATAGACACATAATCTGATGGTGTCATTTTGTAGTCATGCTCTTTACTATAGTACTATATAGACACAATCTCCTGGTGTCATTTTGTAGTTATGCTCTTTTTACTATAGTACTATATAGACACATAATCTGATGGTGTCATTTTGTAGTTATGCTCTTTTTACTATAGTACTATATAGACACATAATCTCCTGGTGTCATTTTGTAGTCATGCTCTTTTTACTATAGTACTATATAGACACATAATCTCCTGGTGTCATTTTGTAGTCATGCTCTTTACTATAGTACTATATGGACACATAATCTCCTGGTGTCATTTTGTAGTTATGCTCTTTTTACTATAGTACTATATAGACACATAATCTGATGGTGTCATTTTGTAGTTATGCTCTTTTTACTATACTACTATATAGACACATAATCTCCTGGTGTCATTT
Source organism: Bufo bufo (assembly GCF_905171765.1). Classification (NCBI taxonomy): domain Eukaryota; kingdom Metazoa; phylum Chordata; class Amphibia; order Anura; family Bufonidae; genus Bufo; species Bufo bufo. The sequence goes on from NC_053392.1 coordinate 357,372,957, forward strand.
TGTAGTTATGCTCTTTTTACTATAGTACTATATGGACACATAATCTGATGGTGTCATTTTGTAGTTATGCTCGTTTTACTATAGTACTATATAGACACATAATCTCCTGGTGTCATTTTGTAGTCATGCTCTTTTTACTATAGTACTATATAGACACATAATCTGATGGTGTCATTTTGTAGTTATGCTCTTTTTACTATAGTACTATATAGACACATAATCTGATGGTGTCATTTTGTAGTCATGCTCTTTACTATAGTACTATATGGACACATAATCTCCTGGTGTCATTTTGTAGTGTCTGATGGTGTCATTTTTAGGGTTGTTGCGGGTATCGAAATTTCGATACCCAATCGATACTTTTGTCCCGGTATCGATACGATACCGGGATTTCCGTTTTTTCGATACTGGGCTGCGCTTCTGCGCAGTCTAGTATCTCTGAACATGAGCGCGCTGCTATCGGCGCGCTCATGTTCTCTCTCAGCAGCACGGGGAGAAGGAAGCAGTCCTCCCTCCCCCTGTGCTGCTGCCGCTGCCACCAATGAGAAGAGAGGGGCGGCAATGAGAAGAGAGGGGGTGGAGGAGGGGCGGCAATGAGAAGAGAGGGGCGGAGGAGGGGCGGGCGCACTGCGCCACCAATGATAGGATTACTATCGGAGCGATGGGAGGAGACATCAGCTTCACTAGTGGGCGTTCCTTTTCCCTGCGCTGCGATTGGACAGCGCTACAGCCAGGGAGAAGGAACGCCCACTAGTGAAGCTGATGTCTCCTCCCATCGCTCCGATAGTAATCAGCAGCATGTGGAGCAGGAGAGGAGACAGTAATGGGGCACTGCGGGCGAACGGAGCGGCGCCCAGGACTAAATGGTGAGTGCTGAGACATCGCTGGGCGCCGCTCTGTGTGGCCTAATAGTGAAAGTCTGGACTCATATACAGTAGTCAGTCTTTAACACATACAGGAGGCGGGTGCCGGCAGCAGAATCGCATTGCCGGCACCCTGCCCCTGACAGGGAGCTGCGATCAGCGGCAGTTAACTGCCGCTGATCTGCTAGTACCCGCCTCCTGTATAAAGGGGTAAAATCATTGGTGGTGCAGTGTGCCCCCCCCCCCTCAATCCCCCCATCCCATTAAAATCATTGGTGGCACAGTGCGCCGGCCCCTCTCAACCCTCCAGTATTAAAATCATTGGTGGCAGTGGCCACAGGGACCTCTCCACTCCCCCTCATTGGTGGTGCAGTGGCAGCTTCTGATCGGAGCCCCAGCTGTGTAAGCCTGGGGCTCCGATCGGTTACCATGGCAGCCAGGACGCTACAGAAGCCCTGGTTGCCATGGTAACATCCCTGATGCTGTGTGCACAAAGCACAGAGCAGCAGGGACAGTGTGGAGTCCTATTCACCCTGATAGAGATCTATCAGGGTGAATAGGAAAAGGGATGAAAGATCCCAGGTTCTAGCCCCTAAGGGGGGAAATAGTTATTAAATAAAAAGTGAAAAAAAACAAAACACTAAAATATGAAGTATAAATCACCCCCCTTTTCCCAATTTCACATATAAAATATATAAATAAACATATTACATCGCCACGTCAGAAAAGTCCAAACTATTAAAATATAAAAAAAAAATCTAGGTGGTGAATGCCGGAACAGAAAAAATAAAATAAAAACTGCGCGATTCGCCATTTTTAAAAATGAGGAATGCACGTGGCTTTTTTTGTTTATTTTTTTCGCGTGGTATCGAATGGTATCGAGTATCGCAATACTTTTTCATGGTATCGAAACCGAATCAAAAATTTGGTATCGCAACAACTCTAGTCATTTTGTAGTTATGCTCTTTTTATTATAGTACTATATAGACACATAATCTGATGGTGTCATTTTGTAGTCATGCTCTTTACTATAGTACTATATAGACACATAATCTCCTGGTGTCATTTTGTAGTTATGCTCTTTACTATAGTACTATATAGACACATAATCTGATGGTGTCATTTTGTAGTTATGCTCTTTACTATAGTACTATATAGACACATAATCTGATGGTGTCATTTTGTAGTCATGCTCTTTTTACTATAGTACTATATAGACACATAATCTCCTGGTGTCATTTTGTAGTCATGCTTGTATTATTATTATACTATTCAGACACATAATCTCACATGCCGAAACCATCAAAGCTCATTTGTATGAACATACCTGAATTTTAGGTAGAACAGACATTATAGAAGCTCCAATGCACAGAAGCAAATTCACACTGATAAAAGCTTTATTTTCAGAGCAGCCTTCGGGATGAGTGTAGTACACATAGAAGAGCACTATGGCTACCACTGACAGGGCATAGTTAATAGCGGTGGCCGACAGCAGAGCTATGGAAACAAAGTATTGGATGTATTAGACAACAACAGAAATCTAAATCCTGTTTTATAGAGTTTAGCATTGCAGAATGGCATAGTAAATCTATTTTGCACTATATGAAGCCATTTTCATCAAATCCACTGTGACCCTTAATGGCATCAGTTCTTTCATCAAAAGTCTGTCTGTTGAATATAAAAGTAATTAATTTTTCCAGTAGTACATAGACTAGTACCTTTCAGGAATGGATACAATTGTGGCTCACCTGCATACCAGCAACGAGAATTTCCTTCCTCCATCTTTTCAACCCAGGATTCATTCCAAGAATGGGCAAAATCAATCAGTAAAACAAGCTGGATGAGTATGAAGCAAAATGCGCCACCCATGCCGACGTAGAACCACACTGAAATATATAAAAAACAAAACATAAACATAAAGTCTGGGAAATGTCTAAGAATTCAAGCAGAAAAGGCACAATGTTAGTCATACCAGCAGTGGACGCATGTTCACATGGGGAATATTCTTTTTTATTATTTTTTTTATTTTATATAATTTCATTCTACTCATTTTGAGCTACAAATTGGTCTTTGTACAGCATTGACATTCTCTAGTAGCCTACAATGTTTCATCAGGGAATGGCTCATGTGAAGCCTCATCTCTGATTACTGACAGCTCATTCACAGTCTTTATAGCCCCATTCTTAGCAAACTAATAAGAAAATAGCTTAAATAAGTGTTTATGAGCTGTCAGGAGTTTAGAGATAATGCACAGCCATCATATGACAGTTCATAGTGAAGGTAAGATGCTTAAACAGGACCTGCGACCACTCCCATCATGTCTGTTTTAGTAACTACTTGCATCCCCCTTGTGATAACAATTCTCAAGCATCTATTCTTATGATTCTATGTTGTGCCGTTCCTCTGTTATTTCTACTAGGACGTCATGAATGAATTATCAGCTGCTTGCAGTAAAAGTACAGATGGGTGTTACCAGTCCAGGAGTGTGTCCCTGCACAGTCTGACACCGGCAGCACCGATTGGACAGAGGCACACACACCTGCTACTGGTAACACCCAGCAGTACCTTTACTGCAGACTGCTGGCAATTTATTTGTAAACTTCTAGCAGGAATAATACAGGAATGGCACATCATAGTCATAGGAATAGATGCTCCAGAATTGTTATCACAAGGGGGATGCAAGTAGTTACTAAAACAGACATGATGGGAGTGGTCACAGGTCCTGTTTAAGCATCTTACCTTCACTATGAACTGTCATTTGATGGCTGTGCATTATCTCTAATCTCCTGACCGCTCATAAACACTTATTTAAAGGGGTTCTGCACTTTCATTTAACTGATGATCTATCCTCTGGATAGATCATCAGCATCTGATCGGCGGGGGTCCGACACCTGGGACCCCCGCCGATCAGCTGTTTGAGAAGGTAACGGCGCTCCAGCAGCGCCGCAGCCTTCTCACTGTTTACCGCCGGCCCACTGACGTCACGACTAGTATCAACTAGCGTGGGCGGGGCTAATACAAGGGAACAGAGCTTAGCCCCGCCCACGCTAGTTGATACTAGTCATGACATCAGTGGGGCTCAAACAGCTGATCGGCGGGGGGCGGGGGTCCCGGGTGTCGGACCCCCGCCGATCAGATGCTGATGATCTATCCAGAGGATAGATCATCAGTTAAATGAAAGTGCAGAACCCCTTTAAGCTATTTTCTTATTAGTTTGCTAAGAATGGGGCTATAAAGACTGTGAATGAGCTGTCAGTAATCAGAGATTTAGGGTAGGCTTTTATAACTGATGACCTATCCTCTGTATCACCAATCAGATACTGATGACATATCCAGAGAATAAGTCTCAGAAAAACACTTTAAGGCCAGGGTTAGAGACATTTTCTTGTGCTACTGACTGGCTTTTCTCACAGATTAAGGCTCCATTCAGACGTACGCAAATGGGTGCGCATCCGTTCCGCAATATCGGGAACGGGTGCGGACCCATTCATTCTCAATGGGGCAGAACGGGATGCAAAGAGCAACTATGTGCTCTCTGCATCCGCATTTCCGGGCTTCGGCCCCGAACTTCCGGGACGCGGGTCCGCAAAAAAATAGAACATGTCCTCTTCTTGTCTGCAATTGCGGACAAGAATAGGCAGTTCTATGGGGGTACCGTCCGGGTGTATTGCGGATCCGCAATACACCACGGACGTGTAAACGGACCCTAACACATTCCACAAGTTAGGTGATACATGTATGATCATTAGGGCATCCCCTGTGTGAATGGAGCACTGGTGTGTAGGCCTGACCAATGCTGCTGCTGGTAGTCACAGGTGCGCACCACAACTCTAATCAAACAAGGAACTTGAGGACCCTCCTTCTCCTAATCGGTGGAGGTCCCAGCGGTCAATAACCCAGAAGATCACCTATACTTGCTTATGGGAAAACGCCTTTAACTATTGAGTGACTGAGCTGTATGCAGTCATGTACGCTGCAGCATTTTGGACTGCCGCTACAAAAAGTCACAATGTAGCTCAGGCCTTGATATTTGCATTTATTTTCTGCCCAAACTTTTACTATATGGAATCTCCTCATAGAAAACAGACTTACCTGTGGTGAAAGGTCCTTCAGGGATGAAAAACGCTCCAACAGTAATTCCAACGGCTGCCGCAAACTTAAAGAACCAAAAGCTGCAGAGGAGACATGAATAATAAGCAATGCTATCTACATACCTATCACTTCATACATAGATGAATTAGGAAATATTGCTCTGGCAGAATGAATGTGATAATAATGCAAGTTAAAAAAAAACGTACCTCTTTGCATGCTGAGTTTAGAGGGATCTCCCAGGCAAAGAGAACCATCTCACCAACACCACCTTCTGGAAGTGGCTTTCTATGAGTCAAAGTCCGAGTTGGAAGAAGCCTTGGAACATGACAAGGGAAAATAGCCAAGCCAAACATCCATCCATAAACAGCCTTGTCATCTTCCAAGGCCTATTAAGAAGTCGGACTTTGACTCCTTAGGAATATCGGTGGTGCAGGCTGCGGAGCCTGTAGAAGGCCCTAGGGCTGCCACAGCGAATGAACGGTTCCCTCAATCTTGGAGCGGGAAAGCTGCTTGGGCCCTCCATATGCCGTGGTCACAATAGAGGGGCTAAAAGTCTGTAATCTGATTTATCGCCTATCACAGACTTTACCTCTGGGTGTCTATGGTGCCTGTTCAGCCACAGTGCATGTTGGGAATGGGGTCAATAGGGTTGTCCAGGATTAGTAAAACATGGCTACTTTACTCCAGAAACGGTGCCACATAGGTTTAGTATTGCAGCTCGGCTCCACTGAAGTACATGAGGCTGAACTGCAAAGCCATACACAACCAACAGGCAGGTGTGGATCTATTTTTGGAAGAAAGCAAGCAGCCATGTTTTTCTAATCCTGGATACCCTTTAAAGTGTACCTAAACTTTCAATTACATTTTTTACAGGGTTACAAATATACTATATATATATATATTTGATTTTGCTGTTTTTCTAGCAAAACAGGCCTTTCTGTAGCACATACAGTCACACCATGTGTCCAGAGTAGGCCCCCTGTATTGTAAGTACCTGGGTTGTGCTTCCATGATGCACAATATGAAAATCAGAGGCACATGGTATTGCCCCATAGCAGATGGTGAGGATCTGTGTAATTCCACATGCATGAGGACTTCTGGATAGAAGATGCAGGAATGCATAACCAATTACAGTCCAGTCCCATTATTATGACTACCAGCTAATATGCAGAGTAACCACCGTGTCCAGCATGGACAGCAACTAGACAGGCTCTGAGTGACTCAAGTTCCTGGTAGGTCGTCATATGCATCTGAGGCCATACTGACTGCAGTGCATCCCACAGCTGTTGGAGGGCGCACGGGGGAGGATTCATAGAGCGAACAAGATGCTCAAATGGGTTCAAGTGTGGGGAATTCGAGGGCCAGGGTAGTACTTGGAAGTCTTGGTCATGGTCTTCTAACCAATGTTGGACATTTCTAGCTGTGCGACATGGAGCTTTGTGTTTCTAGAAGATCCCATCTGCCCCAGCGAAGACAATCAGCATGTGTTGTTGTATGTGATCTGCAAGGATTTATTCATACATATTCGGATGGGTTGAGAGTGCCTTCCACATGATGAGTGGGCCCAGAAACATTCCCCACACCATAACGCTGCTATCACCAGCATGTGTTTTTTAGCAATGGTTGCAGGGTGTTTGTTCTCTGATGTATGTCACCTGACACGTCCATCCGTTCAATGAAGCAAAAAATGTGACAAGACAACCTTTTGCCAATCAGCAGAGGTCCAATGCTAATGCTGCCACTTCATTAGCAGGGGTGCTGTGACCATCCATCCACTTCAGAGCCGCTTACACAGTAGGGTTCACTGAACTGATGTTTTAGACACACATCTGGTAGCCCCCTGGTTCTATCTGCTTCACTGTAGCAGGTCCGTCCACCCTCATGCACCTTCGTAGCTGTTGATCACATCAATGACGCATGGTGCTCTACAATTTCCTATGTCGCTTAGGCTACTTTCACATTTGCGTTTTGTGCGGATCCGTCTTGTATCTGCACAGACGGATCCGCATCAATAATCCAAACGCTTGTATCCGTTAATAACGGATCTGTTTGCATTATTCATTAAAAAAAAAGTCTAAGTCAAAACGGATCCGTCTTGACTTACATTAAAAGTCAATGGGGGAGGGATCCGTTTTCAATTGCACCATATTGTGTCAGTGATAAACGGATCCATCCCCATTGACTTACAATGTAAGTCTAGACGGATCCGTTTGGCTCCGCATAGTCAGACGGTCACCAAAACGCTGCAAGCTGCGTTTTAGTGACCGTCTAAAATACGCAACGGAGACCAAACGCAGCCAAATTGATGCATTCTGAACGGATCTTTATCTATTCAGAATGCATTGGGGCTGAACTGATCCGTTTTGGGCCGCTTGTGAGAGCCCTGAAACGGATCCCACAAGCGGACCCAGAAACGCCAGTGTGAAAGTAGCCTTATTCACAATGGTGCCATTTGTCCGCTCGCAATACCCTTTCGCCACTTCAGCACACGAATAGTTCACAAACTGTGCAGTTTCAGAAAAACTGCAACGCTTGGTCCAAAAGCCAATAATCATTCGTTTTACCCATCACAGCAACGAGGGATCTGTGTGCAGACAGCCTATCGCACACCTTATATACCCACCAAGCCAGCTCACGACATGTGACTTCCTTCATGAGCTACGCGCTGCCGACATCAAAAGCAGGAAGTGGTCATAATAATGTGACTCGACTGGGTAAATCTGCCATTTAGCAATCTAGGAAACTTTATGATGATCTACGTGGCAGCTGCAATGGCAGCATACGAACTGTGATTTATCTTAGAAACACCACCTCCGATAAATCTACTTATTTTAGCAGACAGATGTGAACTCCAGCACTTAGGAAAAAGACGTATCCGTAAAAGCAATACCATGAAAAAGTGACACAGTCCACTTATAGAAAAAAAAACTCATGCGTTTCAAACCTTTGTGCAGGCTAAGAACCCGCGTACATGGGTTCGAAAAGCAAAATCTTTTTTTTTTTTTTATTATTGGTGGACTGGGTCATGTATTTTATGGATAGCGAATAAAAATACTGTTTTTACAGATACATCTTTTTCCTAAGTGCTGGAGTTCCCATTACCAAGATGGCGTCTCTCCGTGAACTATGGGGCGTATATCTCAAGCAGCAGGACTATGAGAAGAATTCGGTTTGTTTCAATTGTCTTTTGAAAGTTTTGCCTCACCCGTTATGCACGGCAGCACGTGGATCCTGGCTACTCTTCACTTTAATCATAAGAAGGGAAAAGAGAAGGAAAAACATGGCCATTCCGAAGCACACGCGATACACCGCCTTGTATCCGACCAGCACGTCACAGTTCACATGTCCGCTCACTCCGGGAATTGAAGATCCCATTCCTCCCTCACAGAAGCCAGGAATCTGCAAAGTAATATAATTAGGCATCGCTATCATAAAAACCTACAGCGCATGGTGTCATCACGTGGATTAGTTTTTTCTGACCTTTTTTAGATGCTCCTCCATTCCTGGAAACAACATCACGCAAGCAACTGCAACCCCAAGAAGCAAAAAGAAGGCGTAGATGAGTCGAGTAACTGTGGAACTGTTCCCACTTGGACAGCAGCGACAGAGGAGACATGGTGCGCTGCCACAAAGGCAAGGAATCTGGAAAGTAACCATTAAGGACCATGAAACACCACGGTAGACACTGGGGGACAACTGAACAAGCTTCAAATTCCTGGTTAACATGAAAAAGGCCTTTAGTAGTGTTGAGCGAACTTGTGTTTTAAGTTCGGCGTCTAAAGTTCGGGTTATCGAAGAATCGCGTGATGGATTCTAAATTCCGTGGTAGCGGAATCCATAACGCGATTCTTCGATAACCCGAACTTTAGACGACGAACTTAAAAACACAAGTTCGCTCAACGCTAGCCTTTAGTGGACAGAAAAAACAACTTTCCAATATCTTATTTATATGAAGAGCTATAAAGGGCCCAACGCCTGAGGCTGCACTACTGACGCCTTTTGAGGGTGTGCCGCTGTGTTGTGAAGAATACACCCAAAAACTATCTGCAGGGGTTACGTCATCAGACGATCAGAAGGGTGCAGGTGGCAGTAGAGTTGTGCAGTCAATGGTCACTGCAGGTGGGTGAAGCTTGGTTGTGTCCAATAAGCCACACCCTAGGACGTTTTCAATGGCTCCTCTCCTGTCCTGTCAGCTTGAAGAACTTCCAGGCAACATGATGCATGTCTGGGTTCACATCTGTAATCGCATTTCCGTTTTTTCCTTTTTAGGGAAAGACGTCATGTGATGGACACCAACAGTGCCCCTGAAACCCCACTGACTTAAATTGGCTGTGTCAGTGTTCGGTCGTGATGTCCATCATTTAATTAGAAATAGTAACAAAATCTCTCATTGTTGCCCTGATCCATTCCCACCTTGATTACTGTAACTCGCTATTAGTTGGTCTCCCCCCTCACTAGACTCTGCCTTCTCCAATATATCCTGAACGCAGCCCCCATGCTCATCTGTCTAACCCCTACACTGCCCCCTGCCCTGTGCCAGTCATTGCATTGGTTGGCCGTACAGTACAGGGTTCAATTTCAACTCCTGGCTGTCCACGGCACCCGCTTATATCTCCGCATTCGTCCCTGTCCATCACCCTACCTGTGCTCTACCCTCTAAAAGTAATCTAAGCCTAGCATCCACCCTAATCCAAGACTTCTCCTGAGCTGCACCAGTTCTCTAGAATACCCTACCCCAAGAAATGAGGTTCATTCCCCACATCCACAGATTTAAGCACTCCATTTTTTAGGGTGGCCTATCATATCCCCTAATATAACTCTTCTCCGAACCCCCATTGGCTGGTGACTGGCACGTGCAGTGTACATATCAAGCACTTATTACCTATCACCCCTATCTCCTCAAAGATTGTAAGCTCTTGCGAGCAGGGCCCTCATTCCTCTTGTTCTAATTATTGACTTGTCATGTTATTTATGACTATTTGTAAATGACCCCTCTGATTGTAAAGCGCTGCGGAATATGTCGGCGCTATATATATATATATATAAAGATTACTATATAGAAGTGCTGCATGCTGCACTATTTTGCTCTTCAAACACACACAGGAGGAGAGCCATCCACCAAAATCCCACCCATAGATCTCTGCTACACACAATGTATTACAATGGCTACACAGGTTCCATATAATCCTAGGGTAAACCATCAATGTACAATCTATGCCCATGATAAAAAGCCATTTTTGGATCTATACCATGCACAGTGCCACTCTCTACTGCAGGCACTATCTGGTACTGCACCTCACATAAATGACCCTAGCACAATGCTAGGCATAGAAGGGGCAGCGGAGCTGGGTGGCTCATTTATTCTCCTGATCTGTGAGGGTGAGGGTGTCAGACTCAGACCCCCACAGATGGCATATCCTAGGACCCCACCAAACATCCCCTATAGGTGCTGCAGTATAACATGTAGTGTCAGGGTTACAAGTAATGCCACATATAAACTGGATGCTAAAATAGTCTTTACCCCCTTCTATGCCTTTCAAAGACAAGGTGCTGACCCTGGGCACTACCCACTGAGGAGCCAGGTCGGAGCCCTGTATAGTGGCTGTGTCAGGCTCAGCACGATATGCCCACCCACACTGCAGTCCCCGGTAATTACCCAGCTGGCAGCAGAGCAAAGGCCTAGGACTCCCCCCATGTCGGCCTCGGTGTCTGACAATATAAAATGGAGCCGCTGCGATAGCTCCTTGTTTACAACCCAGACAGGCAACCCAGCGTCATTTCCTTCCCAGCAACACGCCCAGTCTGAGAGGGAGCTGGCTGTGCTGTGACGGCCATTTTACAGGAGACCAGTCTGACCTTACACTAAGGCGGGTCTACGGTGTCATGGCGCCTGTGCCGCAGACAGCTCAGCAGCAGACAGTTGGTTCTCTCGTGGTCAGGCTGATCCTGGGTAACAGTCACATGATGTTACTGTGTTCTGTGTGGTTACGTAACAGTGATTTTGGGTGACGTCACTTTTCTAACAAAACAAAAAAAAAAAGGACTGATATTGCTAAACCTCTGTCACGATTAAACCCTCAGCTTTCTTTTCTGTATATGAAAATCCTCCTTCCATAGAAATAACAACATATTGTGTATAATCCAGAAGGAAATTCCGTGGCACACCGCAGTGAGTTTTTATTAGATCACACAAAGTGACAAACAGAGTTGTAGTAAAGTAAAATATAATCCATTTTAAGACATTCTTTTGTATGTTGGTCTGATACCAGAGGAGGAGGCACATGCCTAATCATCCTCCGGCAGTCTATGTGTCTATTCCAGATTTCAGTCGCCATTTACGCCTGGAAAGAGGCATACATGTTGGTGAACTTGCTGGAATCGATGTCCACGTCTCTGCCTAAATTTAGGTGCTCAGGAGTTTTTTGCAACTTTCCTTTTACACCAAAAGCTGGCATAGCGAGCCATAATAAATGACCCCCATTGTTTTTCTAGGGTTCCTCCTGGCACTTACATTAGTTTTACTTGGTGTGCAGTCCACGTACATATATGCAGCTATCCATGAATATAGGAAGATACATCCACACTGCCTCATATCCATGTTTTCTACCCTAGAACTGTAAAGTGCCGTCCATTCGGTTCATCTACATCACGTCTCTTCTCCCATTATCTACAAGTACTAGTATTTTCATTTCCGTATAGTTTACCTCGTGTTCTAGCTGTACTTTACACTGCACCATTTGTATTTCTTCCCTTTCAAACACCCTGACAATGGGAGGAGGGAGTTTGGTCGCCATCATTCATACTCCATTTTCCACTCTTTTACCTGCCTGTGACTGGATTCTGGTGGCCCCAGCGTTTATTTAGATTTTTATAACAAACCACAAGATTACATTCCATACATCACAGTAATAAAACAAGTATAACAGGCATTATAAAGTATTACATATATATATATATACACACAATTTAACTGAGACAACCCATTATACATTTTTCAATTGTCACAACTCGCCATTTCTCCCATCATAACCTAGGTCTTAGCACAAAGCCACTTGAGTATGCCACGTAACCACCCTAGCCGCAACACAGCACCTCAGGGCTGGCCTTCTTTCCACCCTAACACTGGGTTCAGACCTGAGCGTATTTGATATGCGCGTTTAACGCGTATTACGCGCGTTTGTGTGATTGACAGCAGTGTCCTATGGCCGCAAACGCGCGACAAAACGCCCCAAAGAAGCTCAAGAACTTGTTTATGCGTCAGGTGTTTTTCAGCGCGTTCGAACGCGCTGTAAAACGCGAAAATGTGAACCAGTCCCATAGGGAAGCATTGGTTTGCATCGGTTATGCGTTTTACAGCGAGTTTGAACGCGCTGTAAAACGCGCAAGTGTGAACTTAGGGTAAACATTCCATCACCTGCAGGACCTTAGCCTGATCAGCTCCTTGCACAAAACATTTTCTAGGCAAGCGTTCATCATAACCCCATACCTCCCAACTTTTGAAAAGAAGGAAGAGGGACATTATGTGCGGCGGCAAATTTTTTCCGCACTAGGCCACGCCTCTAACTCCACCCAAAGCATAACTAAACACCTAATCACATCCAGTCCCCTAAATGCCCCCACATATAAATTATTCCTCCTTTATGCCACAGCACAGTATTTATGCCCACATTGTGCCTCCTTCACAGTAGTTATGGCCAGATATGTGCCCCCTCACAGTAGTTATGGCCAGATATGTGCCCCCTCACAGTAGTTATGGCCAGATATGTGCCCCCTCACAGTAGTTATGACCATATATGTGCCCCCTCACAGTAATATACCCAGATATGCGCCCCCTCACAGTAGTTATGGCCAGATATGTGTCCCCTCTCAGTAATATACCCAGATAGGCGCCCCCTCACAGTAGTTATGGCCAGATATGTGCCCCCTCACAGTAGTTATGGCCAGTTATGTTCCCACCTCACAGTAGTTATTGCCAATAAATATATTCACAAATACCTTTCATTACTTAGAATGTTTAGTCACAGGGCACCCCTGTGACTAAATAATATATACATACCACCCGTGATTATTCTCCCTCTGACGGGATATCGCCTTAGCTGTGATTTATTACTTAGAATGGCTAGTTTTGTCTAGGGAGCAATCATTAGGAGAAATAAAATGGCCGCCGTCCTATCAGTACACACCAAACCTGTCCTAATCACACAGCAGGACTTCACCACAATGAGCCATAGTGCTGCCTCATCCTCCTCTCTGCTCTGCTTGTCAGGAATCATGATCCTGAATACAGGTGAATCTCTGTGGGAATGGAGATGATGAGAAGATATGAGAGGAGGGTGAGGTGAGGCTGATGAGCAGCAGCACTTGTTTACAGTCTCCATTACCACAGCCTGTCCTGTGCCTGTGCCGAATACTAAACAGGCGGCGCAGGTGCGGGATTTATGGGACGATGAGAAGAACTTGAAAGTCAATCAACTGGACCTGGACGTGCCAAAGGGTGCATAGACCGAGCCTCTAGGTGCTGAAGCTACGCCCTAATAGCACCTAGAGGCTCATTAGCATATTTTCAAAGTCTTTATTTTAAGAGAACGGCGGTCGGCAGGGAGTTATAACGCACACTGTTATGTACTGCTGACATTAGCACATCGCTAATGTCAGTCAGCTACATAATGTTATTTCTCATGACAGAAACCCTTTAAGTATTTTCATTTTCTTAATTCCCGTAGAACCCCTTTAACCCCTTAAGGACTTAGGGCGTACCGGTACGCCCTGTTTCCCGAGTCCTTAACCCCTTAAGGACACAGCCTTTTTACACCTTAGGACCAGGCCATTTTTTGCAAATCTGACCAGTGTCACTTTAAGTGCTGATAACTTTAAAACGCTTTGACTTATCCAGGCCGTTCTGAGATTGTTTTTTTGTCACATATTGTACACTGGTAAAATGAAGTCAAAAAAATATTTTTTTTTGCACCAAAAAATACCTAATTTAACAAAAATTTGGAAAAATTTGCAAATTTCAAAGTTTCAGTTTCTCTACTTCTGTAGTACATAGTAATACCCCCAAGAATTGTGATGACTTTACATTCCCCATATGTCTACTTCATGTTTGAATTATTTTGGGAATGATATTTTATTTTTTGGGGATGTTATAAGGCTTAGAAGTTTAGAAGCAAATCTAAATTTACAAAAACTCAATTTTTAGGGACCAGTTCAGGTCTCAAGTCACTTTGCGAGGCTTACATAATAGAAACCACCCAAAAATGACCCCATCTAAGAAACTACACCCCTCAAGGTATTCAAAACTGATTTTGCATATGTTGTTAACCCTTTAGGTGTTGCACAAGAGTTATTTGCAAATGGGGAGGAAATTTGAGAATTTTATTTTTTTGTCAAATTTTTCATTTTAACCCATTTTTTCCACTAACAAAGCAAGGGTTAACAGCCAAACAAGACTGTATCTTTATTGCCCTGACTCTGCCATTTACAGAAACACCCAATATGTGGCCGTAAACTACTGTACGGCCACACAGCGGGGCGTAGAGTGAAAGGTGCGCCGTTTGGTTTTTGGAAGGCTGATTTTTATGGACTGGTTTATTTACACCATGTCCCATTTGAAGCCCCCTGATGCACCCCTAGAGGAGAAACTCCCTAAAAGTGACCCCATCTAAGAAACTACACCCCTCAAGGTATTCAAAACTGATTTTACATACGTCGTTAACCCTTTAGGTGTTGCACAAGAGTTATTGGCAAATGGCGATGAAATTTGAGAATTTCATTTTTTTGCCTAATTTTCCATTTTAACCCATTTTTTCCACTAACAAAGCAAGGGTTAACAGCCAAACAAGACGGTATCTTTATTGCCCTGACTCTGCTGTTTACAGAAACACCCCATATGCGGCCGTAAACTGCTGTACGGCCACACAGCGGGGGCGTAGAGTGAAAGGTGCGCCATTTGGTTTTTGGAGGGCTGATTTTGCTTGACTGTTTTTTTGACACCATGTCCCATTTGAAGCCCCCCTGATGCACCCCTAGATTATAAACTCCATAAAAGTGACCCCATCTAAGAAACTACACCCCTCAAGGTATTCAAAACTGATTTTACAAACTTTGTTAACCCTTTAGGTGTTGCACAAGATTTAATGGAAAATAGAGATACAATTTCAAAATTTCACTTTTTTGGCAGATTTTCCATTTTAATATTTTTTTTAACAAAACTCATTATTTATGGCCCTGATTCTGTAGTTTACAGAAACTCCCCATATGTGGTTGTAAACCGCTGTACGGGCACACGGCAGGGCGCAGAAGGAAAGGAATGCCATACGGTTTTTGGAAGGCAGGTTTTGCTGGACAGTTTTTTTTTACACCATGTCCCATTTGAAGCCCCCCTGATGCACCCCTAGAGTAGAAACTCCAAAAAAGTGACCCCATTTTAGAAACTACGGGATAGGTTGGCAGTTTTGTTGGTACTAGTTTAGGGTACATATGATTTTTGGTTGCTCTATATTACACTTTTTGTGCGGCAAGGTAACAAGAAATAGCTTTTTTGGCACCGTTTTTTTTTTTTTGTTATTTACAACATTCATCTGACAGGTTAGATCATGTGGTAATTTTATAGAGCAGGTTGTCACGGACGCGGCAATACCTAATATGTATACATTTTTTTTTATTTATGTAAGTTTTACACAATGATTTCATTTTTAAAACCAAAAAAATGTTTTAGTGTCTCCATAGTCTAAGAGCCATAGTTTTTTCTGTTTTTGGGCGATTATCCTAAGTAGGGTCTCATTTTTTGCGGGATGAGATGACGGTTTGATTGGCATCTATTTTGGGGTGCATATGACTTTTTGATTGCTTGCTATTACACTTTTTGTGACGTAAGATGACAAAAAATTGCTTTTTTTACACCGTTTTTATTTTTATTTTTTTACGGTGGTCATCTGAGGGGTTAGATCATGTGATATTTTTATAGAGCCGGTCGATACGGACGCGGCGATACCTAATATGTATACTTTTTTTTTATTTATGTAAGTTTTACACAATGATTTCATTTTTGAAACAAAAAAAATCATGTTTTAGTGTTTCCATAGTCTAAGAGCCATAGTTTTTTCAGTTTTTGGGCGATTATCTTGGGTAGGGTATGATTTTTACTGGATGAGATGACGGTTTGATTGTTACAATTTTGGCGTACATGCGACTTTTTTGATCACTTTTATTACCTTTTTTGGGAAGTAAGGTGGGCAAAATTTCAATTTCATCATAGTTTTTTATTTTTTATTTTTATGGCGTTCACCGTTCGGGTAAAGTAACATGACCGTTTTATAGATCAGGTCGTTACGGACGCGGCGATACCAAACATGTGTAGGGAATTTTATTTTTTTCATTTTTAATCAGTGATAAATGTGTTTTTTGATTTTTACTTTATTTTCACTTTTATTCACTTTTTTTTTTGACCCAGACCCACTTGGTTCTTGAAGATCCAGTGGGTCTGATGTCTGTATAATACAGTACAGTACAATATATATTGTACTGTACTGTATTTTACACTTTGTCTGAACAGATTTCTGCCTTTTAGCACAGATCTGTTCAGCACCATGGACAGCAGGACGCCTGAGACGGCGTCCTGTTGCCATGGGAACCTTCCCCGTCTGCTCAGTACTGGCCAGAACTGCGCAGACGGGGAAGGGTAAGGAGGGGATCTGTCGGGGGGCTGTCTGGGGGCTCTCTCCCTCTCCATAGGGGGGCTGCAAAGGCACAGCAGCCCCCCGATGGGAGAGGGAGGGAGCTCCCTGAGCTGTTAACCTTTTCCATACAGCGGTCCGTACGGACCGCTGTATGGAAAGGGTTAAACAGCTGACATCGCATCTCAGATGTCAGCCGTTTATACCGTTTATAAGAGGTTAAGGACCCAGGGCGTACCGGTACGTCCTGTGTAGTTTTGATCACTGCCGCACGGCCGGCAGTGATCGGAACAGGGTGCCTGTTGAAATCATTCAGCAGGCACCCTGTGACAATGCCTAGGGGGGTCCTGTGACCCCCCGCATTGCCGATCGCTACAAACCGCAGGTCAATTCAGACCTGCGGTTTTTAGCACTTATGCAAGTTCCTGATCAATGCGGTCCGTGACCGCAGGGATCAGAAACCTCAAAGTGCCTGTACTTTTGAAAGTTAACCCCCTGCAGCCCTCTGTGTTTTTGTGCCTGCGGGCTCAGCGCGGGGGGAAATTGCGGGCGGTGCGGGAGGCGGCCCCCCGTTTATTTTCAGGATGGCCAAGCGGTTGAATCAGAGTGTCAGCTCATTGCTGACACTCCGATTCAAACTGCAGATGTCCGCCGTTTTAACCCCTTCCATGCCGCGGTCCGTAGGGACCGCTGTATGGAAGAGGTGAAGAGGGAGGGAGCTCCCTCACTCTCCCATCGGGGGGCTGCTGTGCCTTTGCAGCCCCCGGACAGGATGGGGTGACAGAGGGAGGGAGCCCTCCTCCCTCCCCTTCCCCGTCTGCTCAGTTGTGGCCACAACTGAGCAGACGGGGAAGGTTCCCATTGCAACAGGACGCCTTTTCAGGCATCCTGCTGTCCATGGTGCTGAACAGATCTGTGCTAAAGGCAGAGATCTGTTCAGACAAAGTGTGAGTGAAATACAGTGCAGTACACTATATAGTGTACTGTACTGTATTATACATACATCAGACCCACTGGATCTTCAAGAACCAAGTAGGTCTGGGTAAAAAATAAAATGTTAAAAAAGTGAAAAAAAAGTAAAAATAAAAAAAACACATTTATCCCTGATTTAAAATAAAAAAAATAGAATTCCCTATACATGTTATATATCACCGCGTCCGGAACGACCCAATCTATAAAACGGTCATGTTACATTTCCCGCACGGTGAACGCCATAAAAAATAAAAACTATGATGAAATTGAAATTTTGCTCACCTTACTTCCAAAAAAAGGTAATGAAAGTGATCAAAAAAGTCGTATGTATGCCAAAATAGTACCATTCAAACCGTTGTCTCATCCCGCAAAAAATGAGACCCTACCTAAGATAATCGCCCAAAAACTGAAAAAACTATGGCTCTCAGAATATTATGGAGACACTAAAACATGATTTTTTTTTGTTTCAAAAATGATATTATTGTGTAAAACTTACATAAATAAAAAAAAGTATACATATTAGGTATCGCCGCCTCCGTATCGACCGGCTCTATAAAAATATCACATGACCTAACCCCTCAGATGAACACCGTAAAAAATAAAAAATAAAAACGATGCTAAATATACAATTTTTTGTCACCTTACATCACAAAAAGTGTAATAGCAAGCGATCAAAAAGTCACACGCACCCCAAAATAGTGCCAATAAAACCGTCATCTCATCCCGCAAAAATCATACCCTACCCAAGGTAATCACCCAAAAACTGAAAAATTATGCCTCTCAGACTATGGAAACACTAAAACATGATTTTTTTTGCTTCAAAAATGAAATCATTGTGTAAAACTTACATAAATAAAAAAAAAGTATACATATTATGTATCGCCGCATCCGTGACAACCTGGTCTATAAAAATATCACATGATCTAACCTGTCAGATGAATGTTGTAAATAACAAAAAATAAAAACGATGCCAAAACAGCTATTTCTTGTTATCTTGCCTCACAAAAAGTGTAATATAGAGCAACCAAAAATCATATGTACCTAAACTAGTACCAACAATACTGCCACCCTATCCCGTAGTTTCTAAAATGGGGTCACTTTTTTGGAGTTTCTACTCTAGGGGTGCATCAGGGGGGCTTCAAATGGGACATGGTGTCAAAAAAACCAGTCCAGCAAAATTTGCCTTCCAAAAACCGTATGGCATTCCTTTCCTTCTGCGCCCTGCCGTGTGCCCGTACAGTAGTTTATGACCACATATGGGGTGTTTCTGTAAACTACAGAATCAGGGTCATAAATATTGAGTTTGGTTTGGCTGTTAACCCTCGCTCTGTAACTGGAAAAAAAATATTAAAATAGAAAATCTGCCAAAAAAGTGAAATTTTTAAATTGTATCTCTATATTCCATTAATTCTTGTGGAACACCTAAAGGGTTAACGACGTTTGTAAAATCAGTTTTGAATACCTTGAGGGGTGTAGTTTCTAGAATGGGGTCATTTTTGGGTGGTTTCTATTATGTAAGCCTCGCAAAGTGACTTCAGACCTGAACTGGTCCCTAAAAATTGGGTTTTTGAAAATTTCGGAAAAATTTCAAGATTTGCTTCTAAACTTCTAAGCCTTGTAACATCCCCAAAAAATAAAATATCATTCCCAAAATGATCCAAAAATGAAGTACACATATGGGGAATGTAAAGTAATAACTATTTTTGGAGGTATTACTATGTATTATAGAAGTAAAGAAATTGAAACTTGGAAATTTGCAATTTTTTACAAATTTTTGGTAAATTTGGTATTTTTTTATTTAAAAAAATGATTTTTTTTTTACCTAATTTTTGCAGTTTCATGAAGTACAATATGTGACGAAAAAACTATCTCAGAACGGCCTGGGTAAGTCAAAGCGTTTTAAAGTTATCAGCACTTAAAGTGATACTGGTCAGATTTGTAAAAAATGGCCAAGTCCTTAAGGTGAAATAGGGCCTTAAGGGGTTAAAGTGACCCTGGAAAAAACTTGGTCCTATGTTGTAGGCAGGTCCAAATTAACAGAATGTGGTGCAACATAAGTGGGCGGGGCCAGCAATATCTTAATCCTTTTCCATCCGCCCAACGTAACTTTTTGTGTGAACCAAGCTTTTGAAAATGGAGCCCACTGGCGCGTGCAGCGGGCGCCATAGCTGCCGGGTGTCTGCTGTTTTAAATAGCAGACACCAGACACTAATGTCTGCGACTGGCATTAATGCCAGTTGCAGACTTTTAACCCTTCAAATGCCGTGGTCAAATGTTGGGTGAGTCAGAGTGTGAATGCGGCAGCCCCTGTCCACTTGTGTGACAGGAGGCTGCTACATATTAGTTTCCATGGTGCCCCTGCCTGTGGCAGGACTCCATAGGAACATAGTAAAATTCTCATAGACTCTATGAGAGAAGCAAACTAATGATTGCTTGTTATAGTTCCCTATGAGTAGAGTTGAGCAGACACCTGGATGTTCGGGTTCGACGGGTTCGGCCGAACTTCACAAAAAAGTTCGAGTTTGGGAGCCGAACTTGACCCCGAACCCATACCCCATTGAAGTCAATGGGGACCCGAACTTTTGAGCACTAAAATGGCTGTAAAAAAGTCATGGAAAGGGCTAGAGGGCTGCAAATGGAAGCAAAATGTGGTTAAAAGCATGGAAAGTGCTCTGCAAACAAATGTGGATAGGGAAATGACTTCAAATAACATAAAATACATGGGAAAAAAAAATATTGTGATCTTGGAGGACGAGGTCCATATGGAGTAGGAAGTTGAGGAGGCGGTGGATGTGGCGGTGTAGGTCGAAGCAGCAGTGGAGGAGGTGGAGGAGGTAGCCAACACTGGTTTTTGCTTCAAATTATTATTTTTTGTTTAAATTAGGGTACACCCCAAAACATTGGGAAATATAACCTGTTATAGCCCCCTCCAGCCGTGCTAAACAAACGTTCAGACAATACACTGGCTGCAGGGCAGGCCAGCACCTCCAAGGCGTAAAGGGCAAGCTCAGGCCATATGCCCAATTTGTAGACCCAGAAGTTAAAGGGGGAAGACCCATCAGTCAGTATGTGTAGGTTTGTGCACACATACTGCTCCACCATGTCGCATGTTCCCATGATGTCCACGATCCAATTGGATATCTGCTCTATCAACTTTCGATGTTCTTTTCTGCACCTACCATGTTGATCATGGTTAGCGGCGAATCAGGGTTCCACGCGGGAGAGTGAGCATTAGAAAGGGAGACCACATCCAAGGGAGGTCAATGGCTGCAATTTGATCGAGCTGAAATGTGGGACAAATTATTAAAGCAGAAGGATCGAATGAAAGAGCCAATTAAAGACGAATTTTAGAATCATAAGTCCCTGTCACCTATGCAGAGCAGGGGTTTTTCTTCGCCAGAAATGGGTTAATGTCACCCACCAATGGAACAGATGATTTTGAAAAATTTCCGTCACTGTCACCTATGCAGAGCAGGGGTTTATTCACGGCAAAAATTGTAAAATGTCACCCAAGAATGTAACAGAAAAATTACAGAAATTTATGAACCTGTCTACTAGGTAGAGCAGGGGTATATCACGGGCAGAAATTGGTGAATGTCACCCAACTATGTAACAGACAAATTAGTGAAATTTATTAACCTGTCAACTAGGTAGAGCAGGGGTATATCACAGACAAAAATTGGTGAATGTCACCCAGCAATGTAACAGAAAAATTTGTGAAATTTGTTTACCTGTCTACTAGGTAGAGCAGGGGTATATCATAGCCAAAAATTGGTGAATGTCACCCAACAATGTAACAGAAAAATTAGTGAAATTTATTAACCTGTCAACTAGGTAGAGCAGGGGTATATCACAGCCAAAAATTGGTGATTATCACCCGACAATGTAACAGAAATTTTTTTGAAATTTATTAACCTGTCTACTAGGTAGAGCAGGTGTATATCACAGCCAAAAATTGGTGAATTTCACCTTAAAATGTAACAGACAAATTAGTGAAATTTGTTTACCTGTCTACTAGGTAGAGCAGGGGTATATCACAGCTATAAATTGGTGAATGTCACCCGAAAATGTAACAGACAAATGAGTGAAATTTGTTAACCTGTCTACTAGGGAGACCACATCCAAGGGAGGTCAATGGCTGCAATGTGATCGAGCGGAAATGTGGGACAAATTATTAAAGCAGAAGGATCGAATGAAAGGGCCAATTAAAGACAAATTTTAGAAATATAAGTCCCTGTCACCTATGCAGAGCAGGGGTTTTTCATCGCCAGAAATGGGTTAATGTCACCCACCAATGGAACAGATGATTTTGAAAAATTTCCGTCACTGTCACCTATGCAGAGCAGGGGTTTATTCACGGCAAAAATGGTAAAATGTCACCCAAGAATGTAACAGAAAAATAAGTGAAATTTGTTTACCTGTCTACTAGGTAGAGCAGGGGTATATCACAGCCAAAAATTGGTGAATGTCACCCGACAATGTAACAGAAAATTTTTTGAAATTTGTTAACCTGTCTACTAGGTAGAGCAGGGGTATATCACAGCCAAAAATTGGTGAATTTCACCCGAAAATGTAACAGACAAATTAGTGAAAATACGTACAAATTAAAAAAAAGAATCTTGAAGTATGAGGTGGAGGTCCGTATAGAGTAGGAGGTTGAGGAGGCGGTGGACGTAGCGGTGTAGGTGGAAGCGGCGGTGGAGGAGGACCTGGTAGCCAACACTGTTTTTTTAAAATTTTTATTAGGGTACACCCCAAAAGAGTGGGAAATATCAAAAATACAACATTGAGCAATTGCGCTGTAGTATCACAATGACTGGGTAAGGCCGGTATACATGTTTATTCTGCACAAGGTACGGACAAGTCCTGTGGGATCCATGCCTGGTTCATTTTAATGAACGTGAGCTTGTCCACATTGGCTGTGGACAGGTGGCTGCGCTTGTCTGTGATAACGCCCCCTGCCGTGCAAAACACACGTTCAGATAATACACTGGCTGCAGGGCAGACCAGCACCTCCAAGGCGTAAAGGGCAAGCTCAGGCTATGTGCTCAATTTGGAGACTCTGAAGTTGAAGGGGGCAGACCCGTCATTCAGTAAGTGTAGGTGTGTGCACACATACTGCTCCACCATGTTGGTGAAATGCTGCCTCCTGCTAAGACGTTCCATATCAGCTGGTGGTGCTGGTTGTTGTGGCGTGCTGACAAAGCTTTTCCACATTTCGGACATGCTAACCCTGCCTTCTGAGGTGCTGGTGGTGACCCAGCTGCGTTGGCGACCTCTTCCTCCTCCTCTGCCTTCGCCTTGTGCTTCCACTGTGCCCCCGCTGTCAGGTGGGAATGCCACCAGCAGCGTGGCCACCCAGTAATCAGCACAAGTTAGAATGTGGGCAACTCGGCGGTCGTTGCGGAGACACTGCAGCATGTAATCGCTCATGTGTGCCAGGCTGCCCAGAGGCAACGAAAAGCTGTCCTCTGTGGGAGGTGTATCGTCTGTGTCCTCTGTATCCCCCCAGCCATGCACCAGTGATGGCCATGAGCTGGTTTGGGTGCCACTCTGCTGTGAACACGGTTCCTCCTCCTCCATCTCCTCCTCCTCATCCTCCACCTCATCATCCTCCAGAACTGTGCCCTGGCTGGACAATTGTGTACCTGGCGTTTGTGGGTGCAGAAACCCACTCTCGGAGCCACTTGTGAATGACTTGCCGGAAACCCTATGAAATGATCCCTCTTCCTCCTCCTCCTCCTGTGCCACATCCTCTTCCATCATCGCCAGAAGCGTTTTTTCAAGGAGGCATAGAAGTGGGATAGTAACGATGAGAACGGCGTTATCGGCACTGGCTATGTTGGTGGAGTACTCGAAACAGCGTAACAAGGAACATAGGTCTCGCATGGAGGCCCAGTCATTGGTGGCGAAGTGGTGCTGTTCCGCAGAGTGACTCACCCGTGCGTGCTGCAGCTGAAACTCCACTATCGCCTGCTGCTGCTCACACAGTCTGGCCAGCTTGTGCAAGGTGGAGTTCCACCTTGTGGGCATGTCTCATATGAGGCGGTGAGCGGGAAGGCCAAAGTTACGCTGCAGCGCTGACAGGCGAGCACAGCAGGGTGACAATGCCGAAAGCGCGCACACACGGCCCGCACTTTCTGCAGAAGCTCTGACATATCCTCCTCAGAGGAAGCTGGATTACTCCGGCGATACGCGTTGGGCGCTTCTCATGCTTCCAGGTCCACTGCACCAGCTATTGATGTAGGTTTGGCTCTTGATATTTGACCATACCCTGGTCTGTCTCCATCTATTCAGTGGTCTTACCTCACCTTACATTTGCTTCATGTTATTTATTGGATTCTTTATATGCTGGTTTATAGTGTATGTCCCTATTTAGTGGAAATCCAGTGGACCTGTGTGTGTCGGTTACATATATTTTATTGCATACCGCACTTTGTTCTATTTTTATAAAATTTTTAACGTGTGTTTGTTGGTGTAGCATTTCAAAGGCCAATAATTTTGAAATGCTAGCATTCAGGGCCAGGGATCGTAGGTGGGTACTTCCTCTTCCGCTTCAATGTTTGGGAGATGGAGAGCTGAACGCTTCCGTGGGACATTGTAGAGATGCTTGGTGACCCAGGTGGTGGTGTTGCTGGCAGATCCTCTGTTTGCGGGGTGGCAGGTGCCACTGTCACTCCAGAGGTGGATGAAGAGGCCGAGACTGCAGCAGAAGAGGAAGCAGGAGGAGCCAGAGACCTTTCTTGGTTTTTGAGGTGTCTACTCCACTGCAGCTCGTGCTTTGCACTTAGATGCCTGGTCATGCAGGTTGTGCTCAGGTTGAGAACGTTTATGCCTCGCTTCAGGCTTTGATTGCACAGCGTGCAAACCACTCGTGTCTTGTCGTCAGCATGTTGTCTGAAGAACTGCCACGCCAGGGAACTCCTTGGAGCTGGCTTTGCTGTGCTCGGTCCCTTGTTGCGTTGGGCAGTAGCAGGCTTACTGTCTAGGGGATGGCCACTCCGCTTTTGCACCCTGCTCCCTCTTCTGCTGTGCTGGTGGCTCTGTGCGACCACCGCCTCTTCCTCCAAACTACACAGGTCACTCGCATGACCTTGATTCCATGTGGGGTCGAGGACCTCATCGTCCTCCACATCATCTTCCATCATCTTCCACCCAGTCTTCAGCCCTGCCCTCCTTGTTGGTCTGCACACTTTCGAAAGCCACAGCAGTTGGCACCTGTGTTTCGTCATTATCCGAGACGTGCTGCAGTGGTCCTCCCATGTACTCATCTTGAAATATAAGTGGTTGGGCATCGTTGCACTCAATCTCTTCCACTTCTGGGGCAGGGCTATGTGGATGGCCCTGGGAAACCATGCTAGCAGAGTCATCAAAAAACAGAAAAGACTGCTGCATGACTTGGGGCTCAAACTGCTTGGCTGATTGCAAGGGGGCGAGGTGAAAGACTGATGGACATTGGCTGTAGGTGCCAACTCTGATCTTTCAGCAGGAGACTGGGTGGGAGACAATGTGAAGGAACTGGAGTCACTGTCAGCAACCAAATCTACTATCGCCTGTACTTGTTCTGGCCTCACCATTTGTAGAGCCGCATTAGGCACGAACAAATAACGCTGAAGGTTCTGTCGCCTACTCGCACCTGAGGAAGGTGTTTCACTTGTGCGTGTAGCTAGCACAGATCGACCACGTCCTCTCCCTGCAACAGGAGCTTCACCAGCAGCATCACGACCGGGGACACGTCCCTTATTCGACGCTCTCCTCATTCTCTGCAAATTTAGTATTTGGCCCAAAATGTTTTTTTTTTTTATAACAGAATAGAACACCAGTATCCAACACGTGTATTTCACACTGACAGATGCAGCAAAGGCTGCAAATTTTGTATTTTGCCCAAAATGGTTGTTTTTTTTTAACCCAGAATATTATTGCAGTATTTCAAGCTTGTATCTCATACTGACAGATGCAGCAAAGGCTGCACATTTATTATTTTGCCCAAAGTGGGTGTTTTTTTAAACCCAGAATATTATTGCAGTATTTCAAGCTTGTATCTCACACTGACAGATTGTAACGGGGTTCCGAAGGTGCACTCGGTCCCCCATTAGCCGCAGACCTGCTGCTTAGCTTCGGGAGCAAGGATCTGTGTTTGACCTCGTTCCCAGGGCGGCTTTACTAGCTGGGTGGCTCCCTGCTCCTAAGTCTGCCTTGAGCGCCGAGCTGATCACTCGGTGCTCGACTGGTTGGTCTGTCGGTCATGTGACACTGGCCACGTCACATGACCCTCACTCCCCACTATAAATACAGGCAGCCTGCTGGCCACAGGTTGCCTGTTAATTTAGGTTCCACCTGTGGTTTTGTCTTTCCGGGCGTACTTACCTCCTGCTGAATTCCTGACGATCCTCTGCCTGCTCCTTGTGTACTTTTCTGCTCTCCTGGTATTCTGACCCCGGCCTCCTCCTGACGATCCTCTGCTGACTCCTTTGGTACTACACGACTCTCCTGGTATTTATGACCCCGGCTTCTCCTGACAATTCTCTGCTTGCTCCATTTGTACTTTGTAGCTTTCCTGGTATTGACTCGGTCCGTTCACGTTCTGTTGTTTGTCTGTCTGTCATCCCTGCACTTAGTCCAAGCTAGGGATTGCCGTCCAGTTGTCCCCTGTCATTAGGACTCGCGAGGCAAGTAGGCAGGGCCAGGGGTAAGGGTGGAGCGCAGTTGTCACTTCCCTCCCCCCTGTGTGTGTGTGTGTGTACGCGACCGTTACATAGATGCAGCAAAGGCTGCAAATTTACTATTTTGCCCAAAATGGGTGTTTTTTTAAACCCTGAATATTTTTGCAGTATTTCAAGCTTGTATCTCACACTGATATTTGCAGCAAAGGCTGCAAATTTTGTATTTTGCCCAAAATGGGTGTTTTTTTTTTTAATAACAGAATATTACAGCAGTATCTAACGCTTGTATTTCACACTGAAAGATGCAACAAGGGCTGTCAAATTTAGTATTTTGCCCAAAATGGGTGTTTTTTTAAAACCCAGAATATTATTGCAGTATTTCAAGCTTGTATCTCACACTGACAGATGCAGCAAAGGCTGCAAATTTACTATTTTGGCCAAAATGGGTGTTTTTTTTAAACCCTGAATATTTTTGCAGTATTTCAAGCTTGTAACTCACACTGATATTTGCAGAAAAGGCTGCAAATTTAGTATTTTGCCCAAAATGGGTGTTTTTATAATAATAGAATACGACAGCAGTATCTAACGCTTGTATTTTACACTGAAAGATGCAACAAGGGCTGTCAAATTTTGTATTTTGCCCAAAATGGGTGTTTTTTTTAATAACAGAATAGAACAACAGTATCTAACGCGTGTATTTCACACAGAAAGATGCAACAAGGGTTGTAAAATTTATTATTTTGCCCAAAAAGGGTGTTTTTTAATAACAGAATATGACAGCAGTATCTATCGCTTGTATTTCACACTGAAAGATGCAACAAGGGCTGTGAAATTTATTCTTTTGCCCAAAAAGGGTGTTTTTTTTTAAAACCCAGAAAATTATTGCAGTATTTCAAGCTAAAACTTCACACTGACTAATGCTGCATAGACCCCAGATGGAGGGTATTGCAAAAAATGGGTGCTTTTTTTAACCTAGAAAATTATTGAAGTATTTCAAGCTTATATTGCACACTGACAAAACCTGCATAGGCCCCAGATTGTGGTTATTGCCAAAAAGGGGTGCTTTTTTAAACCCAGAAAATTATTGCTGTATTTCAAGCTTGTATTTAACAATGACAGATGCAGCCAAGGCTGCAAATTTAGTATTTTGCCCTAAATTGGTGTTTTTTTATTAACAGAATATGACAGTAGTATCTAACGCTTGTATCTCACACTGACAGATGCAACAAAGGCTGTAAAATTTATTCTTTTGCCCAAAAAGGGTAAGTAACAGTGACCTCACTATCGCAATACCCTGCAGGGCTGCGTACTGCATATTTTGGCATCACGAACAGGATGCGATCATTCCTACGCCATTGTGGAATATAAACTGTGTGCCAATATTGCCCATAAAGTGATAAAGCCCTATCCGTTTATTTGGAAAATTGCTGGGTCAAAGAGCTGTAAAAAATCGCGGTGTGGAAATCGTATTTTGTGGACTGTTTGCCGCTTATTTAAGTCACCGCTTGCTGTCAGTGAATAGACAGCGTTTTGCTTAAAGATGGCCGCTTAAGCTGACTGACAGATTTATTGCTGCGCCATCTCTGCATTTTGTTGGCGGGAAAAATTGGCGCCTTCTGCTAAAAGTGCGGGAAAGATTGGATGTCCGCGCCACCGCCCTGTCTGCGAATTTGCATGTCTGCCAAGTTGGACTCCACCTTCCCTATGTTGG
Organism: Bufo bufo; assembly: GCF_905171765.1. Lineage (NCBI taxonomy): Eukaryota > Metazoa > Chordata > Amphibia > Anura > Bufonidae > Bufo > Bufo bufo. The sequence continues at coordinate 357,400,933 of NC_053392.1, forward strand.
AGTACCTAGGGGGCGGCTTTCCAGAGCAATAGGAGGTCTTGACTGAAATGAAAGGTGCCGCCCTGTCGCTCTCCAGAGAAGGATCGAGCGTGTTGATAAGTACGGACTGCTCTGATGTAATGGTCGCACCTGCCGCCAAGATTGTGGAAAATACAATGTTGGACAAAGAAGAAGCACCACCAGCCTATACTCCGGGACCGGAGAGACCCACCAGCCTGCCGTCAGGATCGCAGCCTGAGCCATACTTCGGCTCATGGAAGGACTTTGCTAGGCCCAGTATGCAGTGGTCTGCACTGATAGCGGAGGTACGGGAAGCGGCCATAAAAAAGACCACGCGCAAGAAAATTTATTTAGAAGAATTGGCCAAGACCATATACGATTGTCACGCTGAAACTCAACCCCGCCTGGAAAGGAGAATGGGGGTAGTGGTGACCTTTGATAAGGACCGGGGCTTCGGCTTCATCAAAGACTATACTACCGGCAGAGACTTGTTTGTGAACCGGAGGTCTGTCAAGCGCAGCTACCTGCCGGACCACCTGCACAACCTCCGCGAAGGAGAGGAGGTGGAGTTTACCCCTGCCGAGGGCCTGCGGGCCCCTACGCAACAGCCATAACCCGTCCCAAGCCGGGATCCGAAGATTGGGAGGAGCCCCAAGAATCTGCCAGTCCGGGACGCGAACCGGAGTGCCCGACAGAATCGGCGCACAATACCTTTCAGGAATGAGGCTCCTTCATTGGCCCAAATGTGTTTTGGCAGCCGACGGTATTGGAGAAGTGGGTGAGCTCACCTGAGCTGCCTCGCCGGGAGAAAACCTTGAAAGACATAGAGAACTTAGAAAAGTTCCATGCAGCACTAGATAACATACGACGAGGGAAGAGTGCAGATGCGTCGCCGGAACCTGCGGCGACCGTGCCAGAGGAGCCAGATTCCTTACCTGAACCTGCTGTTACTGTGACGGATTCCAGCAGCGACGCAACATCCGAAAGTTTGGAGGAACAGATCGTCAGACTGGAGCTTCACCTTCGTGGAGTGCGCCAACTTGCCGCATCCCGAGTGGCGCCTCCGTCACCTGAGAGAAAGGATACAACAAAGGACTCAGATCCCCCTGAGTCAGCGGTAAGGGTGCCTGTCCCTGCCAATCGGGCGAGCCCTGTCACTACGCCCGCCGTCGCGGCACCGGAGAGACTTTCTTATTCAAGGTGTTGGGTCCGCCGCTTGCAGCCAGCGCCACCCAGACCCGTGGAGCCTCCTGCCGTGATTACACCCAGACTCGTGGAGCCTCCTGCCGTGATTACACCTACACCCACGGAGCTTCCTACAGTCTTCACCCACAGACCAATGGGGCCTATACCCGTGAGAGGCCCATTCATGTTGCAACTACCCGCTAACACCATTTTGTGGGCCCAGCCATACATGGATCCTCTTGTCAGGCCCAGTCTGCCAGCAGAACCAGGATGTACCACCAGTGACGACCCTAGTGGATATAACACATACCTGTGAGTAGGCCTGCCAGGCCATGATTTTGATTTTGCTGAGGGACCCTTACAAGTGGATTTAACCCTTACAGGACAGGAGTCCTTTGTTTTGTAACCATTGAGCTGCTGCCAGTTCCCTACGGCCCAGTGGTGGTTGCATGACCACTGAGAAGTCCATTGCTCTGCTGCCATACTGTTTACAGGACCTCCTGCCTGCTTCAAGTTTCAGGACTTAAGCCAAGTTGTGCCTGTTTATTTTTCTTGCACCTTAACCCTTTTCAACCCCCTTTTCAGGTTGACTAGGGATATTACAGCACAATTTTATATGCCATTTTAATAATATGGACTTTTCGTGCTGTGACTTTTATATGCAAATCATAACTTCAAGAAATGTGCCCAGGGATAACAACAGTGCTAGTGGGCCTCTGAGATGCTGTTTTATGGGACTATTGTATTTAATTATTATGGACTATCCTGGTTATCCTTTATACGCTGCACAAGGTCAGCGCCCCCTGTTCCCTATACTATCCTGAGTGAAGAGAACGACGCCCCTTTTCACCGGACTTGTTCCATTGCCAGCGGAGCTGCCTGAGATGTATATATATACTGTAAATGTAGATGTGTGTTCCTGCTTTGCATTTCTTTTTGTCTTTCAGGTGACAGTTTCCAGCTGGGCAGGGCCCCTTGTGTTGCGCCGAGGACGGTCAACGTTAAAGCAACGGGGTATGTAGTGTCCCACTAGGTAATTGTGGGCACTACACAAGGGTCAATTGGGCCACGTTGTTCTCCACCTCCTGTGGAACAGTGGCATGGTATTTTACATCACATTTTAATGTGTATTGCTATGCTTTTATGTGTATTTTTCTCTGTTTATCTGTGTATCAGACCTGTTAGGGTGTAATTCCTCCTCCAAGACAGTAGAGGGAGCTAGTGAACCCCTAATATATATAGTCAGGTCCTGTTCAGGGAAAGGTGTGTAGAGTCAGAAGTGAGTGTGGACTTTGGCTAGGCATCAGCTGAAGTGAGCTTCTGACATGCAGCTAGACAGCCCAGGCTTCTAGATCCTACCAGGGGAAGAGTTACCTCCTGAGAAACCTGCAGTTCCTAAAGAGTACAGTACAGGGCAGAGCAGAAGTGTTTCTAGCCAGACAAGAGAGCTGAAGGGCAGAGGAATCTATTTAATGCAAGGAGATATATACCTGAGGAAGTTTCTTTACCAAGGATAAAGCCACCCATAGGGCATACAGGCCATGGGATTAAGACAGACAGGAGTTCTGAGGAATAGTGCACAGGATTTCTGAGGAAAAGGTGCAGCCTGATCTGTGAGTGTATTTAACCCTCTGAGTATCTTGCAAGAACATTGTTGCCTGCCATCATTGTATTAGCCTGCTTAAGGCTGCCTCTGTCATATGGAACTGAACCTAAAGAACTGTATATAGTTAACTGTTCCAGTAAAGAAAGTTTTGGTTCACTGCAAACTGTGTTCCTCAATTCTTACTACTATAAATCGGTGTGCCACCGTTACCCACACTGGCGTCACGAATCTTAAAGGGATCTTGCCACTGGCACATTAATCCTGCAACACCCAGGGCACCTCACCTACCACCGGCCTGGTCCCTATACACAGAGAGTGCCCCAGAGGACCCCTGTGCCAGCCTCTCCATCACTGCTGTACGCTTGCCCAGGGTGTTTCAAGAAACTGTGAGTAACCAAGAGCAACCCTCGTTTGCCTAAGTAACCGTGACCTCACTATCGCAATACCCTGCAGGGCTGCATACTGCATGTGGTACTGTATTCTCCTCCAAGTTTTTTTTAAATATAATTATATGTATTTTAAATTTGGCGACTAAAATTTAATTTGGCTCCTAAATTTTTCAGCTTAGGAGCCAATTTTTTTTTAGTCTGGAGCACTGTCTGCTGCTGTGTCCTAGATGAATTTGATATCATATGCCCTAGGAAGAGACTGTAGCGCTCACGAAGCACCGCAGCCTCTTCATACAGAAAAAAACTAAACTAAAATGGAGGGAGGGGCCCAAGTTGGGTAGACAGCCCTGGGCTTATCATGCACTTAATCCACCCCTGTATATTATGTATATATAAATACCTAGACTGCCCATACACCTAGCTAAGACATAATTATTACCTCTTTGCTTGTGCTATTTCCTCCTGATCTCTGATGTACTATTTCTTCAGTTTGATTGCCTATGAATATAATATAGAACACTGCGCTGCTTCAACTTGAGTGCAGTTCACACTAAAGCCTCATGCACACGTCCGTGAAACACGGACTGTGTGATACCGGCCTGGATTTCTTCTGAGTGCAGGAGCGCACGGCGTCATCAACCAATGACGCCGTGCTCTCCTGCACTCAGAGGAAATCCAGGCCGGTATCACATGGTCCGTGTTTCACGGTTGTGTGCATGAGGCTTAAAGGAGACAAAAGGTATCTATTGATGTAATTCCTCCGTTTTGGTTCCCACTAAGGTTGATGCTCAAATCTCCTAAAAGTCAAAGAAGAGAGGGCCTAACATAGTGAAATACTGCCAACTGAGTTTAAATAATGTGATTTATTGTACTCACAAGATCCATAAAACAACACGCATATAAAATGTGCATGTCCTCTCATGAAACGCCCGACCCGGGTTTCATCTCCGCTTCGTCAGGGGCACCTGTAACTTTTGTTGCAGATTATTGTCTGTGTTTTGTGTTTGTAAGTGTTTATATGTGATTTTTTTTGTTGTTTTTTTTTGTTTTTTTTCTTGTTATTTTTATTTATACTTTGATTGCCTATGAGCCTGATACCCCAAGTCTATTTTATGGCCCCTTTTCTCCATATATTACGTGCCCATTATTTATCACCCTCCTCCCCATGTATCATATCCTACTTTTTGTTCTTTATATCTCCTTCATCTTTTCTGCCTCCTTGCTATTCCAATGGGTTTTCTGGTGGGACCAGGCTCTGATACCATATTGAGCCCCAAAGGTCCTGGAGAAAAATCCCATTTGGAGCTGCTTTTGGAGCTAATCACTTGCCATTAGGGTCTATTTCTTTCTGTAACATCCCAGAGTTATGTTACGAAACTCTTTTACCCCGCTACAACCTGTTAAGGGCATCTACATTGTCATATTGTGTAATTTCATGTAATTTCCTCACAATTGTGCATTATAAGCCCTGTTACATGTATATTGCTGTAATTTTCCATGTTCACCAACAGGTGGCAGCAATGTGTTTAGCAGAGACTTAGTTCAGTTTAGTATTTCTAGACTGGAATAGTTTATTCCAGTTTAGCTCCCCCCTCTGTGAGGAGGTGTGAAATGTTCCCACATCCTGCTTCATGGGTGGGGAAGGGAGTACAGTTAGTGTGCCAGCCACCCCTGATGGGGGAAGGCTGTGCTTTTAGGAGCTCCCAGTTCTAGGGATCCAAAGCCAGGATCTTGTCTCGGCTGAGACAAAAGATCTTCATTCCCAGCCTGAGCCCTTCAGCCTCAGCTGGTAGAAGAAAGCAGCCACCTCCAGTATTCCAGGAAGAACCATACCCTGTGAGCACAACTGTGAGTACCGTCCAGAGACCAGAAGAAGCCAAATTCCTCCTCAGCTAGTCAGTCCCCATACAGCAGAAGATAGTAAGCGCAGAAGATATTAATTCCTGCCACATTAAAGAGCCACAAGCAGACGACTTTTCCTGCAAAGAGCTCCAGGCACATGATAGATGCAGAAGATAGATTCCTGCCACACATTGCCAATACCTGCTGGGACTTCAGACTAATGCTGTATCTCACATGGATTACTGCTGCAACCAGTAAAGACAAGTTTGAGCTTTATGCCAAGTCTGGATCTCAATTATTGCTGCAAATCCCTCAATTACTCCTACTAGCATCATCACAATTATTTTATTGCAAGTGAGCCAGGATCCAGGAGTCCAGCCGTACCCAGGTAGGAAACACCGTTGACACTATTACCATTATCACACAGAGACATTACACCACGCTGGCATTCCTAACCTGGAACGTGAGTTAAAACACCTTAAAGGGCCCTGCAACTGTACCCTGAGCACGCTGCAATTGGCATCACGAACAAAAACTATAGACTTCTATACCCATATCCGGACCCACTGCATAATTTGGCGTCCGCATAACCGTACCACGGTCCTGCTCATTGCATTTCTTTCCTGATTCAACTATTAGACTTTGTTGATCATATAAGGGTTGGGCCCAGAAAAAAAAGATTCTCTGGTGGGCTCAAGGAAGCCCAGTCCGACACTATTTTATTTGACTATCACCTCACAGATATGACTTGATAAAGACTCTATATCGAAACGTTTTCTCATGTTATCTGGATTTAAATGTCTTAAATATTGGAAAGATTATATTTTACTTTACTATAATTCTGTTTCTCACATTGTGTGATCTAATAAAAACTCACTGCATCACTGTATTAATGGGAATCTGTCATCAACTTTATGCTGCCCATACTAACGGCAGTATAAAGTAAAGACAGGTGAGTTGATTTCAGCCGTCTGTCATTTATAAGGTAAAAGTAAGTGTTTACCGAGAACCAACATCCCAATCATTGCAGACTGGGCCTGGAAAAGAGTCACAGCCACCTGAGAAGAGTCATGGTTATTCATGAATTCCTGCTCTCCCTGTACACCTGCTGATGACTGACGTCTTCTACCTAGTTTTCTCACTTTCTTTCTAGGAGAGAACTGCCAATCATCAGCAGATGGGCGAGAGTGCAGGAGATTACGAATAACCATGACTCTTCTCAGCTAGATTTGACTCTTTTCAAGGCCCGGGCTGCAATGATTATGATGCTGGTTCTTAGCAACCACTTACTTTAAGCTCAGTAGTGACACACCGCTGACATCAGCATTTCTGTCACTATTTTATGCTGCCCTCAGTGAGGTCAGCATAAAGTTGATGACAGGTTTCCTTTAAGGTGTTGCCCTAGAATTTCCTTGTGGAACTAGGGGTCTAAGAACCCTTCTGGGCGCCACCTCCAAACTGTATCTGGTGTGCGGTTCCACCCATTCTTAATATTCGTCATATATTCGCGAATTTGAGAATTCGTGATATCCAGTCATTATTTTTTTGAATATTCGCGATATGAAAATTTGCAATACGAAAATTCACGAACAACACTACTCCTAATGTCAAAAATATTACAGCCTTCTCATTGGCCCACAAGCAAGAAGCAGTGAGGGATCATGGGTACTGATGAAAAAAAAATCTAGAAGATATAGCACTATATTCTAGATATTCGCGAATTCTCGAAGTGCCACTGTTTGCGATAAAAATTAGCGATTAGAATATTCGCGATCAACACTAGTTATCAATAGTAAAAGCCCAGACAACCCCTTTAAGATCATATGTAATGTAATTTAAAATTACTCTTCTCTCTGTCTCCGTATAGTGCAGAATACATTTTTAGACAGTAAATTTTTTGGGTGGGGATAGGGTTGTCACCTTTTCCAACAAAAATACCAGCCAAGTTTACACGGGTAAAAGGGTGTGTGGTGTGGGGGGCACGGCTTAACCTGAGGTGTTATTTGACGACAATGGTTTAATCATATTTTGAGTTCTACATAATTTTTTTCAAATCAAATAAAAAAAAATCCTGTCTTTTTTTTAATATAAAATGCATCCAAAAATGATGCACAGGTCTCATGAGTGACCAGTATAATGAATGAGCTCTTATGGAGAAGCAAATACACTGCGTGCAGAATTATTAGGTAAATGAGTATTTTGACCACATCATCCTCTTTATGCATGTTGTCTTACTCCAAGCTGTATAGGCTCGAAAGCCTACTACCAATTAAGCATATTAGGTGATGTGCATCTCTGTAATGAGAAGGGGTGTGGTCTAATGACATCAACACCCTATATTAGGTGTGCATAATTATTAGGCAACTTCCTTTCCTTTGGCAAAATGGGTCAAAAGAAGGACTTGACAGGCTCAGAAAAGTCAAAAATAGTGAGATATCTTGCAGAGGGATGCAGCACTCTTAAAATTGCAAAGCTTCTGAATCGTGATCATCGAACAATCAAGCGTTTCATTCAAAATAGTCAACAGGGTCGCAAGAAGCGTGTGGAAAAACCAAGGCGCAAAATAACTGCCCATGAACTGAGAAAAGTCAAGCGTGCACCTGCCAAGATGCCACTTGCCACCAGTTTGGCCATATTTCAGAGCTGCAACATCACTGGAGTGCCCAAAAGCACAAGGTGTGCAATACTCAGAGACATGGCCAAGGTAAGAAAGGCTGAAAGACGACCACCACTGAACAAGACACACAAGCTGAAACGTCAAGACTGGGCCAAGAAATATCTCAAGACTGATTTTTCTAAGGTTTTATGGACTGATGAAATGAGAGTGAGTCTTGATGGGCCAGATGGATGGGCCCGTGGCTGGATTGGTAAAGGGCAGAGAGCTCCAGTCCGACTCAGACGCCAGCAAGGTGGAGGTGGAGTACTGGTTTGGGCTGGTATCATCAAAGATGAGCTTGTGGGGCCTTTTCGGGTTGAGGATGGAGTCAAGCTCAACTCCCAGTCCTACTTCCAGTTTCTGGAAGACACCTTCTTCAAGCAGTGGTACAGGAAGAAGTCTGCATCCTTCAAGAAAAACATGATTTTCATGCAGGACAATGCTCCATCACACGCGTCCAAGTACTCCACAGCGTGGCTGGCAAGAAAGGGTATAAAAGAAGAAAATCTAATGACATGGCCTCCTTGTTCACCTGATCTGAACCCCATTGAGAACCTGTGGTCCATCATCAAATGTGAGATTTACAAGGAGGGAAAACAGTACACCTCTCTGAACAGTGTCTGGGAGGCTGTGGTTGCTGCTGCACGCAATGTTGATGGTGAACAGATCAAAACACTGACAGAATCCATGGATGGCAGGCTTTTGAGTGTCCTTGCAAAGAAAGGTGGCTATATTGGTCACTGATTTGTTTTTGTTTTGTTTTTGAATGTCAGAAATGTATATTTGTGAATGTTGAGATGTTATATTGGTTTCACTGGTAAAAATAAATAATTTAAATGGGTATATATTTGTTTTTTGTTAAGTTGCCTAATAATTATGCACAGTAATAGTCACCTGCACACACAGATATCCCCCTAAAATAGCTAAAACTAAAAACAAACTAAAAACTACTTCCAAAAATATTCAGCTTTGATATTAATGAGTTTTTTGGGTTCATTGAGAACATGGTTGTTGTTCAATAATAAAATTAATCCTCAAAAATACAACTTGCCTAATAATTCTGCACTCCCTGTATTCACAAAGCCTGAAAAAAAAAAAATCTCCAAATCTTATTTCACTGGTGCCCCTGAACTCTGCAGCTCTTTGCAGGAGCCCAGTTTGCCCTGGTTTGTCATACTGGTTTCTTTTGTAAAACTAATTGAAAACGATTGTTTATGGTGCCAGGCAGTGAGAGAAAATTTCTGCTCAGACTGAGGGAAACCTTCTCTGTCAGAAATATATTAGATTCCTCTCTAGTGATAATCATTATTGTTATTACTGCAGCATGTAACAGGTATGGCTAGAGAAGTGGTCTGCATGGTTAACACTAAAGATTGGTTATGATATGAAGAAGATCCCAGCAGCCACTGTATAGTCTCAGTAGACCTTTATTTCATTTTATTCAGCAAACAAAATGCAGGACGCATGTCAGCCCTTCCCAGTCTTTTTCAACTGTTCATCAGATGATTGCTGATCTAATCAGGGTGATTAGGTGAGTAATCACTCGTCTTCACGCTGTGTTTCTGGAAAAAAGAGCCCCCCCCCATGTGTGACAATCAGAGCGCAAGTATGCTGTCTTATTGATGAGAGTGGTAATGGGGGTTTTCTGGCATCTGAGCCTGTGACCCTAAAAACCGCACTCTCCTGTCTGCAGCCCCGCCTCTGCTCCATTCACCCCGCAGAACCAGGATCGGCTTGGTCCTGTGACTGCTGTGGACAGTCACAAGCCTTTACAGTCAAAGCTGCTTGAACTCCATGTCACAGCTGTGATGTACGTGCAAGCCACTGAGGTCTATGATTGGCCGCAGCGGCCACAGGAACAAGCCATTTCCTGTAGGGACCATAAGCGGCCAGAGTGGGTCAGATTTTTTAGCCACACCATACCCCCTACGCAACCGAGGGCTTCAAAGGTCACCACCACAGACCAACAAGGGAGTGGGCAACATAACCAAATAATCAACCTCTCTAATCAACAACTGCAGGGCCCAGAGATGTGTCTACTCAGCAGGGGCCTGTCCTTTGTTCCCACCTCTAGCTTCAGCCTCTTCAACTGGGTTAGAGATATCCATCTGTTTGCCAGAAAACTTAGATGGCGCAAACATTTTGCGCTTGTCGCTAGGCGAGAGAGCAAGGAGATGGGTATCTCACCCGACATCCTTCAAGATGTTCGCCTTCTATACGGCTTGAGTGATAGTATTCCCCAGGAGGGCAAAGGCCCTTTTACCTCACTTAAAAACAAAAGCCTTAAAATGCCTCCGCTGGGGGACCCAACCTGTATAGATGTGTTTGTGAACCAGGTTTGTCGTGACTTAACCAACTTGACGTCTAGCCATGGCGGCTTCAACTGCAGCAAAGGCGAATATAAAGCTTTGCTGGACTTGGAGAAAAAGAAAAATCTTATCATCAAACCCTCGGACAAGGGGGGGAACATTGTTTTGATGAACACCAATGACTATACCAATATGTGTCATATCTTACTTGATGATAGGAACACCTATGAAAAATTAAAATGTGACCCTACGGATAAATATCAAAGTGAGTTAATTGACATATTACGACAGGCTAAAACCAATGACCTTATTTCTGGTGACGAATTTGAGTACTTGTATAAGAAACATCCTACACTAGCCACCTTTTATAGCCTACCTAAGGTGCATAAGGGT